>NC_092519.1:6914001-7514001 GCF_047511675.1 Marmota flaviventris
TGCCTACTGATTTGATGTTCCCTTTTTATAAGAATGTCCCAAGATCATAGTTGGTAATATTCCATCCAAATTAATTTCTGTAGATATTTGGGGCTCGGATTCACTTTTGTAACTTAAACAAATTAGTATTTTTTAATACAATTTGTCATTACATCCATTCATAGTAATCTCTTAACAACTATGAAGTATGTTTGAGTATATTCCCTATATCAAAAGTCACATTCACATATTTTAATGAAACAGAGTTTTTTTTAATTTATTTTTTACCTTGGATCACATGCCTAATTGCAATCAGATGATATTTTTTAGAGTCTTAAATCTTTTTTTTCCTCCAGCTAAATTTCTCGGCTTCACACCATGTTAAATCTTTTAAATGCCTCAAGCATGTTACAAGCTTATAATTTGTTGTATTATAAATTTGCTTTCCCTATTTGGAAATTGTGTTGAGTAGAAATAACAGAGATGAAAGAGCCTTTATAAACTCCTTAAAACTAAACAATTCTTTCTTTTTGCTTAGTTCCCTATTGCAATAATGATCATATTTAGCTAGTAAAAGCCAAACAAAATTTTTAATAAGCAAATGGTCTTTTAGTATCTGCACTATTTTGCATGACACTGCAAGCAATATTTTGCCAGATATTTTACTACTACTTAACCTAGATGTTATTTTTTCAGACTTTTATTTCCATTTCCTCACTACCTTTTAGTTTTTGCTAACTTTTCCCTTGCCAGTATTCTATACTTTTAAATGTATTTGTCATCATTTCTCTAGTATGAGGCTGGTGCTTGGGACCCAAATCAATGACATACACTTGGGTTTTGTTAAGAGAGTATCTCACTTGTAGACCCCAATTTACATATTTGCTAGCAATTGCTGTGAAATAAGCAACCTCAACATACATCGTTTCAAAACAAAATATTTTACTATCTCTTAGGATACTTATGGTTATCTGAGTAGTTCTGCTCCAGGGGAGAGCTTGTTACAAGCTGACAATTGAGCATGGCTTCAAATAGGATATATGATGGCTAGAAATAATCTCCTGGCTCCTTCATACCATGTTTGAAGATTCCAAGCAGCCACAAATGACAAGTCATAGTGCAAAGCATGAGTCCAACCTACAGTTCTGTCATATATACCAATGGTGCACTGGTCTGCGCAAGCAAAATGGCAAGTTGCACTCTACCTATTCACGAAACAAGAAGAAAATCTGCTTAGTAAAATTACATGTGTGAAAGAATGAGGGGAACTTTCACAAGGTTTTTTTTACATCTGATAGTGTATCAAAAAAGGATTCCCCTATCATAAGATTAATTTTTATGTTGCTAACAATAATAAACCCATTCATCAATCAGCAGCTTGAGATATGAGAGAATGTTGTGCTTTCCATGAATTGTGCATTTTAGGAAGTCACATTCTGCATGAGCAGTATGAAATTAATATTTTCAATATCTTATTATCGAAACTATTATTCATTTTAATAGTTTTATAATATCTCTAGATCATAGTCTTGAAACCTTCATGTTTTCATTGCATACCTAATTTTAATAAAATTATTTAACTCCTAAATAATGTTGATGCTAGCATTATAATATTCCTTTTATTATCTTTTACTTTTCTTTCACCAACACAAATGCTATTTCTCTGGGCCTTATTATCTCAATACCAAAACTAAAAGCAGTTTAGATATTCTTTCTTATATTTATCCCTGGGAAAGTGGTGTTAAGTTTTTCAAGATAAAAATTCTTCTTATTATTATTAAAATGTGGAATGGAGGATATGAATTGTTGGACATATTAAAGACACAGTTAAAAACTAAGCACATTTTTCATAAATCAATCCTGACATTCAAGGTCACTAAATACCTGCACAGTTTTCCTCTTATTTTTCTTTTACATATTTTTGTTTTTCTGCCTTGGTCCATATAAAATTTATTTATATGCATCTAATTGTGATTTCCTGCTGCACTTCTCGTACACTTCCAACATATTCTCTTCTCATTTCTTCCACAGTACTCTTTATTGCAATTTGTTTTCCAAATATGAACATCCATTCCAATCACTAACAAATAAATCATAATTTCTGTAAGTTGACCTTTTTTTCAGATTTAATACATCTTATTATAAATCCTCTCACTATTAAAACCATTATTAGCAATAGATACAAATTATTTCTCATTGAGATCTTAAAGATCCATTTAGAACTTTTCATGCACTATCAAAACATTAATATTGAATTTTATCCACATTTCAGTCTTTTAGAATTTCTATTCTCAACTCCATTAATATATTTGTAAGTGACAATGACCTCTAAAATATTTATCCCATATTCTTCCACATAATGACTTATATGATAACTTTTCTAATTATGCAAATTTCTATTCAAAAACCTTCAAAACTTTATCAACCTCTAGCCAACTCAGTGGTGCAAACCTGTGATCTCTGTGTCTCAGGAGACTAAGGCAGGAGGAGGTCAAAGATAGTCTCAGCAATGGTAATGTTCTAAGCAACTGAGTGAGACCCTGTGTTTATATCAATTATAAAAAAAATAGGGCTGGGGATGTGACTCAGGGATTAAGTGCCCCTGAGATCAATCCCTGGTATCCACCACCCCCCCCCCCAAAAAAAAAAAAAAATCAACTTTATCTCTCTCCAAGTAAGGCAAAATTTCTAAACATGGCATTTAACACAGGATTTGATCAATGCAACACTATTTTTTATTATGAAATAATCTGTTTTACATTCTTGATATACCAACCTAGGAAGCATAACATTTTCTTTGACTTATTTCTTCCATAGTATATTTCACAGAAGAGTACTGCTAAAGAGCTATATGTAGTTCATAATATCATTTTCAAACATGAATTTAGGAGGTTGATCGCTGTTTTATGACTATGATGTTGTTATAACTTATGCACATGATATCTGTGTCAGCAGCATTATGATATTATTGGTTTAGACTGTGTTCAGGTTCTCATAGAGAACCAAATATTTCCTTGGATAATTTTGCAAATCCAAAGTTTGTGATTTCTCCTACTAAGAAACTTACATTTATATTTAATTCTCACTTTATTGATTCTAGACAATCATTGTTGTGCTTAAAATCCTTTTGAAAACTGTGTTATCTGCTACTTTCATTTTGTACTATCATTGAATTTGGGCACTGTAACTTTAATACATTTTCATAGGAATCTTTGATTAAAATGTGTATGGCAAAAATTAAAGAGGGCTCTTTGTCAGAGTTAAGAAATAAAAAAAAAAATGTATTCTGAATCATTAAATCAGTTGCATTCTTTGCCCAACATTTTTATAAACTGTTGGGTAACCTACCCCATCAAAGTCTTCAGACATTGTCAGTATATCTCTATTGAATTATTATTTCTGTTTCTATGTTGCACTGTTATTTTTCTGTGACTCTAAATATATACATATATAATCTGATGCTTATATGTCACATGTAATGTATGCTATTTTTCCTCTTCTGTATTATTCATACTTTTTTTAAATTTCAATTTTAGCCTGGATTTTTTTTTTTTTTTTTTTTTTTGCTTATCTGGCATCTGGTTCATGCTGTGGCCAGTATTATGCTCAAATAATCTATTTTTAATTGCCATTACTCAGTTTTAATTCAAAAAATATATATATTTGATTCGTTGTTGTTTAGGAGTTAAATTTTCCATTCATTATTTACTTTTGGGACACAGAACTCCTAATAACTTTCATATCTACATTTGTTAATTGTGGTAGGTTGTTTATCTTGGATTATGGTTCCAGCATCTACTTATATTATTTTTTTCCATTCTGTCATCTTTTTTGTATGCCAAATCACTTTTGTTTTAATTGAGAGTATATTGTGTGAGTTAGTTGAGGCAGAAGGTGAATATTAAGAAACTGGTTCCTGCACCTGTTGATGCTCACAAACCTGAGTTCTGTAGAGTAGGTGTGCAAGCTGGAAAATCAGGCAAAAGCTGTTTTTTCCAGTCTCTTAATAAGATTTTCTTTTTCTCCAGGAAAACTTTGCTTTTCCTCTGAAGGTCTCAAAAATTAGATAAGTGATATGAAGTCCACTCACATCATTACAGATAATCTGCTCAATGTAAAGTTAACTGATTATCAGTATTAATCACATATAAAAAATAACTTCACAGCACCACATGGATTAGTGTTTGACCAAACAATCTGGTACCATAGTATATTCAAATTTACGTAAAAATAACCATTAAAATTACATATAAAGACTTTCAGTTTTGTTTTTATCATACATAGAAGGATAATGCTATTCTCTGGAAGGAACCAAAACTGAAAGAATATTACATTAATACTGACCTAGGCCAAGGAAGTAATCTTTAAACTATTTTTTTAGTTCATTCTATTTTGATTCTGTTATGTTCAGTTTTATAATATTTAAGAATAATAAATATTAATATTGCTATATAATTGAATTTATTCTTCTTTGAAAGCATTAAATTCCAATTTCTGTTCCTTTTGAACTCTGAAGATAACACACACACACATTGAAAGAAAAAAAAAAAAACAGAATTTCTTTATTGATACTTTCCCCTTGAATATTAACACCCTGTTCTGCACAAAAATATTTATACATATTGCAAAATGGCTGGAAGACAGACAATCTGCTTTTCCTGCTCGTATCTTTGGCCTTCACGTTTTCTGGCACCTTTGCATGCTCAAATTTTGGTTAACCTGATAGTCATAAATACCAATATGGTCTCTTCCCTCGCCAGTGAAAGTCAATGAAATCTCTCTCTCTCTCTCTCTCTCTCTCTCTCTCTCTCTCTTTCTCTTCATCTAGAAATTGCTGCTCATAATCTCACTCCATCTGAAGGATTATAAATTCTCTTCCTTGGTTTCCTTCTGTCTTGGATTGTGAATCATCAAACACTGATTGTCATAGGAGCTTTCTAATGGACTTATTATTCAATGTTCTTTTTCTTCATATTTTATTTGGCTCTGCATAGGAATATTGGACTTTCAGAATTTTACCTTAACACATTTTTTTTTGGCTCCCAAATTAAACTCAGAGACTTTCAGGATGAAGTTAATGGTAATTAGTTCTATTATTGGAGATGGAATGTTAACAAAGTGGCTGGAAATTGTTTATGAAATAAAGTATGTTACAAGAAACAGATATGGAGAGAAGAGTGCTGTGGCTCAACAGCATTGAAAGGTGAGCTCTTGAATATCAAGCATTGACTGAAAGTTTATGGAATGTGTGATGCATTCTGTGACCCCATGAAAAAAGCACATTCAGAGACTAAAGGTGTCTATTGGGCATAAGTACAATAGAAGCTTCTTTGCTTTGCTCAGCTTCACTAGTTTCCCCCAGAACTTGATGAAAGATTTACACACACACACACACACACACACACACACACACACACACAATGATTATAATATTTATACGATTATAATATTTATTATAATGAATGTGGAAGAAAAAGTATTCTTAAACTAACAAATATTTAATGAATATCTACTGACTATAGTAACTGAAATGCATGCAATTTAATTTTGAGAAGGATAAATTATACAGATATTAGCATCAGTAAAAGAAATTTCATTGGCCACTTTCTTGATTCAAAATTCCCTAATAGCCAAGATCTTATTTAGTCTTCCACCCTGCTCCATATTTAGTCTTCTTTCTCAATTGCTTCTTCGTAGACTAAAGATGAGTGGTGCTATTTTTTTCTACTTTCCAATCCCAGCAGCTTTTTTAACTACTGTGTAGTGTCCAGTAAGTATAGACTTAAAAGAAAAAAAAAAACAGCTCCACTTTTTGCTGTGAAGCAATAAGATCAGATTTGTCTCTGGAATTTTCTTCTCTTCTAAAACAAAAAATGTGGGGGAGCACATTTCATATCACCACTAGGGTATTTGTTGATCTAAAGATACTACATTTATTTTGAAGATAAATTGGAATGTGTGAAATGAACATGATTAGCAGTTATATAAAAGGATGGTAAGAAGCATATTACTTGAGACTTTGTTCATAAAACATGAAAACTACCTGAAATTATAAAACATGAAATTCTAAAATATTTACATAAAGGTTAGAGACCATTGCTGTTTTCTGATTCAGAGTTTTGAAGTTCAGCAAAAGCTCTAGTTTATAAATCCCAGAGTGAATTCAAGCAATCTAACTTGTTTAGTGCATGGAACATATTTTACAGAGGCTGTTTTATCATTTTACCCAAGAAACCACTTGCATCCATCACATTACAACAAGACCTGCTTTTGTCTTTTTCTTCTTTTCTTTCTTTCTTTTTTTTTTTTTTCTTTAAATCACATTTAGCTTTCTTTACCCAGAAACCGTGTTATTCCTACCTCAGGGATACATTGCTTAGATTCTATGAATGCTTCCCATAAATTTCCCTTACAATGGCAATATTGTCGAAATAACAACAAATGCCAAAAGCAGTTTGTAGCTCCTGTTCAGTGTTGTTTGGCTAGAATCCTCAGGCTGTTGATTCCACTCTGCTGTAATCTATTCAGCCAGAATGATCTTTTTGAATTACAAGTCATTGAGGGACATGAATCATTCTAAACCCCAGCATATGCCATGTTTCTAAATGTGGTCTCCCTTGATCTTCTCAGGACTCTAAACCAGTCAGCAGTTGCCAGCTTGGCATTTTTGCCCATACCTTTCTCTCTAAAAATATTGTTTTTGTTGATTATCTGCCAAAACTTTTTCCCTGTCTTATTCATTATCTTCTGGGAATCTCCATCCCCATAGTATGAAGAAAGATGTCTTCAGTTTTAAAAATGGCACAGAGTTAAAAGGAAACAATAATGCAATTTTCTTAATCGGTGCCTATTCATTACCAATTCAACAGCTTTGGTGCCTACCATGACTTCAATATAGATACTGTTCACTAAGCATTTATAGAAAAAAAATGATTAGACAACCCATAACAAATTATGACAATGATGTATTTTTGCTATTGTTCATACCAAAATGCAAGAAGATTAATAAGATTTAATAATAAATTAATTTGATGGTGTAAATTATGAAGATAAAATTTTAAAACTAAAAGAAAAACTACAAACTATAATGAGCTTTTGTTATTGATATTTGCTTTGTGTTCCTGTGCATATAAGTTATATGCCATAATTTGGGCCACAAAGTGCTTTCATTTTGAGAAATTTATAAAATGAAACATGAATTCTTGTTTCTTACTTTATAGTCATTTTATCATTGGGTTTTGTATATGATTTATATTTGAGATGAAATTTATGCTTACGAAGACAATACTAGCAATGAATTAGCTTTGTTTCAAGTAAGCTGAAATTGGTTACCTACAAGCATTCAGGAAAAAAACCCACACACCCTAAATATGATTTCTATAAAACATTATTTTAAATTTATCTCTATACTAAAACACAATCCTCATGTCCTTTCTACACAAGTTCTTAAGGATAGTAGTAGTAAGAGGTCATTCACCTGATTATAGCTTTTAATTAATGTGAAAGAATAGTAAAGCCTCAAACACAATGTGTGATAGTTAATCTGAATTGTCAACTTAATTGGATTAAGAGACACAGAACATTAGGAGGCTTCTGGTTGTTTTGGTACGGGTACATCTAGAAACAATTGGCATGAGGGACAGCAGACACCCCCCCTAAATGTAGGCAGAAGAGTTCAATAGGTTGGAGGCCTGGATGGAACAAAAAGAACAAGGAAGTAGCAGCAGACACAAGCTCAACTCTTCACCAATGGGTTCTCCATTGCTGCTGGGATCACCTGAGAATATCAGACTTCAGCTTCTTCACTCTTACAAAGCAAACTCTACCCAGTGACTCTCTAGGAGTTTTCAGGCCTTCTGTTCTGGACTGAGGTGTCATCATTGATCCCTCTTGTTCTGAGGCTGCAGCTTCTTGGACTGAACAGCTACTGGTTCCTCCAGGTCTGCAGACTGAAGCCTATGGACAGCCATTGTGATACCACTAACCAGCTTCTTGTTGGGAGATATACCTGTTGGTTCTGTTCCTCTAGAAAAGGCTGAATAATACACAAGGTTAAAAAATATCCAAATAAATAATGAGAAAATGATCAGATGATTTGCCATATATGATCTGATATGATCTGAGAAGGAAAACTTTAGTTAATCATAACCTTTATTTTGTTTTATCTCCTTTTAATTCCCCTGGATTTGTCTTAGAAACTCCAGTGAAAATTAGAAATTTAGAAGAAATAAACTACAGTCAAGGTAACTGATGTTAAGTATTATCTAATGAGGCAGCATAAAAATGTAGCAATTCAGCAGGACTCAAATGTGCACAGGTTGAAAGATCATTAACTCTGAAATTGGATTCTTCTTTTCATTTGGCATGGATACTACTTCCACCTAACACTTTGGGGTAGGTTGTTCAATGAAGGGCACATTGTCCCTGGACTCTGGGTACTGTGCTCCTCATCCAGAAAGCACACTTCATTTCACTTATTGAATTGATGAAAAAAAAATGCAACTTTAGATTTCACATGACACTTGATGCCTAGATAAGAATATTTCATTTCTCCAAATTAATTTTGTGCTTTACTTATCCAAACAGTATTACTTCCATTGCTTCCATGAATTTATGTTTCTAAATATGTTGTCTGGACATTTAGTTTGCTTCTGATCCCTTGCATCACTAATAGCAGTATTTCTATGCCAATGGGACATTAAATTGCATTTGTTTTCCTTTCTGAATATAAAAAAGTACATTATTTTCTACTGTCTCATTCTTTATTGCTTTTTAATTCTTGCTCAAATATATACTAATATAATTAAATGTATTTTTCATACTCTTAGCTTTCTCCTCAAAGATAATATGAAACTACAAAGCACTTGAAATTTTTCAACGAGATGAATTAAAGGCCATAAAGATAATCAACTGATACAGTTTCAGAGAACAAATAATTTCAATTTCAAAATATTTTTGCTATCAAATTTGTTAATCAGTTTAAGTCTGATGCTTTGTATTGGATATTCTTTTGAGTGGCATTCATGAATAAATTGTAATTTATGTCACTTTCAAAAATAGAAGTGTATGCTCTCTCAAATTCTGTACTAATTTTTATATCTATCTGCGAAGCATAAGAATATTGTTTACTTGACATGCTTATCTATTATTGAATCTCCTCAAATTACTTTATATATGCCAATATGTAAATTATTATTATCATATAATGATTTGAATATATTAAATCATTAGGAATATTAACAATGTTTTTGAGCATTTGTCTTTATTTTCTGTCATTGTTCACATGCTTCTTTTATAATATTTTTCTCATTAATTTGTGGACAATTTCTGTTTTAGGAATGCAAACTTCTTATTATTAGAAACACTCCAGATATTTTTCTCTTAATCTTAGATTTTTATATACTTTATAGTGACTCCACTTAGATAAACACATACAAAGTCATATAGTAAAATCTATCAACTTTTTGCTTCACATTTGGATTTTTGCATTGATTAAAACTCCTTTCTAAAACAATTCACTGTAAATATGTTTAATATATGATTGACTTAATTTTGAAGTTTTTTTTTTTCTCTTTCCATTTAAAAATCTTAGCTTTTAATCCATTTGAGATATATTTGTGATAGTTTGAAGTCAGGAAGAAACTCTATCTTTGATATGGAGACCCTAATTAAAAAAAAAAAACAAAAAAAAAAAAAATTTAATTGCTTGAAATGATTTATTCTTCTTAATTATTTAGACATATAAACATATATTATTTCCACATTTTTATTTTTGATTTGTCATTATCTTTGTACTATATTGCTGTTCTAATCACTTGTTAGCATATATCAAAATCTGGAAGATAACTCCTCCATTATTTTTCTTTCTTTTTAAAGTTCCTGGGGAATTTCTTTATACCTTTTGATATACTTGTCAATATCCAAAAACATTTTGATAAATTTATTGAGTTATAGTTGGCATACAAACTGCATATAATCAATGCACATTGTATGGTGAGATTTAATATGTATATACACATTTATGTGTACACACAGATATGCAAGGGAGTGACACACACACACACACAAATTTTGGTCACCATCATCATAATCCATGCAGTAGACATATTCATCCCTCAAAATGCTTGCCAATGTCCCTTTGGTATTACTTTATTTTGTTTGATGTATGTATTTGTGTGTTGGTGTATTAAGAAAACTTAAAATGAAATCTAAGTTCTTAAATTTTTAAGTGCCCAATACCTTATTGTTAACTAGTCTCTATGTTGATCAGTGTATCTCCAAATGTTGTTTTTTTTTTCTTCTGTGATCAAATTATTTCATTTAGGATTCTACCTTATAGGTCCATTTATATTGTCACAAATAGTAGGCTTACCTTCATTTATACGGCTGAATATCATTCCATTGTGTCTGTACAAAACATTTCTTTTTCCATTCATTTGTTGATCCACATTTGGGATATTTCCATACTTTGATATTAAGAATAATTCTTTAGTGAAAATGTGAGTATGGATACATTTTGAGATCCTGATTTAAATTATGTCTTCTATATATACAGAAATGAGATTTCCATATATTATGGTAGTTCTATTCCTAATTTTCTGACGAGTCTTCATACTGATTTGGGTAGTGACTGTTCCATTTTATGTCCCCACCCACAGTGTGGAAGGGCTCAGATGTATGCATTTATTATTTTCATTTTTGGTAATAAATATCTTAACTGGAATGTTGTGATATCTCATTGTGGTCTTAATTTGCATTTTCCTGGTGATTAGTGATATTTGAATATTTTTATATGACTATTAACCATTTGTATGTCTTCTTTGCTGTGGTATATACACAATGGAATATTACTCAGCATTTAAAGAGAATAAAATTATGGCATTTGAAGGTAAATGGATGGAATTGGAGAATATCATGCTAAGTGAAGTAAGCCAAAATCAAAAAACTGAAGGCCAAATGTTCTCTCTGATAAGTAGATGCTGATCCATAATGGGGGGGGGGGGGGGCATAGGGAGAATGGAGGAACTTTGATTGGGCAAAGTGAGGGAGGGGAGGGGACATGTGGGCAGGAAAGATGGTGAAATGAGATGAACATAGGTACATGTATAACTGCACATATGTTGTGACCCTACATCATGTACAACCAGAGAAATGAAAAGTTGTGCTCCATTTGTGTACAATGAACCGAAATGCATTCTGCTGTCATGTATAACTAATTAGAATATTTTTTAAAGAGAGAGATAGAGAAGAGAGAGAGATTTTTTAATATTTATTTTTCAGTTTTCGGTGGACACAACATCTTTATTTTATTTTTATGTGGTGTTGAGGATCGAACCCAGAGCCCCGTGCATGCCAGGTGAGCGTGTTACCACTTGAGCCACATCCCCAGCCCAGAATAAATTTTTAAGAATACAAAAAATGGGCTGAGGATGTTGCTCAGTGGTTAAATGTCCCTGGGTTCAATCCCCACTACCAAAAAACTCCCCAAAACAAAACAAAATTCTTATTCCTATGTAACTGTATCTTAATATCCATTATTCAACCTTTACCCATACCTCCTTCTCCCCTACTGTCCCCAGCCTCTGGTACCCACAGTTGTACTCTCAACTTCTATGATGTCAACATTTTAAGATTCCATATATGAGTGATATTGTATAGTATTTGTGTTTCTGTGCCTGGCTTATTTTGCATGACTTATGATCTCTGTTTTGATCCATGTTGCCATAAATGGCAGAATTTCATTCCTTTTATGGTCAAATAGCATTCTATTACATACATGTACCAGCTTTTCTTTAATCATTTTTTAATTGATAGGCACTTAGGTTGCTTCCATTTCCTGCCTGTTGTGAAAAGTGCTACAATGAACGTGGGGCATGGATGTTCAGCACATTGGTCTTATTTCCTTTGGATACCAAGAGTGGTATTGCTTAATCACAAGGTGGTTTTATTTTTAATTTTTGAGGAACCTGCATACTGTTCCAAAATGATAATAATAATTTACATGCCTACTAACAGATTGAATGGGTTTCCTTTTCTTTAAATCCATGCCAGCACTTATAATTCTTAGTCTTTTTTTAATATTTATATTTTAGTTATAAATGGACACAATATCTTCATTTTTATTTTTATGAGGTGCTGAGGATTAAACCCAATGCCTCATGTATGGTAGGCAAGTGCTCTACCTCTGAGCCACAACCCCAGCCCAATCCTTAGTCTTTTTATATTAACCATTCTTATTGGGGTGAGGCAATAATCTCATTATGGTTTTTATTTGTATTTCTCCAATGATTAGTGACGTTCAACATTTTTATGTACTTATTGGCCATTTATATGTCTTGTTTTGAGAAATGTCTATTTAGGTCTATTACCCATTTTTAATTGAGCTATCTATTTTTTGGTATTAACGTTTTTGAATTCTGACATATTCTGGACATTAACTCCTAATCAGATATATAGTTTGCAAATTATTTTTCCTATTCCATAGATTATCTTTGAATTCTGTCCCTTGATTCCTTTGCTGTATAGAGCTTTTTTGTTTGATATAATCCCATTCATTTATTTTTTCCTTTTATTTCCTATAGTTTTGGAGTCTTATCCAAAAATTCTGAGCCTATTCCAATGTCCTCAAGTATTTCCCCTATGCTTTCTTTTAATAGTTTCAATATTTCACGTGTCAGATTTAAGTCTTTAATCCATTTGAGTAGATTTTTGGAAATGGTAAGGGATAGGGATCTATTATCATTCTTTTGCATGTGCCTATCCAATTTTCACAGGACCATTTATTGAAAAGATTTTTCTTTTTTGCAATGCATTTTCTCAGTATCATTTTCAAAATTCAGTTGGCTGTAGATATGAGGATTTACTCCTAGGCTTAGGTTTCTTTAATCTTTATATTAATACAATACCATTCAACTGCATTATAAACTTCTTCTCCCAATTGTCAGTTAATTTTTGACTTAGATTTTGTTATCTATTATTTTACATAAGTTATTTGTAAAATTAAATAAAATGCTATAATTTTTCTGCTTTTTTTAGGGGGTAACAGTGATTGAACCCAGGTACACTTAACCACTGTGCTACATTCCCAGCACTTTATAAAAATTTTATTTAGAGAGAGGATCTCTCTAAGTTGCTTAGGGCCTCTCTAAATTGCTGAGGCTGGCTGTGAGTTCGAAATTCTCCTGTTTCAGCCTCCTAAACATCTGGGATTACAGGCGTGCACCTACCACTCCTGGCTAATGTATTTTTAGTTCTTTTTAAGCAGTGTTTCCCTATTATTCAGTCAGAAGATATTTTCCTATATTTTAGTTTTAAAATCCTCCTTATCTTTATATATTTGAACTGTCCTGTGATATATTTGTATAGAGTATTATGGAGGAATTCATTTAAATTACTTTTCCATCTGGGAAGCTACTTATCTCAACACTGATCTCTACTGGCAACTTTTTTCATATATGTAATGTCTATATATGCACTCAATCTGTTTCTGGACTCTTCATTGCACTCCATTGACCTTTTCATCTATAACTGACAATATACCATACTGAACTCCAAAATAGGTTCCTGCAAAAATCTGAATAATTGGCAGGGCAAGTCTGCCTGCCATCTTGTTTTTCTTTTTAAAGTGTTTGGGCTATCATTGTCTGTTGTTTTAATATTAGCTTACCACTTTTCACAAAAATGTCTACTGGCTATTTTAATGGGACTTTTATTAAATAGATGGCTTAATGGGGAGAAATTAAAATTTATTGATATATAGTATTTCTAATAAGAAGTCAGATATTTTTATCTGCTCACATCTTCTTTCCTATTTTAGGATAACATTTTATTACTTTTTAATTTTTTTAAAAATTGTTTTTTTATTTCAAAAAGGCAGATTCAGAATGTCAAAAGTTGAATGTTTTCTCTCATATGTGGAAGCTACAGAGAAAAAAAGAATTTAAAAAGAGGATATATTATGAAAATAGAAGTAAGATCAGTGGCGTAGAAGTGGGGGATCAATAGGGAAGGAGGATGGGAGGGAATGAACTAGATAATGATGTAGACAAAATTATGCTATGTGCATATAGAATATAGCATAATGCATTCTGATTTTATAAATAACTATAATGTACCAATTAAAAACAATAAATACAAGGAAAATCAATAAAGCAGAGTAAAGGAACTGGGGGTGGGAGGAGTGGAAGAAAAGAGGAATTACTTGGGATTGAAATGGAACAAATTATTTTCCATCCATGTACATTTATGTCATTATGTCAAAATGAACCCCATTATCAGGTCTAACTATAATACAATAATAAAAAAAGATACTTTATATGGTTTTGTTTACTGAAGAAAAAAATTTTCTACTTTACTTTTTAGTAGTTTTTGGTTGTTTTATTGAAGAAATGTTGCTTTTCCCATTATTTTTAACTAGCAGCTTTTCTAAATTACATTTCTAGTTTTATCTTTATATTCTCATGGTTTTACTGTGTGGAGAATCATACCATTTACAAATAATACGGCATGTATTTATTCTTGCATCTGCTATTTATTTTGTTGGCTTAATGCATCAGCTAGGATTTCTGTTACAATATGAAACAGAAGAAGAAATAATGAGTTTATCCTGTAACTTATATTTGTAGGATTGTTTTTAAGGTCTTGGCATCTTCTTTCCTTTTTGGATGACAATAATGTCTTTTAGTACACTCCACATACTTGTGATTCTTTTTTTTTTTTTTTTTAACACAAAGCTGCTTAACTTTTAAGCAGCCAATGGAAAGAAAACCCATATGATTTAATGAGGCAGTAGAATTTTGAAGAATGTAATCACTAAAATTTCCAAAATTTCCAACTTGCCCAGAAAACCATACTATCCTAAATATCTTTATGTAGAGCTTCATTATCCTCTTAATTTAGCCTGGTTTTGTCCTCATATAAAATCAAGTCTATTACTGATTTGTTGTTCATTTTCATTTGGGGGTAAAATTTCCAGAATTATAATCTTTTAAAAAATATTTTAGTTGTAGATGGACACGATACCTTTATTTTGTTTATTTAGTTTTTTATGTGGTGCTGAGGAGCAAACCCAGTGCCTCTTGCATGTTGGGCAAGCACTCTACCACTGAGCCACACCTCTAGCCCCAGAATTACAATCTTAAAAACAACTAAGATAAATACTTTGTTATGTATTTTAGTAAATAAATAGGTTAAATACATTTTCAAAGATAACTAACATATTTGTTGTATGAAGATTATTTCTATATGAAAATGGCCTGATTGGAAAACTTTCTTCAACCCTTTCTTATTAAAGATCTATGCAGACCGCCTTTTAAAAATAGAGTTAAACATTTCCTCTTTGATGCCTCTGTAATACTGTGTTAACACCTGATTAGAATAGGATCTGCATCCATAATTCAGTTACTTTAATCTTTTTGGGGGGTGTACTGGGAATTGAATCCAGGTACACTTTAACACTGAGCTATATCCCCAGCCCCTTTAATTTTTTAATTTTTTATTTAGAGACAGTATCTCCCTAAGTTGCTTAGGGCCTTGCTGACATGCTGACACTGACTTGAACTCAGAATCCTCCTGCCTCAGCCTCCCAAGCCACTGAGATTACAGTTGTGTGCTACTGCACCTGACCCCATTATTTTAATCTTTTTAAAAAAAATATTTAATTATTTATGTATCTTTAGTTTTTTTGGTGGTGCCATTAGTTTGTTTTTATGTGGTGCCAAGGATTGAACCCAGTGCCTCATGCATGTTAGGCAAGCACTCTATCACTGAGCCACCACCCCAGCCCCAGTTATTTTAATCTTAAGGAACAAAAACTAAATTCCCATTTCCTTATCTGTATATCCTGATACTTTTAAAATTTAGATAATTCCTTAAGGTTTCTTTGGACATAGTATTTAATTGGGTTTTAAACTAATTATTGGTCAAGGGGAGAATATATTTGAGTTACAAGTATGAATCATGATTGTTTACTTCTTCATCTACACATATATCCGTGATTTTTTTTTTATATTCATCTATCACTTAAGAGTACTGTTATTGCCATGAGTCACAAGCTCATATAATTGATTTTAACCTCATTCCCAAGTATTATATATCTCACATTTATCAAGGTTGTAAGTTCCATCTTCACTTCAAACAGCGTGTCAATTTTACAAGTATTAGTCCTTAGTTATTTTTCCAGTTTCACTATTTAGAGAATGTTTAAGGACAATAATATAATCACTTCATTTTACATAAAAAGAAACATCTCAGAGAAAATACAACTTGTTTAGGCTTGTACATCTAGTTTGTGTGGGAACCAGATAAGAATCAACTTCTGTTTTTTCCAATATATCATCCATCTCTCTATGGCATCTGTATTTATCTGTGATTTCTATTCTTCTCTATTTATCCTCATAGCTCTAACTGATTATAAAACTCTATTGATTACAAGGGCAGGAGATTTAGTTCAGTGATACAGCACTTGCCTAGAATGCATGAGGCCTTGGGTTCAATGCCCAGTACCAAAAATTACTGATGATGCATTGAATAATCTTGATTTATTGTTTTTTCACAATTATTACTATAACTCCAAACTAGGTTCCCTGTTACCTCACATCAGAAGAAATAAAATAATTTCTTAATTGATCAACTTGACAACATTTTATTATCTATTTTTGCCCTCCCCATCTAACAAACACAAAGATTTAAGAACTTTTCTGAAACAGTCTTCCTTGTTTCCCAGTTCTGCTTTGAGAAATCTTCATTAGATACAAGTAGAATTAAATATCCTCATCTCAACACATAAATTTGATCTACTGTGCTA
This sequence comes from Marmota flaviventris, assembly GCF_047511675.1. NCBI lineage: Eukaryota > Metazoa > Chordata > Mammalia > Rodentia > Sciuridae > Marmota > Marmota flaviventris. The sequence goes on from NC_092519.1 coordinate 6,930,785, forward strand.
AACTAGTTTTACCTGCCCCCCCACCCCAGTTTAGCTTCTGTTACTCTCCTTCCTATGCCCATTATTCTTAGAATCACCATCTGCTAATTTCCTAATGCCTGCCATATTTACTTTTGCTTTTGCCTGTTAGCACCTGTTGTCTGCTTAATTGGAGATATTCTCCACTTTTGCAATTTATCCTCTCAGTTTCCATACACTTACATGAAGTTTTATTTTTTCATTCCTTGTCAAGCTATACACTTTCTTTGAGTACTATTGATATTGCACTATATCAAAGTTAACATATATTTAAACACCATTCAATGTTTATCACTTTTCAGTTAGCCTATGTCAGTCTTACCTTCACTCAAAACAAATGGTTATACCTCATTTCTCTTCTATATCTGGAAAGTAACACCATGCCATAAGATATTAGTAAACGTTCAAGAAATACAGACTGCCTTCATCACATTTGTTTCTGTTGCACAAGCAGAATTAGTGATGTGGGCAGTGTGAAGATTTTCTCTCTAAAATAGAGTTTATACTTAGGAAAATGTTTGGCAAGAAAATATTTTAGAAAATCAATAGAAATACAATGCAAACATGTACTCAATTAATATGTCCTTTATAAAAATATTTACTGACTTTTGTTCACATCTAGTTTTTCTAATCTTAGAGTAAAATATGAGTTTCAACTTTCCTTGCTGAGTTAATTTGAAAGTAAAAACTTCATAAGTGAAACAATACATTTCAATTACCAAAGGTTCTGGCACAGGGAAAGTACTTAATGAATGTAATTACTTTTCTGTCCTCATGTGAAATAAATAAAAAAAACAAATAAAGAACATTTACAAATTGTGATATATTTTTCCAAATCTGAATCCACTTGATATTAATTGGGCAGTGAATTTATTTCTTTTCTTTCTCTATTTAATCTGAATATTTTATAACAATTAACTCAATATTTTCAGATTTTTAACCTTTATGTGATTTTTTAAAAGTTTCCTTGGTTTGTATATTCAGTCTATTTTGAAAAATTTAGGTGGATGGTGCTGCATCTTTCAGGTAGCATTCTTTTTTATGACTTTCAAACTTTTCACTGTATCATCCTTTACTTGCACTAAAACTGTATTTATTATAACTTTTGGCATGGTGCAATGTGTTGGAGATAAAGGATGTCTTTTTATATTTCCACTGAGTCTTTCGGTAGACTTTTCTCATTTATGGTAATCCTTCTTTTATATTGCATAAAAAGGAATTACAGTGCATTGTTAGAAAAGAATAAATGTAAGAACCTTGTCCTTTGCAAGTCAACTTAATCCAACTGTAGCTGACATTTTGGGGAAATCTATAAATAGTCTGTTGTGAGACTCACACACACACACACACACACACTTGTGTGTGTGTGTGTGTATATATATATATATATATATATATATATATATATATATATATATATATATATATATATATATTAGAGGTATAGTACTGGCCATGTATTATCTTTTGGAATCCCCCATCTCAGTTATCCTAAGTGTTTTATACAAAACAATCATAAAATACTTTCTGTATTTTGCATTAAATTATATCTCCTAAAACACTTTTCCTTCCACTTTTCTCACACATTCATTCAAGGAAATAAGTGTAATAGGTCAATGTGTAAAGTCATTTTCAAACTTCTTTTGCAAAATAACTTTATGGAACTCTGTACCTTGCAGATGATTATTTGAGGGCCTATTAAAAATGTGAAAATTTGATTTCCCCCAAAATACTGGTGCATCAAAATATAACAAAATCTTAAATGCATAAATTTGATTCAAGGTAATATTTATTGCCTACATTGATTTTACATGCACTGAAACACTGTAACCCAAAATAGACCATCAAAAGTGCTTCACTGACACTCTAAATTTGCCTCATTATACTCTTACTAAGAATTTGAGGCTGCACAAGAAAATGCTGACAAGTTTCCTTTGTTTTGGCTTTCTTCATTTCAAGTAAAATGTGCTAAAAAAAATCTCCCCAAACCAAGTGTTAGTTAAAAGATTTAAACGTGTGAGGAATCATTTTGAATTTAATAGAGAAAAATATATTGGATGCAGTCCTGCATCTAAATTGCACAGTGACATGAAAATTTTTGAAAATTTCAATTAATGTATTTATATTAATTCATATTTAATCAAGTTTAATTATAAAATATAGCAAAAATGGTTTCTATTCATATCTAGGTTTTCTTGATATTTTTTTTTTCTTTCAATAAATATTTCCTTGAATGAAATTCTTATATTTAAGAAATATTTACATTTTGATGCACCAGTATTTGGGGATAAATTAAATTTTCACATCTTTAATAGTTCCTCAGTATTATTTCTGAACATTTTCAAACTCATGTCTCCAAACATAAAATATATAACTCATGTCTCCAAACAGGAAATATACAAAAACAAGAAAAACAGCAATCGTTTTTTTTTTTTTTTGCTGTTGTTGTTGTTGTTTTTTTTTTTTTTTTTTTTTTTTTTTTTTTTTTTTTTTTTGTACCAGGAATTAACCATTGAGCAACATCACGAGCCCTTTTTATTTTTATTTTGATACAAGGTCTCATTAAATTGCTGAGGCTGCCTTTGAATTTGCAATCCTCCTGCCTCAGAATCCCTTCCAGTTGCTGGGATTACAGATGTGTACAATGACAATCTTAAAAGACATTAAGTCTGTTTATATCCTTTAAATTGTTTTTTTTTTTAATATCTTTATTTTATTTTTATGTGGTGCTGAGGAGTGAACGAGGGCCTTGCATGAGCTAGGCGAGCATTCTACTGCTGAGCCACAACTCCAGCCCCTTAAATTGTTTTTAACATCAGTATTTTACATTTATTAACAATATTTTATGTTTTTAAATAATTTAGAAAATGTGTTATTATTGAGAAATCTTTAAAAATATTACTTAGATAAATATGGCCATATGTCACAATTTTATTCTATGTGAGGTAAATATAAGCCCCTTCTTCCCAGGATAAAGCTAGGGCACATGTCTGTAGGAACTTGGGAATCTCAATTGATAAGTACATATTTGACTTATTGATTGATCCTCAAAAAATAAAATAAAATACTTGGGAATCAACCTAACAAAAAGGGTGAAAGACCTATACAATGAAAACTACAGAACCCTAAAGAGAGAAATAGAAGAAGATCTTAGAAGATGGAAAAATATACCCTGTTCATGGATAGGCAGAACTAACATCATCAAAATGGCAATATTACCAAAAGTTCTGAATAGGTTTAATGCAATGCCAATCAAAATCCCAATGGCATTTCTTGTAGATATAGATAAAGCAATTATGAAATGCATATGGAAAAATAAAAGACCCAGAATAGCAAAAACAACTCTAAGCAGGAAGTGTGAATCAGGCGGTATAGTGATACCAGACTTCAAACTATACTACAGAGCAATAGTAACAAAAACAGCATGGTACTGGTACCAAAACAGGTGGGTGGACCAATGGTACAGAATAGAGGACACAGAAACCAATTCACAAAACTACAACTATCTTATATTTGATAAAGGGGCTAAAAGCATGAAATGGAGGAAAGATAGCATCTTCAACAAATGGTGCTGAGAAAACTGGAAATCCATATGCAAAAAAATGAAACTAAATCCCTTTCTCTCGCCATGCACAAAAGTTAACTCAAAATGGATCAAGGAGCTTGATATCAAATCAGAGACCTGGCATCTGATACAAGAAATAGTTGGCTACAATCTACATACTGTGGGGTCGGGCTCCAAATTCCTCAATAGGACACCCATAGCACAAGAGTTAATAACTAGAATCAACAAATGGGACTTACTCAAACTAAAAAGTTTTTTTCTCAGCAACAGAAACAATAAGAGAGGTAAATAGGGAGCCTACATCCTGGGAACAAATCTTTACTCCTCACACTTCAGATAGAGCCCTAATATCCAGAGTATAGAAAGAAATCAAAAAATTAAACAATAAGAAAATGAATAACGCAATCAATAAATGGACCAAGGACCTGAACAGACACTTCTCAGAGGAGGACATACAATCAATCAACAAGTACATGAAAAAATTCTCACCATCTCTAGCAGTCAGAGAAATGCAAATCAAAACCACCCTAAGATACCATCTCACTCCAGTAAGATTGGCAGCCATTATGAAGTCAAACAACAAGTGCTGGCGAAGATGTGGGGAAAAGGGTACACTTGTACATTGCTGGTGGGCCTGCAAATTGGTGCAGCCAATTTGGAAAGCAGTATGGAGATTTCTTGGAAAGCTGGGAATGGAACCACCATTTGACCCAGCTATTCCCCTTCTCAGTCTATTCCCTAAAGACCTAAAAAGAGCATACTACAGGGATACTGCTACATCGATGTTCATAGCAGCACAATTCACAATAGCAAGACTGTGGAACCAACCTAGATGATTTTGACCATATTAACTGAATCAAGAACTTTGGCAGATAGTAAACAATAGAGTCCTAGGAACTACTTAAATTATATCTACATTAATTTTAATTTATTATGGTATAAGAAAGGAACAAAAAGGAAATTTTAGTAAACCAGGTTAATAAAACCCATTAAGTCCTGTTATGGTTTAGATGTCATGTGTCCTCCAAAACTGCTCTGTGAGACAATACAATAAAATTTAGAGGTAAAATGTTTGGTTTATAAGAGTTTTAACCTAATCAATGAATTAATCCCCTGATAGGGAGTAACTGTATAGGTAGGGTGTAGGTAGAAAAGGTGGATGATTGGGGAGGTATGCCCTTGGGGAGTATATTTTTTTTGTGATGAGAGCTATCTCTCTGCTTTCTGGTGCCATGTCCCCAACTTATTTCCTCTGCCATGATGTTCTGCCTTATCTCAGGCCCTGAGGAATGGAGTTGGCCAGCTATGCACTGAGACCTCTGAAACTATGAACCCCAAAATAAACATTTCCTCTTGTACTTGTTTTTGACAGGTCTTTTGGTCACAGTAGCAAAAAAGCTGACTAAACCAAGTCCTCTCTTTCTTTATCTTGCTCTCTCTCTCTCACACACAGAACACTTACACAGGAAGGCCCATAAATGCATATGTTATAGGGCATATTCATTTAATGAAGGTGCTCTCTGTAAACGTATTTTTGCTCTATTTAAGATTCTCTGTAAATACATATTGTTTGTTTTAAAACAGACCACATTCAAAAGAGTAATATGAGCAGTTCTCAGGAACAGACAGAGCTGTATAATCATTGAGGCATCCTAGAAAGTAAAGAGTTGATAAGCAATGATTTACAGGAACAAATACTGAAACATTAAGTGTTACCCCCCAAAAGGAACAATGCTACCATTGTAACAATGAGAGGAATCAAAATGAACTACAAAGTAAAAGTTTTTATAAAACCAATAAAGGAAATTTCAAAAACACCTAATAATCTAAAGTAAAAAAAAAAAAAAAAAAAAAAAAAAAAAAAAAAAAAAAGATGTGTTCTTCCCAGGAGTACAAAGATACATGAATGCTATAATAATTAGTTTATTTGTAGATGGAAGAAGATTAAGTTTTTATATATTTTATAGGAAATGTGTGGACTTCATGAAAGTTTACAATATTTGAGATTCTAGTGCAGTCTTTACTAAAGACCTACATTAGCATATTTTCAAATGAGAAAAGAGACATGCCCTATATTTTACATATGTATCATTTACTTGAGTCTCTAATATTGGTATATAGAAGTCTGCCATTTAAACAAAATTTACCAGACCTGTGAACTATTAAAAAATGAGATAAAAGATAGAAAAAAATATTGCAAGTATTAGAAAAGAACTTTACGCAAAGAGCTGGGTAGAGTGATGCACACCTGTAATCCCAGCCACTAGGGAAGCTGAGACAGGAGGATCAGGATTTCAAAACCAACCTCAGCAATGGGGAGGTGCTAAGCCACTCAGTGAGACCCTGTCTCTAAATAAAATACAAAATAGGACTGGGGATGTGGCCGAGGGTCTCTGAGTTCAACCTCTGGTACCAAAAAAAAAAAAAAAAAAAAAAAAAAATTATATCAAATATGTTAAAGGATCTACTGGAAGAGGTGGAAAATTTTTTAAAAGGTCTTATCAAAACACTAGACTTAGCAGAAGAAATAATCAGTGAAGTTGATGCAGGATTAACACAGAAAACACATTTGAGAAAATCCAACACCCATTGCAGATAGAAACAGCTCAGCTAGAAACATACTTCTCAAACCTGATAAAGATAAACTACAAAATATACATAATTTGAAAAGTTTGTCCACATTTACCTATTTACTCAACATTTTACTAGAAGTCCCATACACTATAATAATCCAAGAAAAATAATAAAAAGGAATCCAGTTTGGAAAGAAAAAAATTAAACTTCATGTTTTCATGATCCTCTATATAAAAAATTGAGGTAATCTTCCTCCCTTGCTGGGGCGGGAGGGAAAGGGAGGGAGAAGGGGAATAGCATGGATGGTGAAAGGAGGCCCTCATCACTATACAAAATACATGTATGAAGATGTGAATTTGGTGTCAACATACCTTATATACAATCATAGATATGATAAATTGTGGTATAAAGGTGTATTAAGAATTGTAATGCAAAAATAAATAAATGAATAAATTGAATGGAATATCAACAAAATGAATACAATTAATAGGAGAGGTTAGGACAGTTATACAACTCAAGATCAATATACAAAACAATCAATAATATTTCTACTTCTTTACATCACTCAAAAATTGGAAATAAAATATATGAAACACCCATAGATAAATCTAACAACAATATGCACAAAATGTATACAGATAACTACATAGTAATGCTGAGAGAAATCAAATACATGAATAAATGGGTAGTTATAACTGGACTGTAAAGCTCCTTAGTTTTATAATGAACCAAACAACTATGAAAATATTTGAAGGCTTAATACTATCTGATTTCATAATTTATATTAAAACTGTTGTGGCTGGGTGCAGTGGAGCACACCTGTAATCCCAGTGGCTTGCTCAGGAAGCTGAGGCAGGAGGATTGCAAGTTCAAAGCCAGCCTTAGCAACTTAGCAACGCCCCAAACAACACAGCAAGACCTGTTTCATAATAAAAAATGTAAAAAGGGCTGGGGATGTGGCTTAGTGTTAAGTGCTCCTGGGTTGAATCCTTGGTACCTAAGTAAATAAATATAAAAAAATAAAGCCAAGCACAGTGGCACACACCTATAATCCCAGCGGCTCAGGAAGTTGAGGCAGGAGGATCACAAGTTCAAAGCCAGCTTCAGCAGTGATGAGGCACTAAGCAACTCAGTGATACCCTGTTTGTGAATAAAATACAAAATAGGGCTGGGGATGTGGCTCAGTGGTCAAGTGCCCCTGAGTTCAATCCACAGTACCCCCCCCCCCAAATTTTAAAAATTAGAAATAAACTAATCAATAAAATGTGGCATTGGCACAAAGATGGACAAATAGAAGTATACAAAAGTACAAATAAACTAGAAATAGACATACACATGTATGGAAAACTGATTCTCAACAAATACAGTAAGGCAATTCAGTGGAGAAATAATTGTCTTTACAAAAAGAATTACACTGGAAAAATTGTATACCCTGATTGGGGTTGGAAACATCTATGCTCAATATCCTAAGCCATATACAAATTAATTTAAAATATATTATAGACATTCACATAAAGCTTAAAACTATAAAGATTCTAAAAGAAAAGAAGGAATAATCCTTTGTTATCTGTTGTGATAAATATTTTTATATATGAAACAAGAACATAATCTGCATTTTTTGAAATACTAAATTAAGCTGCATCAGTATTTAAAAGAAAACACTTGTTATTCAAAAGATATTATTGAGAAAATAAAATAACAAGACTCAAACCAGGAGAGAGTGTGTGTAAATCATATATCTGATTAAGTAATTATACCCAGTGTATATAAAAATAATTCTAGATATTAAATGACAAGAAGAAAAATCACCCAATTTTTTAAATGGGCAAATCATTTGAACAAATACTTTATCAATGAACCTATACAGATGGAAAATAAACACATGAAAAGATTTTTGACATCATTAATTAATAACAAATAACTGTTTTATGATGACTTTCCCAAAACCCAGTGAATTAAAAACAAGTTTATTATGTCACAGTTTCTATGGGTCTGCAATCTGGCATGGCTTCTTTGTATCCTGTGTTTCACAGTAGTTCAGAAGTCTGCACTTGAGCTGTGGTCAAGGTTCCGTAGTCTACTCTGAAGGATCAACTGGAAAAGTACTTGCATCCAGTTCACACATATGGTTGTTAACATAGTTGAATTCCTTGAGAAATATATTATGGCCTAAATATTATTAACTTTTGGCAGAAAGATCTTTCAATAGATTACCAGGTAGCCTGTTAAGAGTCCGTAAACAAGTCAGGATGGCACCTGGCAAATGTTAGAGTCTGTAAACAAGTCTGGATGGCGCCTGGCATTTTGCCAGAGGGATTGGTTTGTGAAGTAACAGCAGTGAGCCATTAAGTGTGGAGATTCCTTATTGGTTGACTGCTGTATCTAGTTTATGTTAATTAAGATAAGCTGTGTGGAATGTATAAATACCTCTGTTGTCCTACAATAAAAGGCTCCTACTCCTGCTCCTACTCCTACTCTACACAAGTTTTCCTCACCCCCCTCCCACTGCCAGCTATTTTGCCCAGCCAGCCGGGCTGCAGTATAGCCAGGAAGTGGGGGGTGTCGAGCAACTTAATTAACATAAACTAGATACAGCAGTCAACCAATAAGGAATCTCCACACTTAATGGCTCGCTGGCATTACTTCACAAACCACTCCCTCTGGCAAAATGCCAGGCGCCATCCAGACTTGTTTACAGACTCTAACATTTGCCAGGCGCCATCCTGACTTGTTTACAGACTCTAACAATAGCCCTTTCCATCAAAGCATTAGTGAAGACTCAAAGATAACATACCAACACAAGAGAAGTCACAATCATTATTTCACTCAGCTTTTTCACTGCTATGACTAAAAAACTGCACCAAAAAGTTTATTTGAGGGCTCACAGTTTCAGAGTTCTCAGTCTATAGACAGTAGGCTTCATTCCTCAGGGCTCAAGGTGAGGCAGGACATCATGGAGGAAGAGTGTGGCAGAGGGAAGCTGCTCACATGATGATCAGAAAGGAGAGAGAGAGAGAGAGAGAGAGAGAGAGAGAGAGAGAGAGAGAGAGAGAGAGACTGAGACTCCACTCTCCAGATAATATATATATATATATATATATATATATATATATATATATATATATATATATATATATATATATATATATCCCAAAGCCATGCCCCCAATGAACCTCTTCCTCCAGCCACATCCCATCTGCCTCCAGCTGTCACTCAGTTAATCCCATCAGGTATTAATTCAATGGTTAGGTTAAGGCTCTCATGACCCAATCATTTCACCTCTAAACCTTCTTGCACTGTCTCACACATGAGTTTTTGGTAGACACCTCACATCCAAACCTTAACAACCATCTATCACAGAAGTCAACAAACACAAATATTAATTCTTTGATAAAGTAAGAAAATTGTTAAACCCCAACAATGCTGAACTTATACAAAGGATATAATAATTTTCAAATATCAGAAGTAAAAAGAAAAATTCACTGATGATTGTACCATTACTACAAAATAGTAAATTAGTATTATAATCAATTTCATGTCAACAATTTGAAAACTAATGTTAAGTGGGAAAAAAAATTAAACATATAAATAATCAAAAGAATACAAGAAATAGAAACTCAGAATACATATTTATTCATTTAAAAATTGCCTGATGTTGAATTATAGGAAATACTTAAAGATGAAATAGTACCAATCTTTCAGCTACTTGAGAGGGTGAGGTTAGAGGGACCCTGTTTTGAAATAAAGTTTAAAAAGGGATGGGGCTGAAGCTGAATAATGGAATGCTTGCATAGCAAGGATAGGTCTTGGATTCAATCTCCCATGCCAAACACACACCAATTAAAAAGGGGTGGGGGCTGGGGTTGTGGCTCAGTGGTAAAGCATTCCCCTCGCATGTGTGAGGCCCTGAGTTCAATCCTCAGCACTACATAATAAATAAGATAGAGGGATTGTGTCCAACTACAATTAAAAATTAAATATTAAAAAAGAGGAAGATGAAAATGTAGAAGAGGAAGAATTATTTCCCTTCTCATTTTGTGAGACAAATATTACCCTAAAAATAAAAAAATGAAGATGTCATAGGAAATATATAAGGTAATATTCTTAAATAATATAGAAAAAAAAACATCATTAATCACGTCACACCAACTCTAATGTACTAAGTATAATTATATCACTAAGTGTGATTTATTCCAGGGAATATATATATGTTACTATAGGAAAATTGATCAATGTTGATTCATATAACATTTATTTAAATGAATAGATTCTTTTCATTTTTTTTTTCTATTTGGTACCAGGGATTGACCCCAGGGACACTTAACCATTAAGCCACATCTCCAGCCCTTTTAATATTTTATTTAGAAAGAGGGTCTCACTGAGTTGCTTAGGGCCTTGATAAATTGCTGAAGCTGGATTTGAACTCGTGATCCTCCTGCCTGAGCCTCCCCAGACACTGGGATTACAGACTTGTACCACAGTCCCTGGCTAAATGACTAAATTCTTAATTTGGAATCAATGGTAGATAAATAGTATGAAGGATAATTACTGATTCTATCTACATGTACATATAAAAATAATTTTTATAAAATTGTTGTATATCATTTAAAACTCCCAAATTTCTCCTATGTCACTCATTTTTAATAGTTTATGCAATAATGAATGAATAGTATCTCTTTATAGAAGAGTATAAGTAACCCCATAGTTGTGAACTATTTTTTGAGGGGTGAGTACTGGGGATTGAACTCAGGGGCATGCAACCACTGAGCCACATCTCCAGCCCTATTTTATATTTTATTAGAGACAGGGTTTCACTGAATTGCTTTAGCACCTCACTGCTTCTGAGGCTGCTTTGAACTTGCAATCCTCCAACCTCAGCCTCCCTAGCTGCTGGGACTACAGGTGTGTGCTGCGGAACCCGATTTTTGAACTATTTTTGTCACCTCAAATTCATGTTAGTATAATACAATTTTGTGATGAACCTCCTATACCTATTTTCTAAAATCCACTTTGTATCCTGGATTTAAAATTAGAATTAGTTCTGAAGTGCAATAACATATATTGTGTCTTCCCATAAGTACTATAATAAAAATCTGGCCTAGATAATAGTATGGGTCCAAATGTGATATACTCCCATTGATCAAAATCTCTAAAAATTTGAAGAAAAATTTTAAAAAGGCACATTCATACTCTAAATACAAATTAAAATGTCTATAAATGGAAATCAAACATAAATACAAAGTAACAGATAGGCTGAGAGCTCTGTGAAATATGGGAAAGCACCTAGGTAAAGGCAGCCAAGTATATAAGCCCTGAAAGATAGCAGAGGTTAATAGTGAAGCGAACATGTGCTGCTACTAATGCTCTAAACAAAAATTATAGCTAGAATCAGCTACACATAAAAGGAAACCAAGAAAAATCTGTAAACTCATACTGTGGCTAGGATTTATATGGGGATCCTAGAATTAGAGAGCATAGCTTTGCAGCTAGGATCTTGGCCACTAGCTTAGAGACTAAATGTTTCTTAAGAAATTTATGTAAACCAGTGCTTTTCTTTTATGCTTCTGTTCTTAGGGATCAAGTGAAAGCAATATCAAATTCATTTATCTAGGAGATTTGAGCACATGAAAAGTAAAATATAAAAGAAAAAAATTTCTGCTCTAAATAAATTGGCAAACCAATTTGCAATCATATGGGAAAAATTAACATTAAAAACTTTAGCAATGTGAAAAAGTTAGCAGATACACTCACTTTCCTAGAAATGGAAATTACAAATAAATCAAATATTTTTAACTTAAATCTAACTAGAATGTTCAAGGAGATAAATGAAGGATTATAAAGAGTAAAAAGGTGACAGAGGAAAAAAAGAGGCACTAACTGAAAAAGGAAGAGTTGAATATGAAAAATTAGGTATTCTGGAAATTGAATATATGTTCATTCAATTATTTTAATTCAATATACTAATTATAGGTAAGACAGTAGAAAAGAGTACAAGTGAAAGTATAAAAGTTTTTCATAATACATGTTTTTAATTTTAGAACTGTTTTAGATTCACAGAAAATCACAATTATTATTAAGTTTTCTTACAGAGTACACAGTTCCCACATCTGGTTCCATGATTATTAACAGCTAACATTAATTCACTACATTTATTATTATTAATGAGCAATATCACTACACTGTTATTAACTAAAGGCCATTCCTCATTCAGGCATACTTAATTTTACAACTAACATTCTTTTGCTATTCCAGGATCTCACTCAGAGTTATATCATATTAAATCTAGTTCTCACATCTCTTTAGATCATCTTGGCTGTGAATGTTTGAGATTGCTTTTTTTTCAATATAGAAAAACAATTTTGAGAGGTACAGGTTAGATGTTTTGTAGAATTTCTTTCAATTGGTATTTGTCTGATAATTTTCATAGGTTTAGAATAGGATAATTGTTCTTTGGGGAAGATGACTGACTGCGAACGCACTAGACGTTCACAATTGGCGCCCGAACAGGGACCCTGCTGGATTGACAGGAAGGGTAAGTTCTTTTTCTTTATATTACAGGGTGATGGGACAATCTTCATCTTCTCCTTTTTTAAATATTCTTAGGCATTCACTTGCTGTCTATGGTATTAATATTTCCCATTCTGATATAGAGATGTGTCTTAAGGTGGTCAGGGAATGGAATCCCTGGTTCCCGGAGGAAGGATCTATGGATGTGGATAATTGGAAACGGGTCCGTCACAATGTTGAAAAGGCCATGAGGCAAGGCAAAAAAATTCCGGTTCGGTTTTGGTCTATCTTGTCTATTGTATATACAATGTTTAAAGCTATGGAGGAAGAAAGGTTGATTGGCAATTTACAAAAGGAGCTAGCTCCCTCTATTCTAGATCTCCCTCTTGATATTAGTGAAAAAGAAGAGGTAGTAAAAGATACGCAACAATTGACTCATAATTCTTCACAAAATTCTGCTGATTTAACTGGTAATGATATGGAAAAGAAAACGAAAGTAAAAACGACGATTGATGATCGCTCCGTTTCGGAGCAATTGAAACTTGTTATGGAGGAAGTTCTGGGACGTCTTAATAAATTAGAAGCTAAAATGGACCCTAGGCCTTTATCGGGAACCAGGCCTTTATCGGGAACTAGGCCCTCTGCCCCTCCGGCCACCAACCCTTTTTTGGCAGCTTCTTTAAAGGCTGTCCAGGAAATGGACTCAGAACCTTCTGTCGATGAGGACAAAACTCCCTTCTTTGCTTTTCCTATAATCAGGCCTGATCCAGCTAATGGAATGGCACAGCCACCTCGGTATGAGGGGATTGATATTGATCATATTGGCAGATTAAAAAAGGCAGTGACAATGTACAGACCTCAATCCCATTATGTAAAAGAATTGCTTAATGCTTTTGCTACTCATTACAATAATTTTGCTCCTGAGGATTGGAAGATTGTGGGCCGTGCTCTTCTACAGGAACCTGAATATCTTCAATGGCACATGTGGTTTTTAGAAGGATGTGCCACTAAGGCTAGAGAAAATGTTAACAGTCAAAACCCTGTTATTCGTGCCATAGGATACCCTATGTTATCTGGCACTGGTATGCATGATGACATTCAACATCAAATTAATATTCCTCCTGAGATTCATGAGCAATTGAAGTAAATAGCTTTAGAAGCTTGGGACAAAATTAGACCTACTGGAGAACATTATGGCTCATGGACAAAAGTTTCACAAAAACCCAATGAACCTTATGTAGAATTTTTGTCTAGATTAAAATTGACAATTGAATGAACCGTGGTAGGAGAGGCTGCCAGGCAACAATTACTATGTTTGCTGGCTTATGAAAATGCTAATGAAGATTGTAAACGAGCCATTTTACCGATTAAAGATACAGGAGATGTTCATACATACTTAAAGGTGTGCAAAGATATAACATCAGAATCGAGAAAGATGCAATTATTTGCTGAAACCATGGCCTCTACATGGCATGCTTTGCAGAATACTAATCGAAATTTGGCTAACATGAAGTGTTTTGGGTGCTGCCAGACTGGACATCTGAGGAAAAATTGTAAGCAAAAGAATGAAAAGGAAACTAGGGGACCCGGAATATGTCCTAAATGCAAAAAAGGTAAACATTGGGCTCGAGAATGTAGAACGAAAAATGCAGCCACTCTTGCAGTTCAGGGAAACGGTCCATCCAGCCAGACCCCAGGCCCTAGACAAATAAAGGGGGCAACACACAATCTTTTCCCTACAACCCGCAACCCAACATAGTGCCGCCATGGACATCCCAGCCTTAAGTGATTTTGATCTCCAGGGTGGTGCTATGCCTAAAAGAATACCTACAGGAATATTTGGGCCACTACCTCCAGGGATTTTCGCTTTGCTCACAGGACGCTCCAGCCTTAATGCTAAAGGTATTACTGTCCATTTAGGCATTATCTATGCAGACTATGAAGGAGAAATTCAGATTTTAATGTCTTCTCTTGCAAAATGTCAGGCCTGAGGGAGCTAAACTCTGCACACTCAAACCCCAACAGATGACCATAGAGGTAAAGTGCATATATGTACAAGAATACATACTATTTACATGATTCTTCAAAGTTGATATTAACTTTAATCTACTGTTTTTAATTTTTTTCAACTATAAAGTTATGCTTCTTTGTTTTTCCTTCCTTCAATTCTGTACTCTTTTGAAAGAGGTCATTATATGCAGCTCAAACTTAAGGAGTTGGCATGTTTTACCAAATTGATAGGTGTGTATGTATATAAATTACTTGGGGATTCTTCTATAGGAGGATTTGCCCCTTTATTTACTTCTTCAATAACAGGATGGATGCATGGATATTTAGCCTATACTTTGGGTTTTACTCCAATGGTACTTTATTTTTCAAACTGTTCCACATCTGACCATTAGGAGCTCTTTCAATTGACACTTATATCCTTCTGGCATACCCCTGTCAATATAAAGAAATTTTTGTTGTTGTTGTGTTTTGGATTTTGCTTTTGTTTGCATCCTGGTATTATAAGATAGTCATCTATTATATTGTATATTCTTGGTCCATTCCTAGAGTCATTCATTTTTCCAAGGAACTCTAATGCCTTTTGTTAAAGACTAGTATTAGAAATCAAGATATGGGCAGGGTAGGTTTATTCTTCAGTAAAGGAATGCCATTTATTCTACATGCTCTTAGCTAATATAAAAAGGAAATATATGCACATATATACATATATTTGTCTATATACAACCATCTGTTTATATAATAAGCAAAATATGCATTCACACTGATGTCACCCACTCTAATCCTATAGGGACCATTCTAGTCTTCACTTTTGCCTATCTGAAAATACTCATTGTATCACTGAGAAATGTAGCTCCTTCCATCCTTTATGCATTTATTTAAATGGTCTGTTCCAACATGTGTTTCAGAATTGTTAGCCTTTCCTCTCATGGGAAACAGATTTTTTTCTTGATATTTTTCATATTTTTTATATTGTGGTCTATAATCTCTTTTGAACTATGTTAAAATTTTAAATTCTGAGACTAGATTCATTTCTGTTCATGTAAATGCCCAATCGTTCTAGCACAATTTGTTGAAAAGACTCTCCTTTCTCCATTAAAATCCCTTTGCTCCCTTGTCAAAGGTCTGTTGACTTATTTATGTGGTTCTGGAAATCTCAATTATGTTGCATTGGCCTATGAATCTGCATTTTCACTAATACCACACTCTGGTGATTATGGTGACCTTTACAATAAGTTTTGAAATCTACTAGTGTGAGTCCTCCAAACTTATTCTTTTTAAATTTCTCTTAAGTCTTCATTTTTTGCTTCTTGGTATAAATTTTAGAATCAATGGACAATATCTTCATCTGTTTTTAGCAATAAAGTAATCCTGGCCTCATACAATAAGTTAGGAAGTATTATCTCTGGTGCTCTTTTCTGGAAGAGATGGTAGTATTTCTTCCTTATATGTTTGGTAGAATTTTTCTGTGAAAAGATATTGGACTGGTGCTTTCATTCTTAGAACTTGTTAACTATTGAGTTGATGTCTTAATAAATGTAAGCCTATTCAAATTATTTATTTCTGCTTAGGTACACTTTGGTAGCTTGTATCTTTCAAACATTTCACCTATGCTATCAAGTTTGTGAGCGTAAAGTCATTTTAGTGTTGATATAACACACTTTTAATGACGAAGGAATCAGTAGTGATAACACAAAACTAATTCTAATCTTGGTAATTGTTTCTTTTCTCTTTTTAACTTGATGAAGTTGGCTTGAATTTTATCCACTTTTCAAAGAAACTGCTTTTGTGTTCTTTGATATTTTCTATTGTTTTATTGTTTCTAGTTTCAATGATCCCTGTTATAATTTCCATTAATTGTATTCTTCAACTTGCTTCAAGCCTAAATTGTTCTTATTTTTGTAATTTCCTTATGTGGAATTTTAGAGTATTCATTTCAGATCTTTCATGCATTTAACACACACATTTAATGCTTCCAGTTTCCCTCAAATCACTGCTTTCAGTGCATCCCACACGGTTAGAGAAATTGTATTTTCCTTTCTATTTATTTTAAAATAGTTTAAAAATTTCCTTAAGATTATTATTTGTTTTATGTGTTATTTATAATTGTGTTCTTTAATTTTCAAATATATGGAGAATTTCTAGTTATCTTTCTTTCATTGATTTCTAGTTTAATTCCAATGTAATTTGAGAACATTTTGAATAATTTATATTTTTAAATGTGTTTTGTGGAAAAAATGTAGTCTTTCTCTGTGAGTGTTTCATGTGTACTCTGCTGTTTTGAGACACATTAGTCTGTAAATGTCAATTAGATCAGTTTGATTAATGATAATTTTCAGATTCCTATATACTTCCTCATTTCCCTCTTAACTGTTTTCTCAATTACTGGGAAAGGTATGGACACCTACAACTATAATTTTGAATGTGTCTTTTTTTCCTTTCAGTCATATCAATTATCCTGAGATTCTGTTTACACATTGAGGATTATTGTGTGTTCCTGCGGAAGAGACCCCTGTTTATGCCTGCTAATTTTTCTTATTCTGAAGTATGTGTATTAATTTTATAGTACTTATGTAAGAAAATACCATAGACTTTGACTTAAATAATTCATTTTCTGACAATTCTAGAGGTTAGAAATTCAAGCTCAAACTGTCAGCAGGGTTGATTTTTTTCAAGGCCTCGGTCTTTGTCTTATAGATGCCCATTTTCTCTCTGTGTCATTTCTTCAAATATAGTCAACCTGTCCTTGTATGTTATCTGTTCCATCTGTTAGTACCTTTAACAGAGTAATCACAGTGATTTTCAATTCCTTATATGATCATGAAAAAATAAAGTTAGAAGTATGATTGATATGCAAAATGAAGATTTAAAGTGGGTCTATAAAATGTTCAAATTAAAACCAGCGAGAGTAGAAAAAGAGTGAAGGATAAACAAAAATCCTGTGGATAGTAGTAATTGCCAACAAGGTAGATATCAGTACAAATAATTACTAAATGTGTTTGGCCTAAATATACCAATTAAAAAGATGTGGTTTTTTTTCATATGGATACAAAAGCAACAGCCAATTTTATGTTGTCTAAAACAAATAAACAAAGAACCTTCAAAGACATAAATTAAAAGTCAAGAGATGAAGAAAGATATACATGCTAACATGAATCAAAGAAATTTGGAGAAGATATTTGATTTTTTTTTAAAAAGTATACTTTAAAATACTGAATTATGCCCCCATTCATTTATTGAAGCTTTTAAAAAATATTTTTAGTTGTAGATGGACAAATACCTGTATTTTATTTATTTATTTTTATGTGGTGCTAAGGATCCAACCCAGTGCCTCATGTGCAAGGTAAGAGCTCTACCACTGAACCACAACTCCAGCCCATCATTTATTGAAGTCTTAACCTCCAGTATCTCAGAATGCAGGGGTATTTAGATATAGGGACTTCAAAAAAGTAATTAGGATGAAGCTACTAAGGTGAGTCCTAATCCAACATGACTACTGCTCTTAGAAGAGGAAATTTGAATACAGACACATTATTGGAGATGGTAAAGAGTTCAGTTATCAGGAGTTCAGAGAGAACAGAAGAGGATTGAATAGGTGATGCAAATAGTATATTTGAAACCATTCTCTATGATAGTATAATAGCAAATATTTGACACTAAGCATTTTCCCAAATCCATCAAACTACATATCACAAAGAATGAACCTTATTATATGTGCATTAAAATTATTTGAGGGGATAAGGAGATCCTGGGATAATACCAATTATGATAAGAGAAACTCCAGATAGATCTCTTGCCCCTTCACTACTTGAGGACACAGTGAAAAGATAACAAAGAAGTGAGCCCTCACCAGACACTGAATTTTCTGACACCATGATCTTGGACTTTCCTACCTCCAGAATTGAGATAAATAAGTGAATGTTGTTCATAAACTACCTAGTAAAGGTATTATGTCCTTATAGCAGCCAAACAGACCATGAATCAGAGACTCCAAATTTTTAGTCCCTCTCTTAACTTTGGAATTCTCTATGTATTCCTCCATAGGAAAGAGTCTGAGTCTTGTAGTCCTATCAGCTACAATACACTGTTATAATACTGAGACTTTTGGTGTGATACTATGATATTTATGCAGGGAAAAACATTCTATAATCTTAGTCTTTTAATCTCCTTGTATCTCTCTGCTTCTAAATTGTTTTTTCCTTGGTACAACAGTTTACCTTTTTCTTTTCTTTTCTTTTCTTTTTTTTGTGGTGCTGGGGATCGAACCCAGGCCCTTGTGTATGTGAGGTAAGCACTCTACCAACTGAGATATATCCCCAGCTCACCTACTTTTAAAAAATATATATATTTTAGTTGTTGATGGACCTTTATTTTTATTTATTTTTTATTTTTTATATGTGGTGCTAAAAATTAAACTCAGTGCCTCACACATGCTAAGCAAGTGCTCTACCACTGAGCTACAAACCCAACCTAGATTTTAACTTCTTATGTGATATAAGAAGGCTATGAGGGACTGAAGTGGGAGCAATGTTCTTCCCAAGGTATATTAAGAATCATTCATTTTTTCCCTGAAAGTTAAATAGAGAAATTTCCTGGCATATGTCACATGATTATTCTTCCTCTCCGCCAGTCAAGGCCATGAGGCAATCTTTTTAAAAATCTTCTCCATAGGAAACTAATATAGTAATTGCAGGTAAATCTCATGAAAATTTAAAGGATTTCCTGGAACTGTAGTTCATAGAAGTGGAATGAGTGAATTTGTCTGACAGAATAGTCACTCCCAAGTGGAATGAGTGAATTTGTCTGACAGCATAGTCATTCCCAGTTTCTATGTGCAAAGAGTAGGTTGTGCCCTGCCATGAGTTAATTCATGTTGTATAGAACAACAGCTTTCAGTCTGTGCCTGCCCTGAGTTACTCTATTTTATAAAAACAGAAGGTTGCCATGAATTACTGTTCTGAGTACAAGTGCTAAGGTAGAGTGACTTGGTAACTTTTCTGGACAAAGAGATGATCACCAAATGTTGGACACATCTATCAAAATAACACCCTTCTGTTGCAAAGCACAATCATAAGGTACAAACTGATAACTACATTAATCATTCTAATAAAAAATACCAGCTGTCAACTTATTATATTAAATGAGAGACACACGAATGTGTGGCCATATCAAACTGGTATCAGGGAAACCAGGCCTGTGAGCTTATCAAACACAACCAAACCAATGGTTTGGTTGCAACCCCTACCTGAAACACATGAATGGAGAAACAACTATGATGATGGTAACATGGCGTACATCAACCCCTTAGACCACATGGTGAATGAGTCCTGAGACCAATAGTCCTCAAATTCCTGAATGTCCCCAGAAATTAAGCTCAGCTCATTATCCCTGCTTGATGTGGCCTACTTTGAAATTGCTTGCCCTCTGAACCCTCACCTTGGACAGCTCTGTGATTTGAACAAGTTCCTCACCTTGAATGAGTTTTGCAGGATAGGTAATAAATGTTATCTGACTACCTGCAGTGACTGTTTTGAATCTGTATCAGCTTTCTGCCTTTGCTTTCAATTCTGCCTCTTTAATCCCTGTGGCCACTGTTAGCCATTTCTTACCCATTTTGTATCTTAAATATCATTGTTTAAATTGTGATGTGTGACTTCAGTGTTAGAAATATTGGTAATTAAGATTGGGAAGGAGTAAAAGAACGTGTGATTGTCCAGCTCAGGGTTACCCAAGTGAACCATTATTACTTGGTGAATTAAAGCCAGTGAAATTGATGTGGTTTGTGAAATTATTGCCATTTAATACGTTCTTATATTTTGTAATATTCTGAAAAGACACAAAAGTGTCTGGTTTATGTTAGTGACATAGCTTACTCATATCTTTATGATTGTTCTTTGAATGTCATGTGTGTGTGTGTGTGTGTATGTTTAATGATGCTTTACATTTCTCTGTTCATTTTCTTCAGATTGTATAATCTCTGTGATACTATTTTTAAGTTCACTGATTCTCTCTTTTGCTAGTTCAAGTTTACTGCTGAACTTCCCTATGGAATGTTTCTTATTGGTGATTGTATTTTTATTTCATAAATTTTATTCAGTACTTTTTATAATTCATATCTATAAGTATTTTCTACTTGATAAGACAGTTATCATACCCTCTTTAATTATTTCAACATACTTTCTCTTACTTCTTTGAACATGCTTATACAACTACTTTGAAATTTTATTTGCTAATCCAAACATTTGGAACTCTTCAAAGGCAGTTTCTATTGCCTGCATTTTTCCTGTGCACAGGTCACATCTGGTATCCAGGAATCTCCTTTATCTTTTTGTTAAAAAACAGATTATTTTACATAATATGTTGCATAAACTCTGGATACTCTCTACTCAGGAAGTGTTTTTTTTTGTGTTTGGTAATTTATTATTTCTTAAGTGACTTGGCCCAATTAATTCTGTGAAATGGATTTTCCTGACAGTTTGCTGTTTCCTCTCCATGTGCTTAGAGTTTCCTCCCTTGATTTTAATTTTAACCTGTTTTCCTAAAGGTTGCCCCTGGGTCAACACAAGTCACTTATAAGTCAAAATTTGTGTTAAGAACTCTCAGTCAGTTAGAATTTTATTCTCTACCTCACATACATGTTTGTCTTGGAGGCAATTATCACTGTCAGTGAGTTTGTTTTTACCTGCCATTAAACCATGGAATAGTATCTTGAATTTTCTTTCTCTGATCACTCCTAACAGAGCAAGCCTTGGGCATTCACACAGTCTTCCATACTACCAAGAATGTATGTGACTTTAATTTTAAGCCTGACTAGAAGAGTGTTTCTTAGTCTGTGCAGCTTTGATTGTATGAAATATCACCTTGTATTGTAAAATTTGCTGATAAGCTTTTGATGGCAGAGTTAAATCAGAATGAATTTAGCATCTGTTTATGCACTAATCTTCCTAGAGTAAAAAGAGAGAAAGAGAGAGAAGAAAAAGAAAGTTCATAAATAACATAACTTTAAAGACCCCAGGCTTTTAAAAATATATATAAGTAAAATGTCACAGAACATTTGATTCAAATATTCCCTTTCTTACAAATTTCCATAGAAATAGTTGGCACAGCAGTAAGACAAATAGGGAATCCTTGAGAGGATAACAACACACATACTTTTGTTCCTGGCACCAACTCAGGGCCTTGTTTAATAACAGCCTTAGAAGAATACATTTGACAATATTTGACTTAGGTATCATTATTGAAGCAAACAGTCAGACTGAGACTTTCTGTGAAAACTCAGGAAAATGTATATATGCAAACTAGGTCCAGTTACATTTCCAGTGTATTGGAATAACTAAACTTTAAGTATTTTCCTTTAAGTGAAACAGTTGTTTCATGGGTTGAAGGTATAATAGATGTATTTTTTAACTTCTGTATTTGCATCTTGAGAATTAAAGAATGATAGGTTAGTGAAAGAAATAGTTTACTAAGAATAAAAAAGCTAAAATTCAGTGCCAGTTAAGCAAATAACAAGTTGCCTTTTCTTGAGATTGGAAACAATTCCATGAGTTATCTCAACTCTAACACCAAAAATAGCAAGAATTAACATTGATACTGCACTTACTATATACCTGGTACTAAGATAGAAAGCAATATATGTACCTTCTCTCTCAAAAAGGTACTAATATAGGAAGAGAAACTAACTTTTAAGAACATCATGAAAGAATTCACTAAGAAAATAGCTTCAAGTACTTCCAGCCACAGGATAAAGGTACTTCAGCATATGTAAAGTCAACTATCCCTTTTCTATTTAATCTAAATAATTCTAGTCATCATTTTTTAATGAGCTTTATTATGGCTCAGACTTTATAAACACAATTAGGCATAGCAATACATTGTTGTTCTGTTTTTTTTTTTTTATAACTTTATTTATTTTTATGTGGTGCTGAGGACTGAACCCAGTACCTCACACGTGCGAGGCAAATGCTGTACCATTGAGCCACAACCCCAGCCCCTAATTCTAGGCATTTTAACTACTATAGTCTACCAAAACCTAGACATGGATTAGTCCTAGGAAATTTTCAAAAATGAAATCTAAACTAATATTGTAAAGGCTTGGTAATATTAATATTATACATAAGACTATGATAAATCCAGGAAGGAATTATGAAGAAAAAATTTTATGATATACTTGACTTCGGGCAGCATAATGGAAATAAAGGTAGAAGTTCCTATAGAGATACTTTTGAGCAACTGCATACGTTTAACATGTACATATTGCTATATTAATTGAAAATGTATCATTCTATGTTCTCTATTAAAAATTAGAAACATCCCTATAATTTATCACTACATAATTATAATTTCTTTGAAATATTTCCTCTAGATATGATTTCATCTTCTCTTCCTTTTATACACATTTCCATATGCAGCTCACCCAGAGTAATAATTCAACTCCTGAAACTAAACTTGAACTACATAATCTATAACATAGTAGGTCTTCATTATGGTTTGGATCTCAAATGTCCCCCAACGGCTTATATGTTGAAGGCCTTGTCCCCAAGGCAGCAATATTCAGAGTTGGAGCTTTTAGAAGGTATTTGGATCCTGAGAGCTCTAATCTCTTCTACATACAATTGTATCTTCCTATCTAAGAATGTATTTCTATTACTCAAGATTTCCTCTTGCTTATTAAGAGATGCTGAAAATTAACATTATATAGATCCTACACATCACATGTATTCATAGGTGTTTTTTCCATGAGATTTTCCCATTTATCTTCTTTTTTTCAAAGCTGACTACCATATACAGAGTTATAGAACAGCAAATAAATAAAAGTCACATCCTCAAGAGACTTGTAAAATACATCAAAATGATTTTGCAAGGATATTCTTAACCTTTAGCACTACCATGGAAAAGATGTGCCAGTTAACATGGGTTCGAATTGAGTAAGCAAAGTTATTTATGTCTAAAGGACCACTTCTAAAATGAAGCCAGCTTAATACAACCATCAAAAAATGCTAAATATTCTGGTGTTTTAATTCACTTTCTGGTCAGGTTGACTTGTTACTAGTCCCTGACAAAATTAATTGAATGAAAACCACTAATGACTGATTTCATCTTTTTCAATGTGATGATTCAGGGAAGTTCATTTGCTTTGTCCACATTGGTGAATTGGAATAAATGAAATCTAAAATGACCACATTTAAGGAAACAGTAATTCTTTAATCAATTTAAATTGTATATTCAAAAATATTTCTTGAAATATCTTAACTCTTTAGTTCTTTTAATTTTACATTTTGTGCATAAAGTAGTAGAAAGTTTACATTTAAATTTTCAGGGGCTGGGGTTGTGGCTCAGTGGTAGAGATCTTGCCTCACATGTGTGAGGCACTGGGTTCGATCCTCAGCACCACATAAAAATAAATAAATAAAATTTTCAGAAGACAACTGGGCTAACTGAAAAGAAAAATTGTAAAAGGAAAATAAATTAAGTGATGAGACTTAAGGCACATTTAGTTGTTAAAAGGAAAACTAAATAACTTAGTTATTTAGTTAGGCATAGTTTTTGGAATTAAAACAGACCTCAGGTTAAGACTTCTCTCTACCACATATTACCTTTGTAACTCTGGACAAGATACAATTGTGATTTCCTTTCTCTATGGTTGATCTTTAAAATGTATGGTAGTACCCAATTCATTGAGTGATTATAAATAATTGTAATTATATAATGTACCAAAATGTATTATTTAATCCAAATGAGTCATTATGGTTTAGATATTAGGTGTCCCCCAAAAGCTCAGGTGTGACACAATGCAAGAAAGTGTATAGGTGAAATGATTGAGATATCAGGGCCTTAAACCAATCAGTGAATTAAATCCACTGATAAGTGGGTGGTAACTATAGCCATGTAGTCCGTGGCTGGATGAAGTAGGTCACTGACGGTGTGCTTTCAGATTCATATTTTATGCCTGATATAGAAAACCTGCTTTGTTTCCTGCTACCATGTTCTGAGTTTCTTTCACCATGCCCTTTGGCCATGATGGTCTGCTTCACCTCCAGCCCAGAGATATAGAGTCTATGGACTGAGACTTCTGAAAATGAGTAAAAATAAACTTTTCCTCCTCTACATTGTTCTTTTAAGATCTTTTGGTCACCGTGACAAAAAACCTGACTAAAACATGTGTATGCAATAGCTCTTTGAGTTACTGTTATGAAATAGAGAAAACTAATCTTTAAGGTAATACCTTTAAGGCAAGTTTTGGTAGAACAAAGGAGTGAGGCTCATTATTGTATTCTACAATAAAATGTGATTTTATATGATACAGATACTACTAGAATCTAGAAGAAGAACCACCAAAGGTTCTTCTCCTATTAAACAAAAGTCAGTAAACAACTGCCAAAAGATGGCACTCAAGTCAAACTCTAGAAAGAAATCCTGTCTTAAAATCCCACATTAGTTTCCAAATGGGGTTCTGAGAAATGAATGGTCGACTTTAATGCCCTACTTTCTTATATATTATTTTTTAAGTTGTAAATGTTTATTTTGTTTATTTATTTTATGTGGTTCTGAGGATCGAATCCAATGCCTCACATGTGAAACGCAAGTTCTCTGCCACTGAGCCACAATCCCATCTCTAATAACCAACTTTTTAAAAAAATTCTAATTTGTTATATATGACAGCAGAATACATTACAATTTATAGTACACATATAGAGCACAATTTTTCATATCTCTGATTGTATATAAAGTATATTCACACCATTTTTTGTCTTCAAACATGTACTTAGCATAATGATGTCCATCTCATTCCACCATCTTTTTTACCCCCATGACCCTTCCCTTTCCCTCCCACCCCTTTGCCCCTATCTAGAGTTTGTCTATTCCTCCCATGCTTCCCCTCCCAAATCCACTATATTTATATCCACTTATATCACAGAAAACATTTGGCATTTGTTTTTTTGAGATTGGCTAACTTCACTTAGCATTATGTTCTTCAACTCCATCCATTTACCTACAAATGCCATGATTTTATTCTCTTTTAATCCTGAGTAATATTCCATTGTGAATATATACCACATTTTCTTTATCGATTCCTCCACTGAAGGACATCTAGGTTGGCTCCATAGTTTAGCTATTGTGAATTGTGCTGCTATAAACATTGATGTGGCTGTGTCCCTGTAGTATGCTATTTTTAAGTCCTTTGGGTATAGACTGAGGAGTAGGATAGTGGTCAAAATGTGGTTCCATTCCTAGTTTTCCAAGGAATCTCCATACTGATTTCCATATTGGCTTCACCAATTTGCAATCCCACCAACAGTGTATGAGTGTGCCTTTTTCCCCCACATCCTCACCAACACTTATTATTGTTTGACTTCATAATAGCTGCCATTCTGACTGGAGTGAGATGAATCTTAAAGTACTTTTGATTTGCATCTCTCTAATTGCTAGTGGTGATGAACATTTTTTTCATATATTGTTGATTGATTGTATATCATCTTCTGAGAGGTGTCTCTTCAATTCCTTGGCCCATCTGTTGATTGGGCTATGTGGTGTTTTTTGTTTGTTTGTTTGTTTTTGTGTGTGTGTGCTTAGCTTTTTGAGTTCTTTATATACTCTAAGATTAGTGCTCTATCTGATGTGTGAGGGGTAAAAATTTGCTCCCATGATGTGGGCTCTCTGTTCACCTCACAGATTATTTCTTTTGCTGAGAAGAAACTTTCTGGTTTGAATCCATCTCATTTATTGATTCTTTATTTTAATTCTTGTGCCAAAGGAGTCTTATTAAGGAAGTTGGGGCCTAATCCCACATGATGGAAATTAGGGCCCACTTTTTCCTTCTATTAAATGCAGGGTCTCTGGTTTTATTCCTGGGTCTTTGATCCACTTCTAGTTAAGTTCTGTGTATGGTGAGAGATAGGGGTTTGATTTCATTTTGTTGCATATGGATTTCCAATTTTCCCAGAACCATTTGTTGAAGATGCTATCTTTCCTCCATTGTGTGTTTTTAGTGCCTCTCTCTAATATAAGATAACTGTAATTATATGGGTTAGTTTCTGTGTCCTCTATTTTGTACCGTTGGTCTACCAGTCTATTTTGGTGCCAATTACCATGCTGTTTTTGTTACTATTGCTCTGTAATATAGTTAGATCTGGTATAGTGATACCACCTGCTTCACTCTTCCTGCTGAGGATTGCGTTAGCCATTCTGGGTCTCTTATTTTTCTAGATGAATTTCATCACTGCTTTTTCTATTTCTATAAGGGATGTCATTGAGATTTTGATTGGAATTGCATTAAATCTGTATAGTGCTTTTGGTAGTATGGTTATTTTGACAATATTAGTTCTCCCTATTTAAGAACAAGGTAGATCTTTTCATCTTCTAAGGTCTTCTTTAATTTCTTTCTTTAGCATTCTGTTGTTTTCATTGTAAAGGTTTTTCAACTCTTTCATTAGGTTGATTCACAAGTATTTTATTTTTTTGAGGCTATTGTAAATGGGGTAGTTTCCTCGTTTCCCTTTCAGAGGATTTGTCACTGATATATAGAAATGCCTTTGATTTATGTGTGTTGATTTTGTATCCTGCTACTTTGCTGAATTAATTTATTAGTTCTAGAAATTTTCTGGTGGAATTTTTTGATTCTTCTAGGTATAGAATTATATCATTAGCAAATAGTGCTAATTTGAGTTTCTCTTTTCCTATCCGTATCCCTTTAATTTCTTTCGGCTGTTTAATTGGTCTGGCCAGTGTTTCAAGAACTATGTTAAATAGAAGTGGTGAAAGAGGGCATCCCTATCTTGTTCCAGTATTAGAGGGAATGTTTCAATTTTTCTCCATTTAGAATGCTGTCCGCCTGGGGCTTAGCATAGATAGCTTTTATGATGTTGAGATATGTTCCTGTTATCCCCAGTCTTTCTAGTGTTTTGAACATGTATGGGTGCTATATTTTGTTGAATGTTTTTTTCTGCATTAATTGAGAATATCGTTATGATTCTTATCTTTAAGTCTATTGATGTGATGAAGTACATTTATTTATTTCCATATGATGAACCACACTTGATTGTGGTGCACTTTTTGATTTGTTTTTTGCATTCAATTTGCCAGAATTTTATTGAGAATTTTTGCATCTATGTTTATTAGCGATATTGGTCTGAAGTTTTCTTTCTTTGATGTGTTTTTGCCTGGTTTTTGCCACAGTCTCGCTGGGCACAATTCAGGAGCCACTTGTCAAAAGAAACGAATATTTTTAGAACACATACACCGCACCACACAGCTCTTCAGGAAAACCCTCAGAGCCCAACTGCCACCAGCGGCTTCCCACAAGCCTCTCCACCTCCCCCACTCCTCCTGCTCTTGAGGCCAATTGGTTGGGTCGCATGGGCAGAGCCAAAAAAAGTCCCCCAATGAGCAGCTCCGTGGTCTAAAAGGGCGGGGAAACAGCCCAATGAGCATCACCGCAGAGGAGCCAATCAGTTGGCAGCTAGAAGTTTGCTGGGGCCGCTGTGAGCCAATCATCAGCTGGCAGCTGGAAGTTTGCTGGCAGCTGGAAGTTTGCTGGGGCCCCTTCTGCTGGGGCCACTGTGAGCCAATCATCAGCTGGCAGCTGGTGCTGGCAGCTGGAAGTTTGATGGGGCCCCTTCAGCTGTGGCTCTCAACATCAGTTTTGGAATCAGGATGATAGTCTGAAAGTGCTCTCTCTTTTTCTATTTCATGAAATAATTTGAAATATAGGTATTACTATTTCTTTATAGGTCTTGTAGAACTCGGCTGTGTATCCATCTGGTCCTGGGCTTTCTCCTGGTTGGTAGGCTTCTGATGGCATCTTCTATTTTCTTGCATGAAATTTATCTGTTTAAACTGTGTATATCATCCTCATTCAATCTGGGCAACTCATATGCCTCTAGAAATTTGTCGATGTCTTTGATATTCTATATTTCATTAAAGTACAAGTTTTCTTTTTAAAATAGTTTTTAGTTGTAGTTACACACAATATCTTTATTTTATTTATTTTTATGTGGTGCTGAGGATCAAACCTAGCATCTCACACATGCTAGGCAAGCACTCTACCGCTAAGCCACAACCCATCCCCTAGAGTACAAGTTTTCAAAATAATATTCTAATTATCTTCTGTATTTCTTTGTGTCTGTTGTGATATTTTCTTTTTCATCACATATGTTAATGATATGAGTTTTCTCTTGCCTTCTCTTTCTTAGCAGGGCTAAGGGTTTGTCAATTTTATTTATTTATATATTTATTTGTTTGAAGAACCAACTTTTTGTTCTGTCACGTTTTTCAATTGTTTCTTTTGTTTCAATTTTATTGATTTCAGCTCTGATTTTAATTATTTCCTTTCTTCTACTGCTTTTGGTATTGATTTGTTCTTCTTTTTCTAGGGCTTTGAGATGTAGCGTTTTTAAGAAATGAACTTCATGCAATGTACTTTCCTCTTAGTACTGCATTCATAGTGTCCCAGAGATTTCCATATTTTGTATCAGTGTTCTCATTTGATTCTAAGAATTTTTTGATCTCCTCCTTGATGTCTTTTACAACCCATTGTTCATTCCGTAGCATATTATTTAGTTTCCAGGTGTTGGAGTAGTTTTTATTTTTTATTTTTTATTTTATCATTGATTTCTAATTTCGTTCCATTTTGATCTGATAGAATACAGGGTCATATCTCTACTTTTCTGTATTTGCTAAGAGCTGCTTTGTGGCATAGTATATGGTATATTTTAGAGAAGGATCCATGTGCTGGTGAAAAGAATGTGTATTCGCTCATTGATGAATAATATACTCTATATATGTCAATTAAGTTATTGGTTGTATTATTGAGTTCTATTGTTTGTTCAGCTTTTGTTTGGAAGATCTATCCGGTGGTAAAAGAAGTGTGTTAATGTCACCCAAAATTATTGCATTGTGGTCAATTTTACTCTTGAACTTGAGTTTTTTTGATGAATATAGAAACTCCATTGTTTGGGGCATATATATTTATAATTGTTATGTCTTGTTAGTGTATGGTTCCCTTGAACAGTATGAAATGTCCTTATTTATCCTTTTTGATTAAGTTTGGCTAACCCTAACCCTAACCCTAACTTCATTGGATATGAGGATGGAGATGTCTGCTTGTTTCCACAGTCCATGTGAGTGGTATGATTTTTCCCAACCTTTCACCTTCAGTCTGTGTACATCTTTTCTTATGAGATAAGTCTCTTGAAAGCAGCATATTGTTGGATCTTTTTTTTTTTTATCCAATCTGCTAGCCTATGTCTTTTGATTGGTGAGTTTAGGCCATTAACATTCAGGGTTATTGAGACAGGATTTGTATTCCACCTATTTTTGTTTATTTTTGGTATTTAACTTGACTTGGTTTCTCCTTGGATTAGTTTTTCCTTTAATGTAATACCTCCCTTTTCTGATTTTTATTGTTGTTTTTCATATCCTCTTCACAGAATATTTTGCCAATGATGTTCTGTAGTGCAGTTTTTCTAGCTGTAAATTGTTTTAACTTTTGCTTATCATGGAATGTTTTTATTTTATCATCAAATCTAAAGCTTAATTTTGCTGGATACAAGATTCTTGGTTGACATATATTTTTTCTCAGAGCTTAATATAAGTTGTTCCAGGATCTTCTAGCTTTCAGGGTCTTCTGGGTTGAAAAATCTGCATATAACCTAATTGATTTCCCCCTATATATAATCTGATTCCTTTCTTTCATGGCTTTTAATATTCTCTCCTATTCTGTATGTTAGGCATTTCCATTATATTGCGCCTTGATGTGGATCTGTTGTAATTTTGTACTTTTGGTGTCATGTAAACCTCTTCAATTGGGTTTTTCAATTTGTTCTTCATGTTTTGAAAGTTTTCTGATATTATTTCATTGACTAGATTGCTCATTCCTTTGGTTTGGACCTCTATTTCTTCTTCTATCCCAATAACTCTTAAATTTGATCTTTTTATACTTTTATACTATTATAGTATAAAATGTTCTGCTCATGGTTTCTTACTATTTTCACTATGTGTTCAACATTCTTTTCAAGATTGTACATTTAGTCCTCATTGTCTGAGGTTCTATCTTCCAAGTGGTCTAATCTGTTGATGATGCTTTCAATTGAGCTTTTAATTTGGTTTATTGTTTCTTTCATTTCAAGGATTTCTGTTTGGTTTTACTTTAGAACCTCTATATCCCTATTTAAGTAACCTTTTGCTTCCTGTATTTATTTATGTAGCTCTTTGTCAAAATGATCTTTTGCTGCCTGTATTTGCCCTCTTATATCATCCTTTAATTCACAGAACATTTTAATTCATTTAGTTCATCCTGAACTCTGTCATTTCATCTGTTGTGCTGGCCATGGATTCTAATAATGTGGTATCTTGATTTGTTAGGAGCACTTTCTTCCCTTATCTTTTCATGTTGTTTTTGTGTCTTCCCTTCTATCTCTGTGGATTTGAGGAATTATCATTTTTACCCTATAGGCTTATAGTGTAGGGTTCCAATATCTCATCCTTGAGGTAAAGGACAATATTAACAGATCCCAATATAAACAAGATACAATCCAAAAACAAATAGTTGTTATTTACTAAATTTACTATTTGGTCACAATGTGCAGAAATGGTGTATTCAATATAATCAATCAATCTACAATAATCAGTGGGTTTATAAAAGGTTTTACAGTTTCTGATGGTAGACGAAGAACTAGGGGTGAGGTATAGGAAGATATCCTGAGGAGGTCAGAGGTGAGGATATAGAGTTATTGTATCTTAGGAAGTGTGAAAGAGAAATCTAAAGAAGAAGGTTAGTATTAAGAGAATAGAGAGGTAGTAATTTGGTCAGACAAGTAAGAGGGAAGACAATAGAGTACATAAAACAAACACACACATATATTAAGAAAAATAAAATATGTTAAAATAGTAAAAATTGGAGAGAGAAAAAAACAAAGAAGAAATAAAGAATATACAACACAATTGTAATATACAGTTCAGTTGTCTCAATCCTCAAAATCCTAACTAATGCAAAGTACTTGGTTTCACATGTTGGGGATGTGAGGGCGAGAATAAAGAAGGAGAAGAAAGAAAAAAACTCAGAGGAAGAAACAATGATAGTTTTGGCTAGAGATGAGTATCTTTCCTGCTTCCTTTCTTAACCAATAGTATTCTTAACCAATGTCTATTCTTAATATCTCCGCCCTCAGGATGGTGGGGATTATGAGGGTGTGAGGGTTGGTCTTGGGTGGAGGGTACCTTGAGGTGGGATATGACACCCACAGGTCCCAGTGGGCACCTCAAGGATATCCTTTGGGGTCTGCTCCTGTGATGTGGGCGCTGGGTCTTATCTCCTCATCTCGCCTGTAGTCCTCACAGTTTCTGCCCTCTAAATTAGTCTCTAATGTGTACCTCCCTCACACTCTCCCTTTCTGATTCCTAATTAGGAACCTTTCTTTTTTGCGGGGGAGGGGGGCTTGTGTTTTCCACTCTGTTGGCTGCACAACTGTCATGGAGGGCTGTTTTTGAATTGGGCAGTCACTCTGTGAGATAGCGTCTACTGGGGTTTGGGGGGAATTAGAAAACTATGGCTACCTGGTGTTCCAAACTGGTAGTTTCCTCTACTAAAGATAGTGATGGAGGTTACCCAAGATGAAGGCAACTGCTTTCAGTGATGGGGTGTCAGGTCCAGTTGGTAGAGCTGGGCAATGGCATTGAGTGGTGCATTCAGAGATGAGCTCTGTGGCGAGCAGTGTTGTACTTGATGGCTTTCTTCATAGCCTGTGATGTCCCCAGGTGCAGGCAGGCTACAGGAGTAGGGACTATGGCAGTAGCTGCTGAGTCCCAAGATGGAGGCAACCAGGGAAGACCCACATTGGTAGATGGTGGTCCACATTGGTAGATGGTGGTCCACATGGAAGTGGTGGCTGGAGTTCCTGCATGTGGGCAGCAGCTGAGTGTCTTGTGTGGGAGCAGGGTCTGGGAATTCTGGCTGGTGATGATGCCCGTGGTCCCAAAGAGGCACCCCCGAGACCTGCGTGGGCAAGTAGCAGGGAGTCAGGAATCCTTTACTAACTCTGAGGCTGGGGCTCATGCATCATGGTGGACATGATTTCTGTGTGGGATCAGCTGTGGAGGGGTCCTCTATCACTCTCAGCAAAGCAGTATTTCCACTAGATGAGACCCAGGTCACAAAGCGACACAGAATGCTGCCTTACTCTGGCCCACTATCTTGGATCCCCCACCAGTACCCAACTTTTAGTAGGAGAAAGAACATTTAGGCAGGAAGAAGATAAAGAAACAAATAACTTAATTTACAGTACAGAACAAATGAACCTTACAGACCTATACAGAACACTCCATCCAATAAAAGCAGAGTATACCTCTTCTCTAGTGCATACAGATCTTTCTCCAGGATAACACTAATTAGGTCACTAAATGAGTCATAACAAATTTAAGAGACCTGAAATAATACAGGGTATCTCTTCTGACCACAATACAATAAAATTAGTATTAATAGCAAAAGAAAAACTAGAAAATTGAGAAATAAGTAAAAATTAAATAACATTATCTTGAATGCTCTTGGATTCCCAATGAAGAAAATTATAAAATTCACAAGAAGAAAATTATAAAATATCTTAAAACAAGTAAATACAAAAACAAACATACTACAACTTATGAAATATAGCAAAAGCAATAGTAACAGTGGTGTTTATAGTAATGCCTACATTAAAAGAGAAGAAAGATCTAAAATAAACAATCTAATTTTATACCCAAGGAGCTATAAAAGAAATTGAAACTAAGCCCAAATTAGAAAAAGGAACAAAAGAACAATGATTAGGTCAGAAATAAACAAAATAGATAAAACATCAATGAAACTAAGAGTTGGCTTTTTAAAAATATAAACAAAATTGACAAACTTTTAGTGAAACTTAAGAATAAAAGGGGCAAAACTCAAATAAATAAAGAAAAGCCCAGAACCAGATGCCTTCACTGATTCTTTCTACCAAATATATAGGAATGAATTAAATTCAGGGGCCAATCCTTCTCCAATTATTTCAAAAATTTGAAGAGGGAGTACTTCCAAATTTATTTTATGAGGGAAGAATAATTATGATACCAAAGCCAGAAAAATAGATCACAAGAAATGAAAACTACAGGTCAGTATCTCTGATGAACATAAATGCAAAAATCCTCAAAAAAAAAAAAAAAAAAAGAATTCTAAACTGAATTCAATCACATATTAAAAGAACCATACACAATGACAAAATTCGTTCATCCCTGGGATGTGATTAATGCAATACAGCACATTAACTAAATGAAGAGAAAAATCACGATCATCTTAAAAGGTGCATAAAAATCATTTATCTATATCATAATAAAATTTTTCAACAAACTAGAAATAGCAGGAAGTTACCATAATATATTAAAGAGTATACATAATATGTACATAATTAACATCATGTTCAACAGTGAAAAATTGAAAGCTTTTTCTCTAAGCTTTGGAAAAAGCAAAAATTTGCATTTGCCACTTTATTAAACAAAGTGCAAGTCACAGCAATTAAGAAAGGAAAATGAATAAAAAGGCATCCAAATCAAAATGGAAGGAGTATATTGTCCCTGTTTGTAGATTATGTGCTTTTTGTTTTGTTTTGTTTTGTTTTGTTTTAACCAGGGATTGAACTCAGGGGCAATGAACCACTGAGCTACATCCCCAGCCCTGTTGGTGGCCGGTGGGCCTAGAGATGCAGGGCTGGGCTTCCAAGATTGTTTTTTTTTTTTTTTTTTTTTTTTTTTTTTTTTTTTTTAATATTTAATTTAAATAAATTTAATTTAATTTTTTTTTTTTTTTATTTTTAAAATACATGATTTGGGGGCTGGGGTTGTGGCTCAGTGGTAGAGTGCTTGCCTAGCATGTGTGAGGCACTGGGTTCAATTCTCAGCACCACATAAAACATATACAAAAAACCCCATAGAATTTCTAAGAGTAAGTAGGGGAGATTCTTCATAATATTTATCCCAACATTTAATTCATGGGTATGATACCAAAAGTATAAGCAACAAAAACTAAATATAAACAGTATGACTACATTAAGTTAAAAAGCTCCTATACAGAAAAGGAAACAATCAACAGAGTAAAAAGGCAACCTAAAATTAAGAAAATCATTGTCATAAAACTGATAAATGGATAATATCCAAAATATTTAAGGAACTTCTAGAATTCAATAATAAAAAATAAATAGAATAGCTAGGCAGGAGGGCACAAACCTATAATCCTAGTGACTAGAGAAGTTCAGGCAGGATAACCACAAGTTCAAGGCCAAACTCAGCAAGTTAATAAGAACATGTCTCAAACTAAAAAATGAAATAAAATAAAAAGGGCTGAGGATGTAGCTCAGTGGTAAAGCAACTCTGGGCTGAATCCCCAGTACTACAAAACAAACAAAACCTCAGAACCTAGTACCCATATTAAAAATTGTCCAAATACTTGAAAAATATATTTCTTAAAGAAGATATATAAATGGCCAGCAGGTGTATTAAAAACTGTTCAGCATTACTAATCATCAGAAATCTAAAACAAAACCGCAATGAAAAACCATCTGATACCTGTTTGGATCTCTATTATCAAAATGCAACAAAGCTAAAATATTGGTGTAAGTGTGGGGAAGTTGTAAATATTGTTCGATGTTAATGAGAATGTAAAATGGTGTAGTATTTACCCAAAATAGTATGGGAACTTCTCAAAACATAAAAAAATTAAACTACCATATGACTCAGAAATTCCACTTCTTGATATGTATCAAAATTCAACTTATGATCTCTAGCAATTAGGGAAATGCAAATAAAAACTACATTAACATTTCATCTCAATCCAGGCAGAATGGAAATTTTTAAGAATAGAAATAATATGGGCTGGGGATGTGGCTCAAGCAATAGCCTCTCACCTGGCATGCGTGCGGCCCGGGTTCGATCCTCAGCACCACATAAAAACAAAGATGTTGTGTCCACCAAAAACTGAAAAATAAATATTAAAAAAATTCTCTCTCTCCTCTCTCTCTCTCTCAAAAAAAAAAAAAGAATAGAAATAATAATAAATGTGGGAAAGAATGTGGGGGAAAGACATACTCATATATTATTGGTGGGACTGCAAATTAGTGCAATCACTCTGGAAAGCAGGATAGAAATTCCTTTAAAAAATTACAAATAGAACTACCATATGACCCAGATGTCCCACTTCTCTGTATATATCCAAGGGATTTAAAATCAACATACTACAGTGACACAGCCACATAGCCGCACAATTCATAATAGCTAAGCTATGGAGCCAAGCTAGGTGCCCGTCAACAGATGAATGGATAAAGAAAATGTGGTATATATATATATATATATATATATATATATATATATATATATATATATATATATACACATACAATGGAGTATTAGCCAGTCAGAGAAAGAAAAGAATAAAATTATGGCATTTGCCAATAAATGGATGGAACTGGAGACTATTATGCTAAGTGAAACAAACCAGTCCACAAAAGTCAAAGGTCGAATGTTTTATCTGATATGTTGAAGCTAATCCAAAATAAGGGCAGGGAGGGTATTGAGAGCCACAGCCAGACTGCGGCCCCAGCAAACTTCCAGCTGATTGGCTCACTGCGGCCCCAGCAACCAGCTGATTGGCTCCTCTGTGGTGATGCTCATTGGGCTGTTTCCCCGTCCTTTCAGAACATGGAGCTGCTCATTGAGGGGACTCTTTGGCTCCACCCACGTGACCCAGCCAATCGGCCTCAAGAGTGGGAAGAGATTGGGGGAGGTGCTCACAGGGAGTGCCTGAGGTGGCAGTTGGGCTCTGAGGGAATTCCTGAAGAGCTCGTGTGGTGCAGTGTGTGTGTTCTAAAAATAAAGTTCATTTCTGCTTGACAAATGGCTCGTGAATTGTGCCCAGCCAGACTGCAGCAGGAGGGTGAGAAAGAGAGGGAGAAAGGAAAAAAGAGATGAAAGATCAGACAATGAGGATTGACAAGAAGAAGGTTTTATGGGAAAAAGGAAGAATAGTGGAATGAATCTGACTGAACTTAGGTATGTGTATGCATGAACATAACACAGTGAAGCCCAACATCAAGTATATCCACAAGACGTTAATTTAAAGGGAAAGATACTACATATAGCTTGCAGAAATGTCAGTTGGGTAGAGGGAGGGGAGCAGGGGAAGAGAGGAGGACAGGAGTGAAGAAGTGTTAGGTACTAAATTAGAGTAAATTATATTCCATGCTTTTGTGATTATGTCAAAATATTCCTAAATCTTATATGTAACTAAAAAGAATCAATAAAAAAGACACTTTGACATGTACAAAAATCAGTATACATATGTATGTATCTATATATGCAACTGAAATCTGAATCTTCAAATGGTATTGGTACTCCTATGTTCATTAGTGCACTATTCACACTAGCCAATAAATGAAATTAACCTAAATGTCCTCCAGCAGATAAATGGTTAAATAAAATGTACTATAAAAACATAATGTAATAATATTAGACCTTAAAAAAGAAAATTCTGTAATATGTGAGAACATGAATGAAACTTGAAGACATTACACTCAGTAACATGCAGTCACAGGCAAATATTGCATAACTCCATGTATTTTAGATATCTAAAAATATCAAAGTCATATAATACGAGAATACAATGGTGGTTTCTAGGAGATATGGAAGGAAGAAAGGAGGAGTTACTAAGTCACTGACTGGAAATTTCAGTCAAGCAAAATGTATTCATCTAGAAAGCTCTAGAGATGTATAGTACAAATTTGCACCTACTGTCAACAATAATACACTTAAAATTGAAAGAGTAGCTCTCAGGTATTGTTACCAAAACAAAAGAAGAAAAAAATTAAAAGAAAAAAGCATGGTCTCTTTAAAATACATGAGTCTTACAGAAACTTAATCTTATGTTTAACTTATGTATTTTTGTCGAGTTTTTTCTTTAAAAATATAATTTGTGTGCTAAAACTGGGTAGATTTTTTCTACCTTAACCTTTGTATATTAACATTTTTATAACTTTTAGCATTTTATACCTTCATAAGTTAGGTACTAACATTACTTTGTGTTGTGTTTATTCTCCAATTAGGTAACTATTAGAATTTGCAAAATAAAACTGTATGGGAAACTTTCTTAATTTTGCTTTTGTTTTCAAATTATGTACATATAATCTCAAAACCTACTAGAACAGGACTGGAAATTTTTTCTGTATAGAACCAGATGGGAAATAACCTAGGTTTCATGAACCACATATTACCCTTGTCACAAGTACCCGATTTCTCCATTTTAGCACAAAACAGTAATAGACATTATGGAACTGAATGGGTATTGTTGTGTTCCTATAAAACTTTATTTATGAAATTGAAATTTATGTTTCAAATAATTTTATATGCTAGAGAATATTGTTCTTTGGGTTTTTTATCCATTTACAATTTTAATAACAATTCTCAGTTTGAGGTCATACAAAAAAATGAAGCAAGCCAAATTTGACACTGGGGCAGTAATTTGTCCATTACTGCAGCACAATGTAAGATCATGAAAGCAGAGATTTCTTTTTTATTGTTCTATCCCCAGTGCATAGAGAAGTTGCTGGCATATAGTGTACATATGATAGCTGTTGAATGAGTTCCAGAACAAATATTTCTGCTCCTCTGTGTAATGTAGACAAACAACTTAACTGCAATGGACATTAAAAAAAAAAAAAAAAAAAAAAAAAAAAATATTTCCCTCCAAATTCTGCATGAATTAGATAGATTTAATGAGAAGGTTTTCCATAAATTTATCTGATTTTTAATTTTAAAATAGTAGATTTCTGAGTAGCAGCTTTCAAGGTTCTTAGTATTTTCATGAGTTTCTTACTTGATATTTTCCATCTTCTTTCCTCATGAAAATCCACCTCTATTAATGACCTCTCAGTTTTAGAAAGTTATTATATTAGGCTTACTTAGGGTATTTAAAATATTTGAACAGCAGAAGTAGAATAGCCTTCAGTTATATTATTTATAGATACTTATGAAGATAGGTAGATAGTGATATTATACATATCTATCAATGGCTTCTCTACCTACCCTCCCACAACATGCACAAAAAACCTTATGTTTAAGGTATATATATCAAGTGGCATATGCACACTTGAATCTACTTTATATTTTTAATGTATATCCTTATAATCTCTCCATAGTGTGTATATATATATATATATATATATATATATATATATATATATATATATATATATATATAGCTTTATTTATATTACATAGTCATTTAATGAAATAATATTTCAAGTATATTTGGGATATTTCTGACACATAAGAAAGTTTGAATTTTAATTTTAATGGTTAACTATATATTAATATCCTTTAATAACACTGTTGCTTTTTTGGCTCTTTTTAATTGGCTCTTTAATATGGGCAACACTCAAATTATCTAGTTATGTCTTATTTTTTTTCAATGCTTCCTCTCCATCAGCATTTATTGAAAACAATCCTTTTACCACTACAATTGAATCTCCTGCTTTTCACATCCTATTCACCCCAAATTTTAATGGCTTTTCAGTATAGACGTTGTCACATGCAGTAATCATTGTAAATCTTTTGCATCTTGGTTTATGGTTAAAATTTAATGATGACCAATAATCCATAGACTCACATTTATCTAATAATTTCTTCATTCTAAACTTCTATGGTTTATTCCTCAAGAAGGACTCCAAGGAAATTACCAAGATTACATTTGATCTCATTATACTTCAAAGCTAGGATATTATCAATGAATATTGGATTCTTTTTGAAAGGATTTATGAGCAAACTTGAGGATTTTTCCACTAATTAAATATGGTACAATTTAAACAGTAGTAAAATAATAACTATGATGTATAAAAATACATTTTAATGCTTAAATCTATTAGTTAAAAATTATACTCAGAAAAGTTTGTCATTGGGAGATGGGTAGAGGAAGAGGAAGGACTGGGAACTAATATGGAGCAAATTATATTCCATGCATATATGATTATGGAAAAATGAACTCCAGTATTAGGTACAACTATAATGTACTAATAAAGCATTTAAAAAAAAAAAAAAAAAAATCACTGGTTGCCTGTAGAAGATGTGAGGTGCCACAGTCCAGCTGCAGGAAAATAACCCGGGGCTGACAAGGAACTTGTATAGATTGATACAGCAGGAGTGGGAGCCGTTTATTGTAGGACCAGAGGGGTATATATACATTACACACAGCATATCTTAATTAACATAAACTAGATACAGCAGTCAACCAATAAGGAATCTCCACACTTAATGGCTCGCTGGCGTGACTTCACAAACCACTCCCTCTGCAAAATGCCAGGTGCCATCTTGACTTGTTTACAGACTCTAACAGTGGGGTATTTCAATTGGGTTGGTGTATTTTTTTTTTTTTTTTTTTGGTATTCCTGGAATACTTTTGTTTGTATCCTGCCCATTGTGGGTATGATGGTAGGATACTCTGTAACCTAGTTAAATATTCTATTTTAGCCAGTAGTCACCCACTTTATGTTTGGCATATGGGGCCTTGTCCTACTTTTGCAGGCTGTGGTGCAAATTACACTTTGTTTTCATAGTCCTTGCATTGCTATTCTGGTGTGCTCCTTTTATATGCTACATGGAAGCCACACTGAAAACTTGGGTGGTATTCTAAGCTTTAATTCAGTAATGAAAACTTTTGGCATATTTATTATAGTGAGGTTTATATGTGAATAGGTCAGTATTTCCCTTGCATTTTAAAGTATCCTTCTCCCAAGCTCTCTCCTGTCTGAGATCTTCTTCCACTTGTTGTTGGGCAGGTGAAGGGTATTGCCTGCCACTGCCTCATTTTAGCATGGAAAGTGGAAAATCCCAACACCATGCTCAGTGCTCATTTTTTACTGTAATAACTGACAGTGGATAAAAGTTGGTTTGTTTTCTGGGTTTTTTTTTTTTAGTTAACTTTTTGCACTGACTTTTCTAATTGGTCTCCACAGACCCCATGGACAGGAATGAATATCCCTCCAAGACCATTTGCTAATATTTGATCTCTGATTACATGGTGTGAATAAGATAGAAGTAAGCCACCAGAAGCTTCTGGATTGGGGCTGGAGATCATACACCCCATTAGGACTCCATTGATTATTGCAGTGGGGCAGGAAAGTATATCTCTGGATTACCTGATGCCACAAAATAGGGTTCATGGGTCAGGAGACCAGACTGTATCCATGATCAGTCTCCCATGGGCACTGTTGGGATGGAGTAGTCATCCATGTTGTCTGACTAAAAGTGTCAGGGACATTTTTAAATGTCCATCCTAATGATTTACCCCTCTCCCAGACCTGTGATTTTCATTACAACCTGTATTTGAATATATATCTCAGTCACAGAGTTTGTCTTCACATTTACTGGTGACAAGACTTGGATATGATCCAGATTTTAGACAAACAAAATTGTTTAATAAATGTGAACATTTTAGGGATCACAATTTTGTGACCCAAACTCCATTAAACTAGCTGTCAATTACAAAGTTTGGTTATTTATGCCATACTTCTGAGTCATTAAAATACTCTTTTTACATAGCCTGTGATGCCTACCTAGCATTATCACACTTGTAAACCAACGTACCAAGTATCATGCAGAAGGATGTTAATGGCAGGTATACATTGAACAAAGAGGCCATTAGCCTGAGACAGCTGTACATACAGAGAAAAATACAAGGTCAGGGTTTGACGTATACTAACTCTTCTTTGAAGAAAATTTTAGAAACCAAGTCTATGCTATCAGTGGTATGTCTTAATGGAGGCCTATGGCTCCTCATAAAGAATCTGGTGGAAGAAACAGGAAGAGCAGTTGGATAATGAGTGATATAGTTTTCAACAAATCCTGTGAGAGGACTCTCAGAGAAGCCTGTGATATTTCTGATGGATATGAAAGAAAAAAGTACTGAAGTCTGAGAGCAGGTAACAATAAAAAAGAACAAAGATTGGGCTGAGACAGTAGCTCAGTGGTAAAGTGCTTGACTTGCATGTTTAAGGCACTGGGTTCAATCCTCAGCACCACATAAAAATAAATATAGTGTGTGTTCATCTACAGCTAAATAAATATTTAAAAAAAATAAGGTCTAGAGGACAGGCACAAACACAAAGCTAAATTCTAACCCTGAGATGACTGGGATACATATTCAAGACTTCCATGCTCTACTGGGCAAGAACCTTAAGGAAAAAGGTCATATCTTCTCTGGTTATGTGTCACGTCAAGCCTCTAGCTCAGTTCTTTACTCAAAGCATATGCTTAATAAATTTTTTATGAACTAATGTACCATGTGATATAATAACCCTTAAATTTCATATGCCTCACCAAATGAAATACTCACTGAGATATTCTCTATTGCTGGTGTGAAGAGTTGGGGAGAAAGTAACAAGTGGACCCCAATAAATAAATACTTCCTAGAAAACCCTTAGAAGATCTGCTAAGTCAAAAGACTGTGGGCACTAGTGATGACCTCAGACTGCTTTAAGCCACTAGTTGATTGGTAACATGAAGCTTGTGGTGAACCTTGCTATCCCTTTTCTGAAGGACCAAAAACATCAATGAGAGACTCTCTACTTTGGAAGCAATATAAACAGGACCTGAATACAAAGCATCCTCCAAACAGAAAGCTTATTATAGCTATTCAGAGAAAGGAATTCCATCAATATCACTACAGTAAGGTAAATTCCAGAGGAA
This sequence comes from Marmota flaviventris, assembly GCF_047511675.1. NCBI lineage: Eukaryota > Metazoa > Chordata > Mammalia > Rodentia > Sciuridae > Marmota > Marmota flaviventris. The sequence goes on from NC_092519.1 coordinate 6,973,185, forward strand.
GTAGTATACTAACACTACCAGTACCAGAGGTAAAATAAAATGAAGAAAACACATCCTGGGGATGTGTTTAGATTTTAGTTCCTATCATCAATCCCATAGAAAATTTGCAACATGGGTATTTCTTCCTCATCTCCTCTACCCCGCTAAAACCCAAGCCTGGGCATTATACTTCCTATATTTATTTAATGTGACTTCTCTAATTGTCACAATCTTAGTGGATTAAAAAAATAGAAATATTCTATCACAATTATAGAAGCTAGAGGTCTGATTTCAAGGTATCATCACGGATGCCCTCCCACTCATATTTCTACAGGAAGGTGTCTGTTCCTTGCACCTCGTAGATTAATGCTGACTACTGCCTTTCCTTGACATTCCTTGTCCTATGACCATATCATTCTCTGCTCCATATTCATACAGCTTTCTCCTCTGTCAAAACTCCTTTCTCACTGTCTTATAAGTATACATGTTTGTATTTAGTTCTCACCCAGATAATCCGGAAGTTTTACCTCTCAAGATAATTCCACATATTAATATTTATGGTATATAAAATAATACTCATTTTTTCATATATAGTAATACAGGTTTTGGCAGAGCCTTCACCAAGTCAATTACACCTTCTAAGATAATTGCAACCTATCATTTATAAAACAAGACTAGGATACAAAGTGTCACTAGTTTTATTCACTGAAATTTTGACACATTGAAGGAAGCAATTGCCGACTCAAAAACATAAAACTGAAAAGATCTATGTGGTTATTAGGGAAAAGGTTGCTGATTGTAAACCTTTCTGATAATAGCCAAGAAGTGAATGGTCTTCAATATACCTAAGGAAATTTTGTACGAAGGAAGTGATATAATTCACACTTCCACTGAGATCTAAATAAGTCCACATTAGCTTATGGGAATTTTTAATTAGGGAACACAAAATAATAGGCAGTGTTAAAAAGTAAGTGACCATAGAATAAACCATGAGATCAAGTTGGCCATGAGAGTTGATTGGAGGAAACATCCCCTTGCAATGGGGAAAGCTCTTATAAGAGGAGATGAAGAAATGCCCTTTTCAACTAGAAGATTTGGCATTCCTAGAATCTTGCAAATACACATGCTTATGAAGGAGTCAGCATGGTACTTTGCAATAACTAAACTATCTTATGGTTCCCTCCAGCTAGGTTAGAGCCTTGATGACCAAAATAAACCTAGGATAAGGATCCTCATTGTCCACAAATGGAGTATATACATAGGGATATTGGGAGCCCTGGGGAAGACCAGTGAAGATTTTAGAAGGATATGTTGACCAGAAAACTATAAGTACCACAGATACAGAAGAAGTAACCCTAAACAGCAGAGATAGGAGGAAGTTAAAGAATCATAATAATACATGTCCAGAGATGAGCCTACCCTTGACTGTTACGTGAGGTGTTCCCCAACAGCTCATGTGTGAGACAGTGCAAAAAGGTTTAGAGGTGAAATGATTGGCTTATGAGAGCCTTAACCTAACCAGTGAATTAATCCCTGATGGGATTAACTGAGTGGGAAGTGGAGGCAGGTAGGGACTGACTAGAGGAAGTGGTTCACTGGGGGCATGGGTTTGGGGTATATATATTTGTATCTATGGAGTGGAGTCTCTCTCACTCTCTGCTTCCTGATCATCATGTGAGCAGCTTCTCTCTGCCACACTCTTACACCATGATGTTCTGCCTCACCTTGAGCCCTGAGGAATGGTGCCAGCTGTCTATAGACTGAGACATCTGAAACTGTGAGCCCCCAAATAAACTTTTCCTTCTCTAAATTTGTTCAGGTCTTCTCGTCACAGCACCACCAAAGTTAACTAAAACAATGCTCCTCTTTTTCTTCCACAGTGCCTCCCCTCAAAGTTTCCTACTTTCTCTTGCCTGAGAGAAATGGCCTTCTCATCTCATATACTTTCTCATGGATCCCACTATTCCATTCAGATTCCCAGCCTCTCCCATTAAATAATTGCCATTTTAAATTAACCCTGTTGTCATTCCATTTGAAGACAACATGAAGGTAAAGAAGATCTTCTTACACACTACCTCTGTATAAAAAATTAAATGAGCAAGAATGTAAGTACTATTTAGTCACTACCACAGGCTGAATAAGAAGCTGAATGAAAATAGTTCTACCAGGACAAATAACTCTGGAAAACTACAAACCCAGGTAATGAACTGTGTAGCCACTACCAAGGGTTGGTTCCAGATTTTGGTGATGATAGATAAATACAAGTCTTGTGTGGAAGGTGAAATTTGTGAGAAGTGATATTGTATATTTAGCCAAGAAGATTTCTAAGCAAAATGTTGAAGAAATAAATGTCTCCTTTTAAGTGTTTACAGTTAAATGAATAAAAGATTGAGGAGTTGAAGAAATCACTAAGAAAACTATGAAATATTTTTACAATAAATATTATAAAACATAAGAAATTGGAGAGAACATAAAATTTGGAAATACATTTTGTGTTCATGAATTGGAGGAATCAATATCACAAAATGTCCATACTACTCAAATAAATCAACTTATTCAATTCAACTCATCTGAAAATACCAATGATATTCTACACAGAACTAGAAAAAATAGTCCTAAGATATATATATATATATATATATATATATATATATATATATATATATATATATATCCCCAAAACAGCCTGAGTCACCAAATTTATCTTAAGCACACAGTACAAAGAAGGAGACAATATAATATGTGACTACCTGACTTCAGAACATATTACAAGGTTATAGTAATCAAAACAGTATGGTAGTAGCATAGATACAGACACACAGACCAATGGAAGAGAAATGAGACTCTAGAATTAAACCCACATATCCGTAATAAACTTTTTTACAATAGTACTTAATTAAGAACACACTCTGGAGAACTTTTTTAATAAATGGTACTAAATTTGTTTGGGGAAATTGGATATTCACATGAAGAATAAAACCAGACCCCTGTCTCCCATGAGTTGCATGGTGTCACATGCCTATAATCCCAGTGGCATGCGAGGCTGAGACAGGAGGACCATGAGTTCAAAGCCAACAGTGAGGCACTAAGCAACTCAGGGGATGTGGCTCAGTGGTCAAGTGCCGCCGAGTTCAATCCCCCATACCCCCCTAAAAAATGAAATGAAGGATTAAATTTAAGACATGAAATTATAAAACTACTAGAATTAAACAGGAAGAATATTTTAACACATTGGAATAACCAGGATTATTTTTGGATAAAGCTCCAAATGTAGAGGAAACTAAGTAACAATAGACAAACAAAATTTTATCAAACTAAAAGCTTCTGCACAGCAAAGGAAACAATCATCAAAGTAAAGAGATAACCTACAGAATGGAAGAAAATACTTTCAAAAAATACATCTGATAAAGGGTTTAATATCCAGATTGTACAAGGAATTCCAAATGCTCAGAAGCAACTAAAAAAAGTGTATATATATATATATATACATACATTTTTAAATGTGTGCAATAGACATTTCTCAAAAGAAGACATGCAAAGAGGGTACAAATAGATTAAAAATATTCAGCATCACTAATCACCAGGAAATGCGCATCATAACAATGACATTCTGGTAAGAATGGGTTTTATAAAACAGAAAAAAAAATAGCAAGTGCTGGCAAGAATGCAGAAGAAAGGGAGCTCTTGCATATGTTGGTGGGAATGTAAATTAGTATACTTATTATGGAAAACACTACAGAGGTTCATCAAAAATTTAAAATAGAACTCTCAAATGATCCAACTTTCCCACTCCTAGCATTATATATTTAAAAAAATCAGTATTTCAAAGAGAAATGTGAATTACCATTTTCATGGCAGTTCTAACCACTATAGCCAAGAAAAAGAAATAACTGTCCATTGACTGATTAATAGACAAAAAATGTGGTGTATATACATATTGGGATAATAGTCACCCAATAAAATTAATGACATTTGCAATGACATGTACAGAACTGGATATAATTATGTTAGGTAAAATGAGCTAGACATAGAAATACATGCACGATATGATCTCATGCATGTGTGAAAAATAAAATAGCCATCTCAAAGAAATTAAAAATAGTACAGCCATTATAACAGGCTAGGGATAGGGTGAGATGAATAATGGGAGTATCATGGTCAATGGGTACTAAGTTACATTTATATATGAACAGAAAGTTCTGGTGTACCATTAACAGTAGCATGAGTACAGATAATGACAATGTGTTATTTTGAAAAGCTACAGGAAAGAATGGTGAATATTTTAGCATAACAAAATGATAAATGTTTGATTGGTTGATATATTTAACCTGATTTATACATTACACACTATATAATTGCATTGAAACAAAAATGGTATCCCATAAATATGTGCAATTGTTGTGTTTAAAAAAATAAATTTAAATTCAAATACCGTTTCAAAAATAAGGCAGAACTTGGTGAGCACAGTGGCACACCTATAATCCCAGTGATTCTGGAAGCTGATGCAGAAGGATCACGAGTTCAAAGCCAACCTCAGCAATGGTGAGGCACTAAGCAACTCAGTGAGACCTGTCTCTAAGTAAGATATAAAATAGGGCTGAGGAGGGGGCTCAGTGGTTTAGTGTCCCTGACTTCAATCCCCAGTACCAAAATATAAATATAAATAAATAAATAAAAATAAGCCAGAACTTGAGATTTTGAAACATTTCCCCCTATACTTATACCAAAACGTAAGAAACTTTGTTCAGAAGAAAAGACTAAAGTTATAGCTAAATAAAACTTATATACAATTAGTATAAATATCAACCATGGAGCTAACCAGCTATTTTCAGCAGAATCTAAGGATATAGATGAGGTTCTTCCAATAGAAACACTGCCAGCTTGGAGTAAAGACAACAAATAAAAAACAATTTTGGATATGTCTCAAGGATAATCAGAATTGCCACTCCTACCACAGGTCTAAGAACCAAGATTACTCCTTCTTTTGGTTTTAAGAGTTCTGAAGACATGAATCTTGTACAGAACTATGTGGGATGGGTTCCTGAAAAGAGATATTTGAGTAGCACTTTGTTGAGCCAAGGGGTGGGGTTGTCTAATAAAACCATGAAATGATGTCTGCTCCCTAGTTGGCTTGTAAAGCATAGAATCAAACAAAAGAAACTTTTTTTTAGAAGTTGAATTTGAATGGAGTTTTTTTTTTTCTTTAATATTTTTAGTTGCAGTTGTTCACAATACCTTTATTTTGTTTATTTTTTTTTATTGTTGTGCTGGGGATCAAACCAGTGCATCACATATGCTAGGCAAGTGGTCTACCACTGAGGTGTACCCCAACCCCTTAAATTTTAATGGAATTTTATTTGGTATCTTTTAGAATTCTTTATGACATATCACCCCTTTCTTATTTCCGTTCTCCCATTTGGGAAAGGAATCTATGCCCTTGTCTCACCATTCCATTGTAGAAGACAAGACTTGTGGGGTTTCTCAGGTTCACAGCTAGGGAAGAGTGTGCCTCAAGATACACAGTACATAGGACTTTACCCATAGAGGATTTAGAAGGTATTTAGTTGAGACTTGTGCTGTCAAGATTGGAGTTCATCCTAAAATGTATTAAGATTTGGGGCATGTTGGAATGGAATGCAGTATATTACCTGGTGGAACATGATGATGGGGATAGCAAAGAGGAAAATTCCATGGAGTGAACTGCGTACACCCAAAATTCATTAAGTTGAAGCCCAAACCACCAATGCTATATGGTTGAGAGATGAGTGTTTGAGAGATAATTAGGTATAGTTGTGGTCATGAAGATGGGACCCTCACCATGAGATTAGAGCCCTTATAAGTAAAGGAGGCAGAGAGCTAGCTCTCCCTCTCTCCAAGCTATGTGGGTTCATAGCAAGTGTTGCTAGGGGGCAAAATTGCAACGTGTGCCGTTGCCGAATTCTAGCTAGGCACAAAATCATGAGCCACTCAAGCAGGAACAAACTTTATTTTTTGAAACTGCTGCCAATGTTCTGTAGGCCCCTGGGAGGATCGCAGATCCACCCACGCGGCATTCTCCCTGAACCCCCAGAGGAAATTCCTCCCCCGGAACTCCCTCCTACTGTACTTCCCCAACCAATGGGAACTCTCCAGGAGTCCCTAGCAGGCCAAGGTGAATAGCAGGAGTCCAATATCCATATGAATGCAAATCTTAACATAATCGTATCATCTCAATGGCTTGCTGGCATCACCTTTCAACCAAAAATGCCATGCATCATATACTTGGCTGACTCTTAGCATGCAGTCAAGGGGAGAAATAAAGAAAGTCCACGTGCTTCTGCCCCTTTCAATGCTTTCTTCACTCAAATTACTCAATATAATCTCACAATTATATTGACAAGAAAATGAAAATCCTTAATGCTAGGCACTCCAATAGACATAATCAATACACAGAAAGAATTCTAGATTAATTAATTCACAACAAACAATTCTAGATTAATTCTAAGCACTGCAAAACACACTTAATCATGACAGGTTAGTGACAGACATTCCCTCTTTGTGCTAAGTTCAAAGGTCTTAAGTCTTAGGCTTTGAGTGCAGCAGATACACACTCACTCAGACCATGGTGACCAGGTGATCAGGTCTGGAACCAAGGCAGGATTTTCCCGGCATGGAGTGGATGATCCCTTGAGTTGTAGGGAGAAGATTGGCCATAGGCAGAAATTTCCTCTCTCACCAAGGTCCAGAGGAGATGGCAGAGTTTGAGAGTGGTGAGGATCATGCAGAGGCTCAGGAAGGATGACATGTGATGGGATGTCAGGTCCTCACCAGGCTCTCCAGCTTGAGTGCTTCCTTGTTTTGGCTGGCTGAATCCCTGTTCATTTGCTCTATCATTTATACTAGATTTTGGGGGGTTTTGACCCCCCTTTGAATCCTAATCAGCTACCACCGGATTTCTCAGTGACATCATTTACCCTGGAGTCAGAAACAACTGGTCTGGTGGTCTCCACCCTGATCTTCTTCCTTTCCCCTCCTATCAGGTGTGGAGGCCATACTGGAGGGCTCTATGGGTGTGCCTGGTGAAACTGCAGGTTTCAAACTGGAGTTTTCTAAAATGGAGTTGCTTAGACTCAGGCCTAAGGCCTTCCTAACATAAAAAAAAAAAAAAAGCCAACTATAGAGCTGGGATTGTAGCTCAGTGGTATAGTGCTTGCCTAGCCTGTGTGAGGCACTTAGTTTGATTCTCAGCACTGCACATAGATAAAAATCCATTGACAATTAAAATAATATTTTTAAAAGCTGTTTTCAAGCCAAGATAGGCTTTCAAGAAAAGCAGATCATATCAGCACCTTGATCTTGAACTTTTAGACTCCAAAACTGTCAAAAAATAAATGCATGTCATTTAAATAAGCCAGTCTATGGTATTTTGTTCAAGTAGCCTGAACTGACAAAGAAATAGTATAAACCAACAATTTCACTATGCTAACCAATTCCTGGTTATGCTACAAGAGAAATGAGTGCTTACCTTCAAAACAACAGCTGTAGCAGAAGATCCACTTCAAATTTATTTATAATACTTAACAACTAGAAAGGATGAAAAATATAAGAAAGTTAGAATGAGTGAACACTTTGTGCTGGATTCATGTGATAAAATACTACTGGCCAATGAACAAGAACAGAGTGCTGTGTCACATGAAAACACAGATGGATCTCCTGGACTGAGGATCTGTCCAGAGAAAGATCCAGACTCTGAAGACAACCTGGAATCTCCCCCCCCCCCCCCCCATTGATATGAAGGGGAAATCAAGCAAACTAGTGCATCATGACAGAGTTCAGAATTGTGGGTAATTTGGGAAGTGACTATTTAAAAAGGCACAAGGACCATTCCAAAGTTCTGGAAATATTCATACTTTCTAGCAGGCACATCACATATACACGCACAATTACATGTACGTTCATTCCTAAGGTGTGTGAAATCCAATGAAAAGAAAAATAACAGGAAGGAAGGACTCTATGCTCTATCATCCCCAAGCCAGTGACTCGATCCATATTAACAAGTACTATATTCCCACAATGACCCAAGGGAATGAGTTTGTGTATGCTGGGCACCCAGGAGAGCACTTATTCTAGAGAAAGGGGTCTCAATAGTTATTACATGCGCTCAGCATTCCAGCTTTGCCTCCTGAGCCTTGGTGCTTTCCATCCCCCACCCCCACCCCCACCGCCACAGTGCCCTGTGACTTCAGCTATTGTGATGCAAACACCAAGGGAGTGGGAAGCAGCCTGAGAGCCAAGGAGACAGCACCTAGGAGAGGTCACTCACTGGTCAGCAGGCCATCTCCACATTCAGGGGCAGGAGGGGGGACTTGGAGGAGGAGGCAGGGGAACCTGTCTTGGGTTGGTGTGGTGCTGGCAACAGCTGGCCCTCTTAGAAGAGCTCCCTCCATGGGGACATTGTAAGCTGCCCTCAAGAGGCTCCTAAGGCCAGCCTTCTTTGTCTCCACAGCCCCCCATGCCCTTCTCCTACATATTGTCTGGTTTTATTTTGTCTGTAGTAGAGAGAGGAGGCAGGGAGCCTGGAATGAAAAGACCTCTGAAGAATATCTAGTAAATCCGCATCAGGTAGGAAGGGGTCCCATTACTTCAAGACACCCTCAGGGGTAGCTGTGCTCCCTTGGGCAGCAGGCGTCAGTTTCTCCTGGGGGTTGAGGGTCTGGTGTGAATGCCCCCAAGAACACTGTCTTGAGTGGATCATCCCTCCCAAGACACTGACCGCCAGTTAGTTGGGCTGTTTGCTCTGGTGTCTGGGAGAGGATGGAGCACCCCCTGGATCCTCTCCTCTCCTGTGTCCAGGTTCCTGCAGAGAGTCACAGACTTCTTTCTGGGTCTGGAGCTGGAGCGGTGATGTCCAGGACAGAAGCTACAAGGTAAGGGGCACAGAAGCCTGTTGTCGGAGGGTCTGATGCTTTGTATTTTCCTCTTAGGGTCCAAGGCAATGTATCAGCCTACAGCAGGTAAAGGGGAGACCTGCTTATGGTCACACCCAGGTAGAGGGATGGAAGGTGTTTGGGGAGGGCTAGGCAGGGCTCTTGTCTCCAGAGGCTGAGTAGGAGGACCCTGGCCTCCTGACCTCTCTCTGCAGCAGGCTGAGTGCACTTCATACCCTGCTTCCTGGTTCATTCTGTGGCTCAGAGGCCAGGTAAGTGGCTCTGAAAGAGGAAGTCCCAGGAGTGATAAGGAGGATGTTGCTTGGAGGTCTTTCTCTCCCAGAAGAATCACAACACAGGCTGCTTACAAGGAACTGGACATCTTACCCTCCCGGAAAACCAGGAGGTAAGGAGCTTAGTCCTGTCTTCCCAGATGTACTCAGGTCAGTTGAGGAGACACTCCCTCTGGGAGAAGAAGGAGGGCAGTGGTGTTGGTCTGTCCAGGTGTTTGGAGAAAGTGATGGCCACTCTCAGGCTGAAAGCACCTCCTCGCACACAGGTCTTAGATGTCAATATGTGAGCAAGTGAGAACACATGCCCAGGATGCACAGTTGGTAAGAAGTGACCACTATGGCCGTTGTGTTTGTTTATTTCCCTCTACCTGCTATGGGAAGGAATGTAGGGAGGTGAGGCCGCTCAGACCTGGAGGGCATGGTAAGGGCTATTTCAACTGTTAATTTTTCCATTGATTCTGTGTGTGATTCTTTATGGGAGCTAGGAAGAGCCTGAGACAGAAGATGCAAGAGGGGAGGACCTTGGAGCATCTGGGGGATGGCAGGCCTTGCTCTCTTTGCCACAGGAAGTGCACCGTCCCTCCCTGGGTTTGGAATGGACAAGAGCCTGCTGTCCTCACCTGGAGGAGTCTTCCTACTGCATAGCAGGTTGGAGCTCTTTATGCATTTTTCCTGCAATTTCAGCAGCTCTCCACCTCTTCAACCCAGCCTCATGGAAATTTGGCTGTTACCTGCGGACAGGGGCTGGCTTTTCTCCATCTCTTCACACACCTAGTCATGCCCCACACGTGCTTACTGCCCATCCACCTGTGGCCAGATTTGGTGAGCTCCCTGCCTTCTCCAGGTTTAGCTGAACTGCTTGGGTTGTGCAGCTGCTATCTGGCAGCCCAGGGACTCTGACCAAGCCCCTGTCCCTAGGGTCTGCTTTCTCAGAAACAACTCTGCTTCCTCTCTGTAGGAGACTTGGCACAGGAGAGGGAGATGCAGAGGCTGGACCTATCAGGCCAGGGAGCTACCTTCTGGAGACTTCAATCAGAAGGGGTAGGGAGTTTTCAACTCTAGATTTCCAAAAGTGTTCTGCTTGGGTCCCTTTGGTGACCACAGGGACTTGAAAACCCTCATCAGTCCTGGGGGATGTTCTGGTTACTCCAAAGAACTGTGAAGGTCATTGGGTGCCACAAAATATGTGTCATCAGGACCAAAAGGCCTCAAAAGCTCAGTGTGACTGTTGTGTGTCCACCAGGTTCACTGGAAACATGGCTCCTCTCAGCCCCTTTGCTGATTCTGGGTTGAAGGTATTTAATTCCTCCCTCTCTCCAGGTACGGTTTACAAACAGGCATGGAGAACCCAGCAGCAAGAAGTTTTCCCTGATATTATTTTTGGGTGCAGGCACAGGACTGGGGATGGAACCCAGCGATGCTTTACCTCTGATCTACATTCCTCGTCCTTTTCACTTTTTATGGAGACAGGGTCTTGCTAAGTTGCTAAGGCTGGTCTGGAACTTGCAATCTGCCTTCTTCAGCCTCCTGAGAAGCTGAGATTACAAGCGTGTGTCACCCAGCCCATCGGGAAGTTGGCTCTGAAAGCCATAAAGGGCTGTTGATCCTCAGGGAGTTGGGATGCAGGTGAGAGCATGAAAACTTGGATGAACAGCTTCCCTTTCTACAGACGCAGACGGTCAGTCTTCATAAAGTAATAAGAACACATGTCATTTTGTGCTACTAATAAATGCCTTATTTGTCCACCATGGCTAATATTTAGGAATTCTTATTACTTAGTCTGGGGACTACACTCTGGACATTTCTGGTGTCCTTCATTTTGTGCCTTGAGGAAGAGTTTCCCTCTGAGTTGATACTCTGACTACTACTGCTGCACACACACATACACACACACACACACACACACACACACACACACACACATACACAGAGAGAGAGAGAGAGAGAGGGAGAGATTGATTTTTTTGTAGTTGTTGCTCTGTGGTGGGGGGATCAAACCCAGGGCCATGTAGGTGCCAGGCCTCACTCTGCCACAGCTACTCTGTGCTGGTGCACTTATTTTTAAAATTTCTAGGTCTTGATTATCCCCACAGGCTTTACTTGCATGTTTGCTGTGACAACGGATGGTCCTACCAGCAGGAGGCAAGGAACACAGGTGAGTCTGTCTACAGGTTGCAGAAGGTCCATGTAAGATCTTTCATGTTTGTAAGGAACACTGAGAACGTGTGTCCACGTGCAGCTCTGAAAGGGATGGGGAACGTGTTGTGTTCCTTTTGGGTACCATGGATCACTCACAGGAATTTGATGCAGGCCTATATGTTGCAGGATTTGTCCCCATGACCCAGATGTAAATCTGATGAAAACAGATCTTCCCTCAAGTCACCTGGAGTCAGGTAGGGGAGAGAAAGGCTGGAATAAAGAGGTGAAATGAAAGGAGCAGGTGGCAGAGACAGAGGTAAGTGTCCCTCTCTTCCCACCCCCAAGGGTATGTGAGAACTTCTGACCTGGCTTCCTAACCAGTTATAGGGAGGCCATTACCTCCCTGACAGGTCACCCAGTTCCACTTGGGCAATGTAGGGAGGTCTTTCTGGTCTTCACACTGGCAGAACAGAGTAGAAATAGGGCTTATCTCATCAGTCTAATGTGGTAATTAGGGTGTTAGATCAGGATGTTTGCCATGAGAAATGGGTGTCCCTGTCAGCTCTGAGAGGGACCGTGGCCTTTCCTGCACCGACATGTGAAGTGCATCTCAGGAATAAACAAGGAAAGTCAGAGAGACCGATGGGAACAAGATGGTAGGACGTTTGGGGGAGACGACTTCTCTGGAGGAGAGGAGCTGGTGGGTGATGGTTCTGGCCACCCATTTTCCTGATGCTCACTTCTTCCCCTTCAGGTTCCTAGAGTTTCACTTCCCAACCCCCATGAAGAATCACAGGTATTCCCTGGTGGGGAAAGAGGTTCTGGATCCTCCACACATCCACTTGATTTTCTGAGGCACTTGGTGAGGGTGGGGCCAGGGAGTGGGAAGAGATGGAGGCACAGGCCACCCTCTGCCCCCTTGTGTCCCCATGAGGTGTCAGGCAAGCAGTGAGGGTGGCCATTGTGCAGGCTGGGGTGTGATGCCCCTAGGGTCCTGCAACCTCCGGGTTCCAATGACTGTAGTATGGCAACAGCTTGTGTGGATTCCTCCTTCTTCACTCCGTCTCTGCTCCCCAAAATCCCCTCTGATGCAGGGACAGGGAGAAGATGTGAGACCTGCCAGGTAGGTGCTGCAGGGCTCAAATCTGCCAGCTCACATTCCTGTCCTGCGACCTCCCGCCTGCCCATCTAGTCAGCAGATGGAAGCCTGCCATTTGTGAATTCTGTGAGACCTGGTTGTTTTTTTTCTTCTCTTTCCCAGTAAGGGTGGCTGAAGTTAGGGTGCTAGGACTAGATGATCTTTAGGACAAGTAGCCCTCTCCCTTGACCCACAGTGGCAACACATAGAGAAACATCAGTGTTTCAAGCAGTCAGCTGGAAAGCACACTGGGAACTTAGCAATATTTGGTCAGCCAACACCCAAGGCTCCTTTCAATCCTAAGAAGGTGAGTGGAAGTTTAGTCCAATCCCGAGCATTCAAATAAATGCAGAAAGAGCAACCTGTGGCTCACAGCTATAATTGTGAAGGTCATCTGTTCCTGGGTAAAAATGATTCTGAATTATCTTAGATCTTTGCTACACCTAGCCTTTCAGCACTGTGAACTGTGAGGCTTCCCTTTCAATGTCCTGAGAAGGGCATGGAAACTAAAGTCACAACACTGAAGGGCAGTTGGTGGGCTGCAGTAACTGTGGTTCCGACTGCACCTGTATACCTGTGAGCACACCTTTGGCAATGGGCCTTTTTCTCCTCCTCCAGTCAGGCCTGGAATTCATTTCCCCACGTACTGACCCTGAGTGGCTCTATGTGACTCCTTTTGGAATAGTGTGTTTGAGGCATGTCATTGGTCACCTTCCTAGGGCCTGCCAGGGAAGATGGCTTTTCTTAGTTTCTGCCCTTGTTCTGTCAGCCCGTGGAGCTCTCTGTGCTATGAAGAATTCCAGAGTGAAAGTTCAAGTGCAGGGAGAGACCCGCCAGCCTGGCTCTTCCTGCCTTTCCTTCTGGGATCTGATATTCTAATGAGATGGGCTTCTGAGTCCAGCCCACGTTCCCTGACTGCAATGGCATGAGAGAGCTCAGGTTGGTCCAGCAGGGCTTTGTGTGATCCTCAGGTGAGTACAGGTAGCCCACTTGTGATCCTCAGGTGAGACTACTTGTTTTCTTCAATGTGCTCAATTACATTTCACTTCTCTCAGCTTTTGTTATTCATCTACAAATGTGATAAAGCAAAGATGACCCAAATAGACTACTTAAAATAGAGGAATAAGAGACTTTGCAGAAATTTGCATCAGCTCTAGGTTCATACCTGGTATATCATCAACTCTACTTCATTTATTTAGCTTAGGAAAGTTACATGGCCAAGGCCAGCATTAGAGAATGTAAAAGTGGTTCTGCTTAGAATGAAAGAACACTGTAAATTTCCATACAGTGCTGGGACTGGGGTTGTGGCTCAGTAGTAGAGAACTTGCATAGCATTTTTGAGGCACTGGGTTCAGTCCTCAGCACCACATAAAAATAAATAAATAAAATAAAGATACTGTGTCCATCTACAACTAAAAGATTATTTTTAAAAAATTCCACAAACTGATAAGAAAATCGAGTGAGGAATGAAATATTGGTGACAGGAATATTATATGAGCATTGCCAGTACTTGTCTTATGAAAAATAGACAATTGTTTTAAATTATTAAAATTCATTTTAATACATACACCTTTTAGGTTAAAATACCATTATTAATATTGCATCTATGCTTTAAACATGTGCTGTATGTTAAACAATGCATTCATTACCTCAATTAACACAGTAACATTCTGCAGAAGGTTTTACTACTCTTATTTAAGAAAAAAATGAAAAGGATATATAATTAACAATTATGTTTTTAAAATTTTATTCTAAGCTATGTCTGGCTACATTCAAACCTGATGTTTTACAAAAAAGGATAAACTGGCTAGATGTGGTGGTGCATGTTTGCAATCCTAGCAGCTTGGGAGGCTGAGGCAGGAGGATGGCAAGTTCAAGGCCAGTCTCAGTAATGTAGTAAGGCCCCAAACAACTTAGCAAGACCTGTCTCAAGATAAAAAAAATTAAAAGGGCTGAGTATGTGGCTCATAACTCCTGGGCTCATTCCCCAGTATCTAAACAACCAACCAACCAAAAAACAAAAGAATAAATGGTTTTTAAGCCAATTTTACTTAGTTTATTCTTTTTTGAAAATATGTTAGATTCTCTACATCATATTTTCTTTGATCCTATGGTAGTTCAAATATGCAAAATAATGACAGTCATCATTCAGATTCACATTCAAGTTTATTGATGACTTTCCATTCTCACTGCATATGTTGCAGGCGTTTTCATTCTGGGAATGACATTATTTGTAGAGGAAAGAATTACTAACAACTGCAAAGCTATTGAGTATTTCTCATGTGTCCCTCTGGTCTCATTCCTATTTAGATGTGTGTAGGGACTATAGAATCAGAGCTATCTCTACCCCCATTATTTCAGGTACGTGTGGGAAAATAATGGGCTTTGTGCATGTGAATCCCACATGCAATTTTGAAAAATTACTCCCTTGTTCATATTTCTGCAAGACTAAAATGAGATGCCCAAGGTACATGTTCACAGTGTTTAACATCTGGTCAGTTTCTTGTGCTGCCTCTTATTTCAATAAAATACTTGGAATCTTTCCAATTGCAGTCACATCAATTCCCAGAATCCTTGTAAAAGTTTACTTATAAGTGTAGGATTGAAAGATTAAAATGAAACGCAGTATGTAAGCAAAACATTATTACAGTGGTGGCTGATGGCAAGCATTTGTGGCAACTTAAACTAGTCTGCTGTTCTAATCACAGTGTAGCCATTTATTTAATTTCCCTTTTCCTGTGAGGAAATATACTCCAACCCACTTATTGATGCTTATGCCATGTTAGTCATTATGTTAGGCAATGGAAGAAAAGATGAATAAGAATTGATCCTTGCCCTTGAGGAACTCATAAACAGAGACAGCCACTGTGGAAGCTTTTACAAGGATAACTATGATCAGAGCTATAACAGAGATATAAAAATACTTCTATGAATACCTAAAGAAGCAAGACATGAAGAGATGTAATGAGTTAGGTTTTGAAGCCTGAATAGTATTTTTATATAATACAGAAAATGATCATTCATGAGCAGCAAATGAAATTATATTAGGCAAAAATGTTAAGGGGAAAAAATGTGTGGGCACAGGAGCATGGACCAATCCAAGGGACAAGGAGTACTTGCAGGGATGAAGTAGAGATTAATAAATAGGTTTGTAGTGGTTCAGTAGTGGGGGGATTAAGCACCTTATTAGTGAATGTGAACTCTTTTATTATATTAATTTTTTTTGATTTGTTCACATACACCTAACAGTTAAAATAATTGAACTATAATCCCAGTTCCAATATATGCATACATATTGATACACTACAGTTAGCCATCATTATTCATGGAGATTGGTTCCAGGATCCCTGTGTATGCCAAAACATGTGGATAATCAAGTCCTTTGTTTATAATGATACAGTACTTAAATTGTCTTATTAAATATGTAGAGAAATGGACTGTGAACTGAAGAAATAATAAACCATTTGAAAGCTATTGATCTGTCAAAATATTTTTCTTGAAATTATTGAGAAACTATAATTAATAGACTTCATTGTTATAACTTTTCTGAATCATTGTAGAATGATCTATAATATGGCAATTCAAAAGACTAGTAAAAGTTCATTTCTATATGTTTGTTTTAAGTGCTGATACGCCTGAAGAAAGAATTCAGAGATATATGGAGCTCTATTAAAAAAAGCATGTCATGGAATACATTTTTTATTACAAAATACCAGTTGTATAAATTGTGCAAATTGTTTTTGCTGACAATTACCAAATTGATGCTTGAAATACTATTGCTGAAAATAATATTAATTAGAAAAGCTACATTATTATATTTTAAGACTTTATTTGAAAATCATTGCAGCTATTTGCTTAGAATATACAACTATTTAATTTTTTAATGTATAGAGATAAGTTATATAAGCAGCATATTTATATTGTTTGGACAAAATGAAAGATAAATCACATGAGTATTTCAAACATCCATTTTTGGAATGTTCTTTCAATAACATAAGTTTCCTTTAAAAGGACTTTATAATTTACTCATTAAAATGTTTACAAGTCACTATTTGGAAATTCAGATGGGTATAAGGTTCTCACAGGAAAGAATGATCAGTTTTGATATTTTGATGTTTTAAATTTGTGCTTCAATATCATTATTATCTATGATCTGTGGTCTATTTCCATTAATATCTTTATGTCCTTTTTCTACTTTGTGACATGTTAATTCTTATTAGATAAAATAATCTTAAAGTATAGTCAACAGAACATAAGTAAACACAATGGGTAGCATGTGATGACTGAGAATAAAGTTTATGGAACCACCCACTTTTCCCTTAGGTTATCTTGACATTCACAAACAGAAGGAAGTTATTTGTATGTCATTGTAGACTATTACCAATGAATGGATTAATTAAAAGCAATGCTTTTTGTAGTTTTCCTTAAATAAGATTTCTGGATAATATTCTAATATTTTGTTATAGACTACCTTTGTGCTGTATGAACAAGTGCTATTTGATCCACAAAGCTCAAGATCCCACAATTGAAAATGATTTATAAAGTAAGATCAAAAACATGTACACTGCAGGATTTACCAAAGCATTGGCATTGTCACTTTCTGAAGAAGCTGCCACTGTTTTGTCAGAAGAAAAAGGACAACTTGTTAATACCTATCTAAATCGTGAGTCCAGAGTTTCTTGCATCCATTATTAAGTGGGCCTAGTCTCTCTTGGATAAATTGGAAAATAATGGGTTATAGGAGAAAGAAAAAAGTACCTTAAGTCAGGGATCATTGATTACCTAGCCGTCAGCAAAAGAGTTAATACAATGAAAGTAGGAGGAAGCACATTCTGTGAAGCTTGGTAACAATAACCATCAGTAATACTACAGAAAAGGAGTTTAGTACCATGAATGCCAGGACTCAATCATATTTTTAGATATATGTTTTTCAAAGAAAGGCAAAGTACCTGTGTTTGAGTGTGAATCAAAAAGTTAAAATTGTAACTAATTGTTGCAGGCCCAAATGGAAATAGCATAATTCCTAAACATGTCTTTGTGAAGTAAGGGGTCAATTATAGGTGTTGTTTGGCCAGGTAATCCAATAATATTTGGAGTCTTCCAGTGGATTAAGAAACAAACAAACAAACAAGAAGAATATTTCTTCCTGTCCTTCAGGTGATTATTGTTTAATGGGGCTAAAAACTTGCACACATTGTTACAAATATTGAATGTCTCACCTCTAACTGGTGGGAAAGTGATTTCAGATCAATCTTGAAAAATGAAGTGGTGTGGATCTTAAAAAACAAACAAACAAACAAACAAAGAAAAAAAAACTTACACAGTAGACATGAAGGGGGGGGGAAGTATATGCTTGTTTCACCCATTTAAAAACACAGTGTGTTTAGAAAATGGTGAAATATGTTGTGTGGTTGAAATGTAAGCATGTTTTTATAAATAAGTATGGAAAGATGCTACTAAAATATGGTTTTGTAGGCTAGATTATGGATACCCTTGTATATTCAACTGACACTTAATTATCCTACCTTATTCTATAGCCTTCTTCTAGGAAAAGACCCTGACTTATAACAGGTGATATATGTAATGTTCAACAATACTGCCAGGTGTTGAGGCAATGCCTATAATCCCAGTCTTTCATGAGGCTGAGGCAGGAGGATTGCAAGTTCCAGGTCAGCCTCAGCAATTTAGCAAGGCCCTAAGCAACTCTTTGACTCTAAATAAAAAAATAAAAAGGACTGGGGATGTGGCTCAGTTGTTAAGTATCCCTGGGTTCAATCCCAGGGAGGGGGGGGACAAAACAAAACAAACAAACAAAAATAGTGTTCATCAAATGGAAGGTACTGCCTTTAATTAGTATAATGATTTTGATTAACATTCTACTCAGTCATTTAATTGGATTCTATTTTATCTAGTCATGACTATTAGATAAATGGTCTATGAGAATATATAGATTTTGAAACAGCAAAAATTCAGTTATATTGGCTTCCTCAAGCATCACTCCTAGTGTTCTGCCTCTAGGACTTTCTAGGACATTGTATAGCAGCATATTATTGATTATCATCTGTCATTAACAACAGACATCAAAATCAGACAGATTTATTAACATTTTTTTTCCTTTTACTTACTACCAGCATTAAAGAACTTATTTTCTTATGCAATTAATCATAATACTGATATTATACTATAGCCTGCTTGGCTACTTCTTCTGTGATTGAAAAGTGATTTTATGACCTAACACACTACTCCACCTTTCTCAGTGGGCCAACTTTGTATAATAATTACATGTCATACTCAGCACCTATCATATTTTGTTATAACTATTAAAGAGTTTTCCCTTATATGAAGCCTTGTCATCTTTTCAAGGGTGAGTTAAAGGTAAATCCACCCAACATGAACCAGACCTCTGGCCATAAATGATTAGATCAAGTATAAGTAGCTAGCTAAATATATTCTTGTGAATTTGAAATATAGTGTAAAATTTAGTTTCTCTTGAGGAAGATGAAAAAATCACCTGATTACTTGTGAGTAGCTTATCACTATATTTTATGTCCAGTGTCTTTACTGTTTCAAAACAGAAATAACCTGCTTGCCACTAGAGTTTATATAACACACACACACACACACACACACACACACACACACAGATTGTACATAGAGATAAGACTAGAAAGGCAATTTTGAAAACCTAGAGGGCATTTCAATTTGTTTCCAGTCCTTGAAACTTAACTGTATTCAAGAACCTTGAGATCCACAAATTCATTCCATAGCCTTATATTTCATATCCCTATTTAGCTCAAATCAATGCAAAAAAGCTTCTGTTATTTACTACATAAATACTTGATAGTATCGATTTGTTTATACTTCTTATCAGGGACCTTAATTAAATGTCTACTTTTTCAATTTTAGTTTTAACTGATCCATAATAGCATAGAATTATACATATTAATAGGGAAAACATATAATATTTGGTGATACATGTATACATTTGGTAATATTTAAGTCAGGTTAAACATATCTATCTCTTTAAACATTTATCACTTATTTTGAATGAAAATGTTCAAAGTCCCTTCTTCTATTGTTTTGAAATATATACTGCATTACTACTATACATAGTCACTCTACTGTGCCATAACACATGAGAACTTCTTGCTACCAATTCTAACTTCACAATCATTATAAGCTCTACTTTTTATAGAGTCTTGTAATCTAGCTGCAGGATATCACTTAAACTAACACCAGTAACCATTTATAGAAGTAATATTTTTAGTATAGTGATCATGTTTCCCTGAATTATAAACATTATGTGTTTAATATATATCAAAGTCAAATATTATGGTTTGAACATTCATAGGATATATTTTTAAACTAACCATGAAGTGAAATAATCCAGACTCATAAAGTCAAGCGTTGAATATTTTTTTCTCATATGTATATTCTAGACAGAGAAAAAGGGAAAAAAATAATTTCATGGAAATATAAAGATCAATAGAGTAGAGGAACGGGATCCACAGGGAAATAATAGAGGAGGGCATAGGGAAATACTGGGGGAATTATGCTTGTACATATATATAAAATTATAATTCACTAATTGAAATAATACTAAAAACAACAATAGTAGTATACATGAGATCAGTAGAGTAAAACAAGTGGATAGGGGAAGGATCAGGGGAGAGGAAGGGGTAGTACTGCAGAATGAGATTGATCATGTTATGTTATGTGGACTTTAAAATGTGGCACAACAAATTTTACTATTATGTATAATTATAATGCAATAATAAAATAACTAAAATATAATAAACTTTTTAGCCATGAGCACTTGAAATCTAATTTTTACACATTTCAATTAGTGAACTACTTTTCTCGACTGACATGGATAGTGTTGATTGTTTTACCAGGAATTCTAGTAAGAATATCCACATTTCTGAAACTCCATGTTCTGAATGCATTTTCTTTGCTTTCAATTCCAGTTATAATGGCATTATAGCAAGGCTAAAAAATAGTGCCATCCATGATTTCTTTGCTTACATAAATTATTAAGAAAGGTACTGGCAATATTTTATCTGAATACTTGGCTACATAACAGAAACATTTGGACTAAACTACAATGTTGAGCAAAGTTAACTCCCTCAACACCATTTCTCCTCCACATTCTTACACATAGAGTTAAAATAATGAAAAAGGAAAACAAAAACAATACTTTAAAGTACAGATTAAATGTCAAACTATGTATTCACTATGAAATTTTGAAAAGAAACAGATTATATTTCATAGCTATATTGTCTGAGACATCAGATTGCTGTTGTAGATCACACTTGATTTTTCTGGCTTTTGATCTTTACCATCTACCAGCTGGACTCTAACAATTTTGTATCCTACTGTGTAGAATTCGATTGCCCACAGATCTATAAAATTGCAGTGTTATTAGGTAGCAAGCAAAACTATTTTCTTGTGATGACCAACAGAGGAAAGGTGAAAAAAACAACCTTTAGCTATGGCCTCTGCTGAAATGAATGGATTATTTATTGTACATATACAGGGAGACCCTTTATCAACCTTGATGAATTTGGATGGAGGATCACAAGCCTCCATCCTTTGTGTTATACCACTAAATATTTCCAACTGTATTATGGAACAAATTGCCCCCATAATATTTATCTCAACTTAAGTTCTCAAAGTAAAGTTTATTTTATTTTAATAAAATGTTAAAGCTATCTATTTATTTTACAGGAGTACAGGGGATTGAACCCAGAGGTACTTTACCACTGAGACACATCCCCAGCTTTTTTTTAAATTTGAAACAGAACCTTGCTAAGAATTGGTGAGGCTCGTCTGGAAAAAAATAAGGATTGATACACAAGTATTTGTGTTTTATTTCCTTGAGTAGTTGACATTTAAATAGAGATGAAGGGGAAGAGTAGGGGGAAAGGGTAAGCCAAAGTAAATAAGTATTATATAAGGATGTATATTATTAGGAATTAAAGAAGATGATGACAAAGCAAAGAAAGTCATGAAAAGGAAGGTGGTATGAAGGACATTCTAGATGGAAAAGTGTGAGTGAAACCAGGGAATCTGAATATCATAGTGTATATTGCACAACAGAAAGTAAGTTGATCTAGTTTGTGCTTCAGGCATAAGAGGAATCAGGGCTGGTCTAAAGAACTTACCCATTAGTACATGAGGATGAATTAGAAGGAAATCTAATTACATATGATGTGTCTAACACACTGCATATGAGGCCCAAAGTCACAGACATTTTTGTGTGTACACACACACACACACACACACACACACACACACACACAGTAGCTTATGGATGTTCCTGGAATATTATTGTAGACAATACAAACTGCCCCCATTGCAGTTTTTCATTCAGACAAGTTCCTAGGGACATGAATTATTCTAGGGAGTCAGTCTCCTGTTTTAGCATGTAAAACAACAGTTGTGTTCCCAAAATGCAGCAACATTTCAAACAAGTGTCTTTTAATTATATGGAAGAGGGGGCCTAGCTTGATCAGCATTCCGTTCTCCCTAGGATTCAAATATGCTTAGGCACATCTGGAGGACAGGTGAGGCAAGCCCACAGGGTCTATATGTAGGATAGACGGAATCACTTTTTGGAAAAGAAAGTTTGTTTTGAATGAAGAGGATGTCAAATCTACATGGTTTTAGTACCTTTTTCTTTAGTCATCCAACAGAGGATACTTCTGAGTATAGTTTAGTCTCTATTTTTCATTCTCAGGACTCAGCTTCACATGTTTTCTTATGATCTACTTCCTAGTGAGGCAGGCGGTCTGCAATTAAAACAGAAAATCTGTCTAATTTAATCCTCTATAATGTTACAGTGCAAGGCTGAACTACTATGGGATATTATGACTCAAAATAATAAGAAAAAGGGCCTTATCTATGGATATTCCTTATGATATTAAAATGATACAAATCATAAAGTCATGAGATGTCAAACAATGCTCTAATGTTTTGAAGGGACTTCAGAAATATGCAACCTGTGTTTCTCAAATATACACAATTATAGTATTACTATATGTCAAGATTTTGCAAATTGGGGTCTATGGAATCCTGGAAATCCACAGATATATTCTTAATGGGCTACCAGTTTTCTACAATAAGTTTTTATTTGTTGTCTTTCCATTTTATTTATAAACTGTAAAAATAATGTCATCATATTCCAGACCACCTGGATAAAATGAACTAAGCATTGTCATATAATTTTATTAACTACATGATGTTTTAATTGTAGGCTAATGAAAATGTGAGATAGATTAAATATGCAAACAATGTATTTGAAACTGATGAGAGCAATACTATTATATCACACAGTCCACATGAAAATTTCACACTAATTTAAATGGAGAAAACTTGTAAAAATTGAGTTGCCCCAAGACACAAGGTGAGATAGCCATGTTGAATACTCATGAAGAAATTGTAGTGTAGCAGGAGTCATTACTATGTTCAATTGGTAAGGACTAATGTATTTATTAGGATGTATAACCTTTTACATAAATTTAATATTATAAATTTGCATTTTGGTGCATGAATGTTTTTATTTACTTGGTAAATATGTTCAAATTGTATAGGTATATAAGACCTATGAGGATGTGTTTATTAGATTTCCGATAGTGCACATTTAACTAGTCATTACAAAAATTTTAAGAGTCAACACCTGAAATGTTTTTCACTCATTTATATCCAAATATTTTTCAGTTTTGGGAAAAACCAAAACAAAAGTGTTTTGTACTCTTCTGAGAGATATATTAAGTATTTCAGAACCATCTAAGGCATGGCCAATGTCTTGGCACCACTAACTCCAGAGTAAGACTAGACAAACTTTATGTTCTCTAATTATGCCACTGTAATTAAAAAAAAAAAGAAAAGAAAAAAGAAAATTAAGAGACATGAGTGAATAATGCCAACTAATTTAAAATTGAGATTGAACTGAGGAATTTTCATAAGAACAACTTTTAATGTTGTTTTAATTTCTTTTTGGATCATATTCAGATATAACACATATCTATAAATAAGGCCTTGTGCTATATGCTGTCAAACCTAAGAGAAAGATGTATTCTTGCTTTGTATATGACTAAAAGAAGGATCAGAGGAATTAAGTCATCCAAGGGTCATAGAGTAAGGGGTATGATTGACACTTATTTACAAGTCTTCTGACCCCAAGTCCCTTGATCTTTCCACTTATCATACCAGATCCTTCTGAATTTACTTCTTTGTTCTATCTAAAATTCACTTTTTTATAAACAAGTGAACTTTGCCCATATTCTTAGTAAAGAATATGATCTTTAATTAGACGTCAGTGACTTCCTGCATGACTTGAGCTTTGAGATATTCTAGTTTCTCAAATAAGTTCACATTTATCTTGACTTTTTAAACTTTTATTATTAAATGTACATAGTTCAAATACTATAAGATAGTTAAAATATGCACCTTCCAAGTTTAAGTACAGAAATATTTTAGTCAGCTTTTATGAATTTTACATGCTTTTTTTGTACTGTCTAATTGAACCCACGGGTGCTTAAACAGTGAGCAACACCCTCAGCCCTTTTTATTTTTTATTTGGAGACAGGATCTCACTAAGTTGCTTACGGCTTCACTATATTGCTGAGGCTGGTTTTGAACTTGTGATCCTCCTGCCTCAGCCTACAGAGAAATTGGTATTTTAGGCAAGCACCACTGTGTCAAGCTCTCCAATTCTCTGGGGTCTTTTAAAAGGATGGCTTACTTGAGTTGCAAATTACCAGACTTTTTCAAGATGGTAACAGGGTTTATATTTTTTTTTTCCTTAATTTGTCATTGATTGAAATAATTTATGTAACAATGTCAACAGATCTGACAACTTTAACTGGAAATTGCAATCAAAATCGTGCCAAAAATATTAAAATTGTCAACTTTTATACAATAAACTGTCACAATTCAGTAAGATTTAAGGAAAGGCAAATACTTTCTTGGGGAGAAAATCAAGGCTAAAAAGATTAAAGAATAAGAAATTACTCTGAATTTTCAAACATTTATAGAAGTAACTTCTTATCAAGGCCCCCATCCCTCCTATGTAATTTTAATTGAAACCCTTCATCTTAGACCTATTTTAGCCCAGTATTTGAAATTCTAAAGTGAAAGATCCTAAACTTTTTATTTCCATCAAAGATAACTCATGGAGGGTATGGGCAATTGAACTAAGAGGTGCTTGACCACTGAGCCACACCCCCAGCCTTATTTTGTATTTTACTTTGAGAGACAGACAGGGTCTCACTGAGTTGCTTAGTGCCTCACTAAATTGCTGAGGCTGGCTTTGAACTTGTGATCCTCCTGCCTCAGCCTTCCAAGCCCCTGGGAAGCAAAGACTTTTTAAAAAATGTCATTTGTTTCTATTACTTGAATTTTAGGGATGTGAATATCTTATAAAATTAATGTTGAGTTGTCATCCTTCATAATATAAAATATATGCAGCATGTTATAGAAATATTTCTGAGGAAAATAATATGGAGATGAATAGAAACTTTTAATTCATAATCCTACATTTAAAGAGAAAATATATTAAACATATTGAGTGAATTTTTAATAGGCACACTTCTTTTGAGTGAGTGTGAGACAATATGATTAATTAGAATACTTTAATACAGAGAGCAACAAAGACACAGGTATCCTTTTTTTAAAGCAAAGTTAAACATTTTCAAAATATCTCTGATATCATTTGCTAAAGCTATATATCATGTGAGGGAAGAAACAGATTGTGATGAATTTCAAACATTTTAGTGAACTTGTACATTTTTAAGTGGGCCATGAACTTGAAATACATCACTTTTAAAAAATCACTTTGTGGGACCACTCTGAAAAAGTAGAATAAAACCACTCCATGTATAAGATAATAAACTGCATTTTTCTCTTTTTATATGTGTTGAGGAGTTAACAGCCTCCAGCTCCTGCCACATATTCATGCCCTGCTGCATATGAATGGGGAAATAAGCACTCCCACAGATACTTACAGGAATGTAAATTGACACAACATTTTGGATAGTAATATGGAATACCTCTTACATGTGGCAAAAATTTACACATGGCTACTCATCTGTGAAACTTACTCTAAACTATAGGAACAATGGATAGAAAAAAAATGGCAAGGGGGCATTTGTTAAATATGCATACTCAAAGAAACCAAATATTGCCCAAGGCTTAAAAAACTATTTCAGGTAAGCTAAGATTGTTTATGGCTAAATGGTAAAACTTTCTATGTTTATTATACTTCCACTTCTCCTTTCCATGGATGAAATTTTTTTTAATATCTTTTATTTTTATTTTTACGTGGTGCTGAGGATCGATCCCAGTGCCTCATGCATGGTAGGCAAGTGCTCTACCTCTGAGCCACAACCCCAGCCTCATGGATAAAATCTTAACATAAAAAATTATGTAGCATTATGGATGCAGAGGAAGGGAATCTGGATCAAAAGTTATCTTGTTCTATGGGCACCTACCAGCCACTTTATAAGATATAGCTCACTTCTGGTTTGGGGGCATGACACTCTGTTAGCAGCTGTTGAAATGCCTATAGTTAATATATAACCTACAGTGTTTTCTCTTAGTAGAGTAATGTGCAGGGGTTTCTAGAAGAATATCTAGCCAATTATTTTGCTGACGAGGCTTCTCTTCATGATTCGTTGGTGTTGCTTATACTGTGAATTATTCCATATATTTCATCTACTCTTTAGCTTTGGGATATTAATCTTGAAGTCTTTGCAATTTTGATCCCAAGGAACAATGCTAACTTAATTCTAATATGCTGCCAGGGCATGATAGTGCATGCCTTCAATCCCAGCCACTCAGGAGGATGAGGCAGGAGGATCACAAGTTCAAAGCCAGCCTCAGCAATATAGCAAGACTCTGTCTCAAAAGGGGAAAAAAAAAACTGGATTGTAGCTCAATGGTAAAGCATCCTTGAGTCCAATCCCCAATAACAATAAACAAACAAACAATCCTTATTAGGCTATTTTCTTTCCCCAGTTCCTGATGGGAGCTTCTAGACCCATTTCATATCTGATGAAAATTGTGACAAACCCTCTCCATTATCAAATATATAATATCACCATTCCTACTCTACTACAACCACTCCAAGTTTGTTTGGGGAGCTACTTTTTTCAGATTGCTATAGGGGAAAGTATATATATTTAAAAAGCCCTATGCTTTAAGCTTCTCTTTCTTTTAGAAACTTATCAGTAATGCTGTTTTGTCTCCCTCTTTTCATCCCACCCCCTCTGCTTAATCCCAGGACAAGGATTTCTGGGATGGGAACACTGATCATTATTTAGATGATGTAGGCACTGTTTTTATCCTCTTTGGCTCCTGTCATATTTCTCCCAGCATGGAGAAGTTTTATTCCCATTTCTCTATAACAGGAACTTTCCTTAAGTCACAATCACTGTCCTCTCTACATTGCAGATTATGGTAAATATCTGTGCTCAAATGGAAGGTGTGTTCTTCATATGTACAGGAAAGTTTTCAATTTTACAAAGCCTTTTTCTTCTCAAAAAAAAATCATGGTAAGAGCTGGGGCTGTAATTCAGTGGTTGAACACTCACCTAGTACATGTGAGGCACGGGCTTTGATCATTAGTCATTAGAAATATTTAATTATATATCTAGTCACAGATAAAAATGTCCAAAATAGTGTTAATACAAAAAGCAGTTTCAGGAACTGGAGCTGTGGGTCAGTGTTAGCAATGTG
This sequence comes from Marmota flaviventris, assembly GCF_047511675.1. NCBI lineage: Eukaryota > Metazoa > Chordata > Mammalia > Rodentia > Sciuridae > Marmota > Marmota flaviventris. The sequence continues at coordinate 7,000,379 of NC_092519.1, forward strand.
TGAGGCACTGGATTCGATCCTCAGCACCACATAAACAAAGTAAAAATTCATTGGCAACTAAAACATATTTTTTAAAAAGCAGTTTTCATACAATGTATATAATATTCATTAGACTACATATCTTTTTGGATACTATTATCGGGGATTTTCAGTTTTCCTATCATATTTCTTATAATCATTGCATTTTTAATAAAGAAAAAATATAGATACAAAGATGTAACTAAATATATCTTAAACCAACAAGCAGTGTCTCACCAGTAAAATACTAGTGATATTCTTATTAAAAAAGAAAAAGAATGAAAAATTGTAAGGCTCATATTTACTTTAATATCATTCAGAATGCATTAGATGTTGCAGTGAGAAATGCAATGAAATTAGAAGACAGAATTACTATAAAGGTAGAAAATAAATTATTAGTATGGATAAATGACACATTTGGTTATAATTCTATATAACAGACAAACTGTTATAACTAAAAAGATTTCAAAAATGTGATGTTTTAAAACAAGAATATAAAAATCATTGGCTATCCAGTAAAATAGTAAGCAATTATCAAACAAATAAGTCACTCATATATCAATAGAATATACAAACAACCAAGTAATAAAGTTAGGAAAAAATGAAAAAGCTTTAGGATAGAAAATGATGTTTTACAGAGAAATATAAATGGTTGAAGACAAAAATATAAAACCTTTTTTATGACCAGATGAGAATTTGTTAAGTTGGAAAGATGTCAGTTTAAAAATTAAAGAACATTTGAATTGTTTCCAAATGACTTTAAAGATTAAATGTGCTTTGTATGGTCTGGGGATATGGCTCAAGCGGTAGTGTGCTCGCCTGGCATGCGTGCGGCCCGGGTTGGATCCTCAGCACCACATACAAACAAAGATGTTGTGTCCGCCGAAAACTAAAAAATAAATATTAAAAAAATTCTCTCTCTCTCTTAAAAAAATTAAATGTGCTTGCAAATAAAATCAGAGTATCATATATGAACATATGAAAAAAATAAATCAACCTTGAAATTATGTCAAGTCTTTTTAGGTATACATGTTCTTGTGCTTGAATGTGTCTCATTAAATCTCAGGTTTACCAATGTGACAGAATAAAAGATGGAGTCTTTAAGAGGTGATTAGTCCATGAGGGCTCCTTCCGCACTAAAAGAATTAATGACCTTGTACAGTAGAATCATACAGCATGTGGCTAGCTTTTTCTTCAGCTTTTCTGCCATGTGTTCACATAGAGGTCCACCCCTCTGTAAGAGGAAACATCACCATACAACAAAAGCCAAAGTTGCCTTGAGCTTGGAATTTACAGTCTTCTGAAAAATGAGAAATTAATCTTCCTTAAAAATTGCCCCGTCTCAGGTACTTTGTTAGTGCAGCACAAAAGGAACTGAAACACATTTTCTCAAAGTATACAGAAAGGGTCTGGGTAACATTCTGGGCTGTATATGTACATATTTGAGTCAACGGGAAGAGCAAGGAAATTTAATTAAGCCAAAGTTGCTTAATATTATGGCATAAAACATAAAATACCATGAAGTCCTATAGATTTACTAAGCAATGTTTTTTTTTGAGTTTTATTTTTTTTTGTTTTAATTGTGAATGACAGTACAATGATCTTGACATATCATACATTTGAATCAAATGGGGTATAATTTCTCATTTTTCTGAGTGTACAGGTTGCAGAATCACATTGGTCATGCAGTCACATATATACATACAGCAATACTAGTGTCTATTTTATTCTGCTGTCCTTCCTATTCCCCCCCTTCCCCTCCCCTCCCCTCCCATCACTTCTCTCTATCCAATCTAATGTGACACACTTCTTTTTTTTCCCCTCACATTTTCATACATGTATTTTGTATAGTGATGAGGGTCTCCTTCCATTTCCATGAAATTCCCCTTCTCCCTCCCTTTCCCTCCCACCTCTCTTCCCTATTTATTGGTAATCTTCTTCTCATGCTCTTCCTCCCTATCCCATTCTGAGTCACCCCCCCCCCCCCGCGTTATATCAGAGAAGACATTCAGCCTTTGATTTTTAGGGATTGGCTAACTTCACTTAGCATAATCTGCTCTAATGCCATCCATTTCCCTGCAAATGCCATGATCTTGTTAATTTTTAGTACTGAGTAATATTCCATTGTGTATAAATGCCACATTTTTTTAATCCATTCACCCATTGAAGGGCATATAGATTGGTTCCATAGTCTAGCTATTGTGAATTATGCTGCTATAAACATTGATGTGGCTGTGTCCCTGTAGTATGCTCTTTTTAGGTCTTTTGGGTATAATTCAAAACAAATATTTCCACTCATTTCTCACAAAATGCACCTTATAACTATAAAGAATAAAATTTATAATTTGGTACTTCAGATGTCAAAGACAAAGCTAGCATTAAAAAATGCCCAATTCTATGTATTAGAAACTAAATGAAATGCAAAAATAAAGGGGAGGGGAAAAATAGGGGAAGTAAAATAGTTTTACTTAAAATGTTACATTTATTTAAATAAATATTGCTTGATGAAAGATCTAGAATTCTATTCTTATAGACACAAAGAATTGGTTAGTATTTATGTAACAGACTTTAGGAAAAAACTTAGGACTGAAAGAACTTCTAGCAACAGAGACTCAAAAATAAGTAATTAAAAAAAAAGAATAAACATGAATGATAAATGCTAAATAAAGTATTATAATATGTATTAAATAAAGTATTAAATGATTTATTTAATTGAAGTAAAGTATTATTAAATTATGTGATATAGGTTTATAAAACAAAAGACTAAATCTTTCATGAAAAAGAAAGAAATTATGTCAATAATTCTTAGGGGGCTGAAACTCAGTGGTAGAGCACTTGCCTAGCATGTGTGAGGAGGCACTGGGTTCTATCCTCAGAACCAAATTAAAAAAAAAAAAAAGGTATTGTGTCCATCTACAACAACAATAATAATAATAATAATAATAATAATAATAATAATAATAATTTCTTTAGTATACTAAACAAGGTCTTTACAGGTTTTGCCCTATATAACTTAATTCAACTCCTTTTCTCTCATTTCTCCTTTACACACAGGCACAGTGAAGTTGATTATCAAGTAACAAAATTCCACAGCTATGGAGGGCCTAGTATTCATTTGTAACATAAATAATAAAATTAAGTTCTGTGGGATGCCATTTACATCTATTATCTCATTTGACTTACACAAAAATCTTATTACAAGAAAAATATTAATTATCTTAATTATTTATTACTAATTTATCTGTCTTAATTTTCTATCTGATTTCAATTCTTCAAATATTAATCACTATTTTCTATTTTATTTTTAAAATAAAAATTTAATATGGTCTTTTATATTGGTATATTTCATAAAATCATGGTCCTATTATATGATTAACTATTACAAACCTGTAAAATAATATTTATGAATATATGTATTACATAAGAATTCTTATCATGTTGATCTATTAAAATAAGAGGAAACCTATTTTATGAAAAGCTCTTTCTATACATATGATTAGAAGTAATTATATCAAAATTCAACATATATTTCAATATTTTTCCTATGACTATGAAATTATTTAAAAATTTTAAGTATTCACTATTTCTACTTGAAATGCAGAAATATAACACATCCCCAAATTAGCAATTTCACTTAAGAAAAATCTATAGAAACCCAACATGTGGGATATTTTATTAAATAATAGGGTGTTAAAATTTCTGCTTTCACCCATTAGGTACTAAGAGAAGCAGGAATTCCCCTCTTTCTATGGAAAACTAGAAAACCAGACAAAATACATGAATCAAAGGTTTTAAGAAACTGCTCATCAAGTGGAGCACGGGACTATGATCCCTGACCAGGATTAAAAAGAAAAAAAGTGACCCATTCTATGGGCCTAGCCTGATTTCTAAAGGCATGTGCTATCATAACACACAGATAAAAGTAAGAAGCTAGAGTATTGTAGCTTTCCTGAATTAAGAGGAAAACTACTGGGGCCGGGGTTGAGGCTCAGTGGTAGAGCGCTTGCGTAGCATGTGAGGCACTGGATTAAATTCTCACAACTAAATAATAATAATTTAATAATAATAATAATAACAATAACAATAATAGGTGGCTAGAATTTATGGATGGAATATTGGAGAGAAAGGAGCTACACAGAGGGAAACCATAGAAATCTGCAGAAAAGACTCCCTGATTTTATGGTTAAGTGATAATCTGCATATGTGTAGCAGGAAAATTCAAAAGGCAATGTAAAATACTACTGATAAAGAGTAGACAGGATCATTTCACAGGCTCATTGATGGTGGAAACTTATTTGATTTCCCATTAACCAGAGTGGAGAAAACTTGCAATATGTCAGACATAAGAAGGATCTTAACAAGTGTCACATGTTAAGAGTAAGGATATTTAGTCTAAGAACAAAGGCAGTATATTAGACCTTGCATAACAAAAATTAAAACCAAGCCCTAAATGAATCAAATTGAACCGCAAGTAATTTAACACCCGACAAAAACCCAGTACTCTTTAAAGGAATATGACAACATAAAATCTGCAATGTATGTTATTTAATAAAATTGATTAGTTAGGCATGGTGGCACAAACCTGTAGTCTCAGCGACTCAGGAGGCTGAGGCAGGAGAATCATAGATTCAAAACCAGCCTCAGCAATTTATCGAGGCTGTAAGCAACCTATCAAGACTCTGTTTCAAAATGAAAAAAATAAAATATAAAAGGAGTGAAGATGTGGCTCAGTGGTTAATCACCCATGGGTTTAATCCTTGATACAAAAAAGAAAAAAAAATTCTGACTAGAAACTAGTAGAAAAATCAAATAATAGAAAGTGAGAGAAAAATGCAATTAGTGAATAACACTTTAAAACAGCCATTATAAATCTCATTAATGTACACAAATGTATAAAAGAAAGAATGAGTAGAAAAATATAGGATGTAATAAAACAACCAAATGTAACTTCTAGAGACAAATGCAATAGATGATATTAAACATCACTGTATGCAATTAATAGTAGATTAGATACTCCAGAAGAATGGTGAACTTGAAGAAATAGATACTCTTTAAAATAAAGAAACAAGAGAAAAGAAAGCTGAAATAATATCAGCTGGTGTCAAATAAGGTAAGGGGAGGCAGAAAGAAAAATATTTTTAAAAATAATAGATGAGTCAGAGGTCTCAGTATGTATCCTAAAGATATCAAAAGTATAATAAGGAATATTTATGAACTAGCTTTACCAGTTTATTGGACAATATAAATGAAATGAACAAACTATTTGAAAGACAGAAATGACCAAAGCTCACTGAAGAATAAATAAAAAATATGGCTAATCTTTACCTATTACAAATCTATATTTCCTAGTTTTAAATCTTGACCCAATACGAAATCTACATCCAGATATTTTCATTGGTGAAAGATATTCCATGCTTAATTCTTGGTCCTGGTACAGAAGATAATATTGCTATGAATCATATATATATATATATATATATATATATATATATATATATATATATAGCAATTCTTTTCAAAATCCTAATAGGGATTGATTTCGATATTAACAAGCTATTTTTAAATTATACATATTTAATATATTATACAACATATTGTACATATTATATATAAACAGATTACCTGATTTCAAGTCTTATCATTCCATATGCAAACATTAATTTCCTATCAATCATACTCATTATATTTCAAACCTGAAGCTAAGAGATTTGGGGTGTAGATCTGTGGGAGGCTGTGGAAAGAAAGCTTTGTGCTTAGTCCTTAGGCACTGCAAGATAAAAAAAACAAAGCAAAAAAAAAAGACCTGAAACTCATAAGCTATCAAGTTAAAAAAGATAAATTGTATTTTATCACATAATTGTTTTAATCAAGCTCTACTGTTAAAACAATTTAAAAGACAGAATATGTTTGAAAAATATATATCTGATAAAAATGTGTAGTCAAGATACATAAAGCACTCTTGTAACTCAACAAGACAAAGATAATCTACCTGCTTTTTAAACATGAATTTATTTTATTAGACACTTCACAAGAAAATATACATGAATGGCTATTCAGTACAAGCAAAAATGATCACCACCTATATTCATAGAGAAAATATGATATAAAGCTACAATAAGATAGTAATATACATATGAGAATTGCTAATATAAAAAAGCCTGACTATACCAAATATTCTTAGAATAAGAAGGATCTGAAAATTTTATACATCTCTAGTGAGAAAGTAGAACTATGTGGCAACTTTTTAGTAAGTTAAATATGGTTATAATATGAAATTCATTTAAGAGAAATGAAGTTATTTTAATACAAAGATTTGTTCATATTATTTATTCATAATAGCCTCAAATTGAAAACAACCCCAATGCCCATAAAAGATAAATAGATAAAGTGATTTATCCCTATATAGATATACTAATCAGCAATAAAAAGAAAAGTACTATTGATACATATAATCATGGATAATACTCAAATGCAGTATGATGAATAAAAATGCCAGGCAGGGGACTATATACTATTCATTAGAAAATCAGAAAGAGGAAAACTTATTAACAGAGATAAGATCATTGATGGTCAGTTGGTGAAGGTGGAGATAGAGATCAAGTGCAAAGCTGTATAAACAATACCTTGGGAACATGAAAATAGTTATTTTGATTGATTGTGGTAATGGTAAAAAGGATTGTATTTGCAGAAATGCAACCACTGTTAATTAAAATGGATGCAATTATTATGTGTAAGTAGAACTCAATAAAACTGATTCAAAAATGAATTATATTCACAAAAATTTTGTATATAATTAAATACACATCTTAAATATACATCAATTGTGCCAATTCTATGTGTATTTCAAAGTATCATTACAATGAAAATAACTTCTTATAAAAACTTTGAAAACTTTCTTATAGTCCCCATGCAGGAAAATTTTATTTTTAAAAATGAGGTTAGAATATAATTCAAAAAATTCCTTAAATTTTGTTTCTTGTTGTGTATGTGTCCAACATTTTCCATGTAATTAGAAAAGTTGTAAAAAATATTTGATTTACTTTAAAATGGGACTCAAGTCCATATTCTACCACTTCTGTGGGTTGGGAAACAATTATAAATCTGGATTTCACATTCCTTTTCTGCAAAGCAATATTATTGTTTCAGTACTGGCAAAAGAATTTCTAGTTTGGTCATTGACTCTAGCTTCTCTGGGAATTTACAATGACAGAGTGATTTTGAATGTAAACAAATTGGATTAGAGTTAACAATTGTGCATTTGTAATTAGTACAGTGAAAAATCCATATACAGGTAATTGGGTCATGACTACATTTAAAATGTCAATGGCTAATGGTATTTGACAGAAAGATACTGTCTCCTCCAGTATATGTTCCCTTGACCTCTTTTCTGGCCAATTTCCATTCTACTGATGGAAATGAGGGCTAGAGAAAATTCAAAACCATTATTATAGAAGATTTTTTTTCTGGGAATGCACATCTTTGAAAGATATGGTAGTATAAAAAAAGATAATGGCGGGCTGGGGATGTGGCTCAAGTGGTAGTGCACTTGCCTGGCATGCATGCGGCCTGGGTTTGATCCTCAGCACCACAAACAAACAAAGATGTTGTGTCTGCCGAAAACTAAAAAATAAATATTAAAAAAAAAAATCTCTCTCTCAAAAAAAAAAAGATAATAGCAATTACTTTGGTAGTAAAAATTGACTAGGAGCTCTTTCTAGAATCCAAGAGGATATTACAAAATTATTTTGTCAAATCATTTTCTAGAAATAGTTTTTTCAAAACTGAGATTTTCATTTCTTATCATTCAGATGTTAATTGTTTTCTTAGGGTGGTATAAAAAGTGTCATGGAAAACTTGAAATTTTCTCTGATCCTGCCTGTATAATTCTTTCTGCTTCTAATCGTATCTCAAACACCAGCTTCTCCATGAAGTTGTTCCTTAGACTATAAGCAGGTAAAGTCTATTTTCCTCCCTAAAATCCTTAGAAGTCACTAGCTCTGTATGTCGTGCAATGCTGACTATTTTACCTAAAGTCGAGTTGTTTGTGTAATTTTTTATTTCATTGCAAGCTCCTTGATGACAAATAATGATTCACCCAACCCTCTATTAGCCAAATGACCAAAGAAGGATGATGTAAAATTATAAGACAGTACAGTTATTATCAATACAGGAACTGAGTTCTACCTACTTGGAATTTTGCCCTGGGTAAAACATTTCACATTTCTGTTCTTCAGATATTTTTAATTCATAAAATTGAAACTCTATCAAAATATTGGTAAACTTTATGAAACATTATTTTTCATATCAGGTTTCGCTAATTGAATGTAAGTTCCCTGAAGGCAGGAACTCATTTTTTTTCACCTCTGTATACACTGTGCCCAGAACTGTGGCTGGCATATAGCAGATTTGTAATTATTTATTGAATTATTTAATAAACAAGGATATTAAAACACTGTGAGTGGGCTGGGGCTGTAGTTCAGTGGTAGAGCGCTTGCCTAGCACATGCGAGGCCCTGGGTTTGATCCTCAGCACCAATAAAAATAAATAAAATAAAGGTATTGTGTCCATCTACAACTAAAAAATAAATATTAAAAACAAAACAAATTAAAAAAACCTGTGAGTAATGGCCAACATTGTACACAATAAGTATTCTATAAGTAGAAAAGGCAAATAATGTCAAATGTTTTTTTTGTTGTTGTTGTTGTTTTTTTAATCCAATTGAATGGAAATGGCCTCTGCAATGGAACCCACAAGTTTAATTTGGGACAATTTTAGTACCTTAAGGTGAAAACAATTATACTGTAGGGATTAGAAGATCATATGTGTGTGTGTGTGTGTGTGTGTGTGTGTGTGTGTGTGTGTGTGTGTATATATATATATATATATATATATATATATATATATATATGTATGTATGTAGGTATAAATAATTTATGTGTATAAAATTTCTTTCAAGGTGCTTCTTTTATAAGCATTTCAAAAGTAAAGCATATGAAGTATTTATATTTTTTGTTGTTTTTAGTAAATGTTCCATGAAGTTCTTTTTCTTCCATTTCTTTTTTCCTGTCAGGATAATGTGTCTAGTTATCACCAAATCTGATCAGAGCTTAAATCTACTTTATGTATGCTCCCCATCCCCACTATAGTGGAAGGATAGGAATACAGGAGGGGATTCTTCAGAGGATGCAGAAGTTGCCACAAATAGCAAGCCTGAACAGTATTGATTTCTTTGAAGTGTCCCTCCTGATGTCTCTTAATAATCAAGCACTGTCGATTGACTACTGCAAATTGAATTTTCCTTGTTGACACTTCAGGTTTTTAATTTTGTAAATGCAGAAACCAGAACAAAATAAATGAGATTTTGCTGCATTTAAAATCAATACCAGTTATATCAGTCATCAAAAGAACACAACACACACACACACACACACACACACACACACACACACACACAGTGTCTTATCTCTGTAGTTAGAATTTCTGGTCCCCTGTCTCTACATCTACATGTACTGCATCATCGCCTCTCTCTCTCTGAGGTATGGCCCTACATTTCCCTACTTCTAGAAACCCTCATTTTTCCTTCCATAGCAGACAGTTAATGAATGTTCACCACCTAGTGCCCTGATTTTAGCTCTCCAGCATCCACAAGCAGACATGAGTATCCAAAAATGAACAATTATAAAACAATTTGAATTGTATATTTAACATAATTATATGAAAAATATAAACACCTAATTAATGTGTTAATCACTGTTATTAGTTTAATAATGTTCACAAGGTAGCTGACAGTGACAATGTGGGCTACAGAATTTATAGTTCAAATTTAGAAGGAGAGTGGAAATCCTTTCCTTTACTGATACGTATTATAAGTCCTTCCTTCCCTTCTGTCTGATGGGTTAATTAATGTTACATGCCTGTTTCTGGGCAATTATTGGCAGGCAGAATACCATCTGCTACTTAGTTTACACTAATTAGGATATTCTTATGAAACTGGGCATGGAGTAAATACCTGAACAAATTTGTAGTGAATAAAAAACAGGTTAAACCAAAAGAATTAGGAATCCGAATGATATTGTATTTCTCAACAGCAAAATTGGAAGATAAAACAGGCAGGAATAATAGTTTCAAAACAGTTAAGGTAAACAATTTCTCACATAAAATTCTATCTTCATTCTATGCTGATTGATAAAACATGACATAACATTATTAAATTTCAAAAATTTACTTCCTAGGTAAAATTATCATGGATTAATTTGACAATGTGTTCCACCAAAATAAATATTATACCATGAACAAAAGAGAAACAGAATTTAAGAAATAGGGAATCCACATTCGACAGGCACCAAAGAAAGTTCTGGGATAACAACAGTGCAATAGGCCTACAGAATAAGTAGTTAAAATTGGAACAAAATGCTCTAGGGCTTCAGCAAAGAGGACTCTAGGAAAATAAAAAGGATACAACTTTTGTAGATTAAATTTATCTTGTGAAAGAGAAAGCTAGAGATTTTTAAATTTCATGAAGGACTAATAAAAGGCAAACAGATGACTAAGAAATAAATGAAGACAGGAATTATTGCCTTTAGGAAAAATAGAATGTTGTATAAGAGGAAATATGGTTGTATTGTAATACCTGATCCTTCAGTGAATAAATTTAATGGAATGATGATAAATAATACACAGATACTATTGGGGCCTCTGAATGGGTACAATAAATAGCCTTTTCTTTGTTTTCTACCTGGATGCTGAACAAATTTAGAAATAAAGAATAGCAGATTAGAAACCAGAATGTCATTATTTATTACTTACAAAAATAGAAGACATAGTTTAATGCAAAAGCAAAATGGATCTCTGACTGAATTCCAGGAAGCTTTCCCCACCAGCCACAGCCAAATAGGATAAGGAAGGCCTCCTCCATAGCAGAGCACAGCTGAAGGGGCATGGTGCACTGACGCTCTCTATGGGCAGCTCATTTGGAAGAGAAGGAAAGGAAAGCTGAATAAAACAATACTCCTTTCTTCAATTTCTTGAATTTCTATTAATACATGTTCTGATTTCTTCATAACTGTTTTCTTACCTTTGCATCCTTCATGACCAATATGTTTTATTTTAAGCTCTTTATTATTCAAATTAGTAAATACATAAAATTAGTCAAAATAGATTAGTTAAATCCATGAAATATTATTGCAGCTTCATGGCCAATCTTGTTTCATGTATACTCCCTCTTTGGCTTACTTTGAGAAAATATATTTTAAACGTATCGACCAATTTTCACTGTAATTTTATGTTATTTATTGTATCTGAAAAGAGGAGGTAATTCCTTAAATATGATTATATCCTTGGAGGTAGTATTTCACCTCAAAGAATTGTATAAAAAATTGTTATTTTATACTATGACAAACTATACTATTTTATTAACATTAAGTTCTTCTATTAAATGAAACATGCCAATAACAGTGATTAAGACATTAATTAGGTGTTTATATTTTTATATTATCATGTGTAAATATAATGTTTTTTTTTTTTTTTTTTTTTTTTTTTGTGTGTGTGTGTGTGTGTTTGTGTGTCAGGGATCAAACCCAGGAGCACTTAACACTGAGCCACATCCCCAACATTTATATTTTTATTTAGAGACAGGATGTCACTAAGTTGCTTAGAGCCTTGCTAAATTGCTGAGGCCAACTTTGAACTTGTGATCCTCCTGCCTCAACCACCTGAGCCACTGAGATTACAGGTGTGTGTCACTGCATGCAGCATAATTTAAGGTTTTTGTTTTGTTTTATAGTTTTTCATTTCTGAATATTCATGTCTGCTTCTGAATGCTTGAGAGCTGGAACCGAGGCACTGGGTGGTGAACATTGCTGAACTGTCTGTTATGGAAGAAGAAATGAGGGTTTGTAGAAGTAGGGAGGAGTAGGGCCAATACCTCAGAGAGCAGTGAGGGTGCAGTACATGCATATGTAGAGACAAGGGGACCTGTCCTTATCCTTTGCTTGCACAGCAGAAATTCTAATTACAGAGATAAGACACCCAGTGTATATGTAATGTTAATTGTGTTCATTTGATGGCTGATATAACTGGTGTTGATTTTAAATGCAGACTTTAACCAGATGCAGATTTTAACCAGACTTAAGGAGATACACAGGGAGAAGGACGGGGCAGTTAGAAGTGGGGTCTTTAATCACCTCAACCGAGTTACTGATCACACTATTTCTAGAACCTAACCCTACTTCTAAAGTCGCTTTTATTAAGACAATTAATGTAATTATGATTTCAATGGTCTGAGTGAGGATTTTCTTTCTGTTTCAGCCTGAAACATCCTGACTCTCTACAGTATGTTTTAAGATTTTTCTCTTTATCTTTAGTATCCTAAACTTTTTTAATGTCTCATCGATTCAGATAGAATTAGTCATTTTTATTTTTGCTAGGCATTTGCCAGCCCCTTTCACTCTAGAAATTCATATACTTCTATTTTTATGAAATAATTTATTGTGTCTTTGATAATTGCTTCCTTTATTTCCCTGTATTTTCTCATTCTGGACTGCCATCATAAACAGGTGAACAAGTCAGGTGAGTATTATACAATAAGAATTTTTAAGTGACCTCCTAGCAGTTCCAGGATGAATTTTTATCTTCATAAAATTGTATGCAAAATACTGTATTAATGTAAGTCTTCATTTTTCCTGAGAGGGAATCTAAAGCTACTTTTTATTCTTTTATCATTCCCTGAAGATTTAATCCTTGAATGTGACAGAACTGTAAGCTTCCAAGAGACCATAACTTTGAACTGCTGACTGGTTAAAAATGAGGAGGAGGGAGCAAAAGATAAGGTAAGTTCCTATGAGTAGCTCCTGACATTCTGTATGACATGAATGGCTATTAGATTTGCTCCATTTAAAAAAGAAAAAGAGAGTTAAAAGGTTAACCACCTGTTTGACTGATTTGAAATGCTGAAGCAAAATATCTCATCGTTTGTACAGTGAATGGGCAGCTGTGCAGCTGTCAGTGGGATATTATTCACAAAATTAATATGATTTGAGATCTTACTTTAAAGAAAGAAGTGTAAGAATTCTTAATGGAATTAAATTCTCTTTGTGTGCCAAAGTCTCATCTAAGGTTTTATTATGCTGTGAGACGTGTCATACGATAAACAATATTCTATGTATGGCTATGGATTTACTTGAGATTTAATGAAAAAGAGAAAATGAAACTGTTTTAATGGAAAATCTTTGCAATTACTTTCCAAAATAGCTTCTTAAATTGCTCTGTTTTCAGAATATTTTTGGCAAAGCAATATATTATGGTAACTACAATAGTAGTTCTAAAAGTCCTTAAAATCTTTTACTTTTTCTACCATTTAAAATTAATATTAAGTTAATGCTGGCATCATTCCAAACAAACCATCTTTAAATAGATTTGCTTTATATATTCCTTCTTATATGCTTATTTCATTAAAATGCCATGTTAATGGGCTTGCAGCTGGTTTTATATTGGAACTGCTGTAACAAGAGCTCTGTAGTCATTCCCAGAGCCATTGTATTACAGTATTTATAGAAGAAAGTAACTTCATGAATTATTTTTTTCCTGCATATTCAGTCTCTCTCTCCTTGTCCTGGCATCCTATTCTTCTCAGCTTATAAACATATTCAGGTTCTACCATTTAAAGAAAACCCTTCTAAACTCCATTTCTTCCTCCACTTACTGCTGCATCCCTTTCATTGACTCATAGTCCAATTGTTCCGAAAGTATTCTTCTGTATGTCCATCATAAATAAGGGAGCATAAGATGGGTTATAAGATCCAAGATTTCAACCTGGACTGAAGACTGAAGAGCTCAGAGCGGGAGTAGGTAAGAGAGTCAGATTAGCCACTGATGAGTTCTGGGCCTCAGCTTGTAAATGTCTGGGTACAAAAATATGAAAATGTGTTCAACATTATTAGACATTAGCAAAATAGAAATGGTAACTGCAGTGAAATACTCCTACACATCTAGTAGAATGTCTATGATTATAAACAAATCCAGCAATATGGAATACTGGAGAAAATGTAGAGCAATCGAAACTTTTATGCTTTGCTGTGGTAATGTAAAATGGTTCAGCAGCTTTGGAAATATAGGAAATTTTATATAAACCTTAAGCATGGTTACTATAGGGTAAGCAATTCCCATCATACACAAGAAATATGAAACCTAATGTATATATAAGACTTGAACATAAGTTTTCATACCAATTGTATTCACAAAACGTAATAATTTGAATGATTAAAATAGCCATTAACATGGGAATGCATGGTTTTTAAAATACAGTTCTATCTAGCAAAAAGAAGGAGTAAATCACTGAGGCATACAAATCATGGAAAAATATCAGAAATGATTTATTAAGACAAGAAAACCACAGAAAAGTGAAGGTGTATTATTTCTATGTATGAATTTTTAGAATGTTCAAAGGTAAGTTACATTAGACTTTACATCAGATTTTAGAGGGAGGATAAAAATAGAATAGACTGAAGAGGCATGTCAAAATGTTGGAGGTGATGGGAATATTCTGTATTTTGACTGGAATAGGGGTTTGGAATGTTTACATATTTGTCAGGGTTCATAAAACTATGCTAAAAATCCATGGACATTATTGTATGTAAGTTACATATACCAAGTAATATAAAAACTTAATAAAACAAAGCAAACATAAAACTAAATACAACCACCTAGAGAAAGGATTTTAATTCCATACAGGAGTCTGTGATATCAATATGAGATAGAAATCAAATAAGGGAAATCTTTGGTGAAGGAGGTGTTTGTAATTGTGTTTGCAAAATGAATTAGGAGAAGAGCCCCTTAACGTTGGAAGTGTGCAGTGGAATTTTGTCTGGTTAGGATTGGTCCAAACACAATGAGAGAAGAGAAATACAGACAAATATAATGGAGAGAAATGGAGACAAGCATCGCCAACAATTTCAAAGAGTTTTTATCAAAAAGAAGCAAACAGAGAAAAATTGGGAGGGACAAAATCTGGTCTCCGCATTTTTTAAGATAAAAAATTGATATCATATTTGATATTGCAACTGCTATTTATGTTGCATTGTTTAGTCAGTATTGACAACATGAATAATACTTAATGAATATTTAAATAATAAAGGAAAGAAACTAATATGTGTTACCTGCCTGCAAGAATTGACAGGAGAACAGAATAAAATTTTGTTTCTGCCTGGGAAAGTGCAATAAGAGCAAGAAGAAAGAGGGTAATTGTGGAAGTAGGAAAAAATAATGGATAACTGAAAGCAAAAGTAAATGACCTGAATTTTACTAGTATTTACTTTTGAACTGTGGTATTGAACTTCAATACTCTAGACTTTATTGTGAATTTTAATTGTCCATTTATAAAACAAGGTTAGCACATAAACCAAGTCCTTACTCAAGGTAGGCTATGCTAATCAATTACGGCACCACTTATGTTTCAAATTGGATAGGGCCTTAACTCATCTCTTCAAGAAGCAATTACCAAACTATTAAGAAGAGCATGAGAAAATAAATTATTTGTCACATCTCTTCTAAAAGTTCCTAGTCCTAGGGCTAAACTAGCCTCCCATCCTATATATTTCTTTGGAGTATAGTTACATATCATAAAAGACTTTAGGTTCTTAAAAAGTGAAAGGTGAATATGTTCAATATAAATGATTAATTTTGTATTTTTGATGGGTAGACCTGCATCCTGAGCTGATCAGTTCAGATGATTTTTGATTGAAAAAATTAGAAATTACCTATTGATTCATTTCAAAGAACACACTTCTGTTTTCATTGATTCTTCCTATTATTTTCTACATCCTTTTTCCTTTATTTCCACTTTGATATTTGTTATTTCCTCTTTTTTCTAGTTTTGTGTTTATATTGCTGTTTTTTCTTCTAGGCACTTATAGTGCATTAGGTCATTGATATGGACTATTTAACTCTCAATTTCCCTCTAAGCACTCTTTTGGCTGTATCTCATAAGTTTTGCTACATGTACTTTCATTTTCTTGTTTTTAAGCATTTTCTAATTTTCCTTGTGATACCTTTTGATCAATTGGTTGTTTCAGAATATGTTGTTTAACTTCCACATTCTTGTAAATTTTCCATTTTTCTGTCATTTATTTCATGTGTCATTTCATTGTGGATTATGTTTGAATAGATCAACCATTAAGAAAACTGTAGCTAAGCTAAAAAGAAGGAAAATATGAATAACTAAAATAAGAACCCATAGACACATACACCCTACCAAAAGTGAACCAAGGGTATGTACAGAACCTAAACTGATCGATATGAAGCAATGGCATTGAAACAGTATTAAACAAACAAACAAACAAACTTCCAACAAAGAAAAGCCCCAGAATTAGATGGATTCCCAGCTGAATTTTACCAGACCTTTAAAAAAATTAATGCCAGTATACCTCAAATTATTTGATGAAATAGAAAGGGAAGGGATACTCCAAATTCATTCAATGAAGCCAGAATCACATTCATACTAAAACCAGATAAGGGACACATCAAGTAAAGAAACACCACAGACCAATATTCCTGATGAACACAGATATAAAAATCTATAATAAAATATAGGAAATTCATATTCAAAACACATGAAGAAGAGTCTACATAATGATTGAATTGGTTCCATTCTAGGGATGCAAGGAATGTTTAACATATGCAAATCTATGACATAATTCCTTACAAAAATAGAAGGACAAAACTCATATTGTCATTTTATTAGATGTAGAAAAGCCCTTGGACAAAAATCTAGCACCCATTCATGTTAAAAATACTGGAGCAACTATGGGTAGATGGAACTTACTTCAACAGTCTAAAAGAAGAATATATATATATATATATATATATATATATATATATATATATATATATATAGACAAACCCAAAGCCAACATTATACCACAAAGAGAAAAAAACTAAGAGAAATTCCTTTAAAATCAGGAACAAGATAAGGATATCCACTCTTACTTCTCCTATTCACTATAGTAGAAATTTTAGCCAGAGCAATTAAGCAAGAGAAGGAATTTAAAGTGATACAATAGGAAAGGATGATGCCAAATTATCAGTTTGCAGATGATGTGATCCTATACTTAGAAGAGCCAAAACAAACAACAACAACAAAAAAAAAAACCTCACCAGAAGACTCCTAGAGCTGATAAACACAGCACAAATCAGATACAAAAGCAACATGTAATAATTGCTTTTTGAATGTTAAACCAACATTACTTTTCATGGGCTAATCTTTATTTATTCGTGAATTTTTGTCCTTTAATGTATTTTTGAACTTGATTTTCTTACCCTTTTTTCTTCTTTTGGTGTTTTGGATCAAACCAAGGGATTTATGAATGCTAAGCAATTGCTCTACCACTGAGCTAAATTACAAGCCCCTTCTTATGTAATTTTAAATGTTCTTTTATTAATTAGGTATATTGGTCTGTAGTGTTTTTTAAATGTCTTTATTATATTTTGATGGAATTATTTCAGCCCCATGCAATTTGCTTATCAGTGACTTCCCTTTCTTTCATTTGGTAGAAATATTTATGTAAGATTGGTGTTGGTTTTGCCCCCTCCCTTCTGAATTTGTGACACGTTCATCAAGAAAAATCTTCCTTATGATTTTATTGTTGGAAGGTTTTCAAACTTAATTCAAAATCTTAATAGATATAAAGTTGTAGTATTAAATAATTATCCTTCCCCAATGATTATATATGTTTCTAATACTCAAAACCTATGAATTTTGTCTATTTGCCCAAGCTGGGGAGTATCCTTCAGATCATTGAGGTGAACCTAACATAATCACAATGGTTTTTAGGAGAGGAAATTAGGAAGTGAAGAATCAGTCTTTCTCATTGAAGCTGGACTTTATTTTTAGCTCAATGAAACTTATTTCAGACTTCTGTCATCTAAAACTAAAAGGAAACTATTTTGTCATAGGTTTAGAAGCCCTAATATTAATCATATGGTCATTTATCATATTTATGTCTTCCTAAATAATTTAAGGTCTGGTATTTTGATGCCTCCTGCTTCATTTTTCTCACTAAGGATTGCTTTGACTACTCTTCCCTCTTATTTTTCAAAATGAATTTCATGACTGATTTTTCTACAAAGAACATCATTGGAATTTCTTTGATTTCTTTCTTTAGTGTTCTGTAGTTTTCATTGTAGAGGTCTTTCTTCTCTTGTTAGATTGATTCCCAGGTATTTCATTTATTTTTTTTTTTAAAGAAGATGCAGTCTTCTTTTTAAAAAAATATTTTATTAGTTATTTATAGAGCTTTATTTTATATATTTATATGTGGTGCTGAGAATAAAACCCAGTGCCACACACATGCTAGGCAAGCACTCTTCCACTGAACGCCCGCCCCCCACAGCCCCAGCCCCAGGTTTTTTAATTTTTGAGGTTATTATGAGTCTGATCATTTTCCTGATTTCTATTTCACCTGATTCATCATTGGTGTATAGGAATACAATTGATTTATGGATGCTTATTTTATATCCTGCTACTTTGCTGAATTCATTTATGAGTTCTAGAAAGTTTTATGGTGGATATTTTTTGGGCCTTCTAAACATAGGATCATGTCATTAGCAAATAGGGACATTTTGAGCTCTTTTCCTATTTGTGTCCATTTATTTATTTAAGTTGTAGATGGACACAATATATTTTTATTTATTTATTTGTTTATTTATTTATTTATTTAATGTGATTGTGAGGATTGAATGCTGTGCCTCACAAGTTCTAAGCAAGCACTCTAACACTGAGCTACAACCCTTGCCCCTGTATCCATTTAATTTCTTTCTTTTGCCTATTTGCTCTAGCTAGAGTTTCAATACATATGCTGAATAGAAATGGTGAAAGAAGGCATCCCTGTTTTCTTCCAGTTTTTAGAGGGAATGTTTTCAATTTTTCTCCATTTAGAATGATGTTGACCTTGGGCTTAGTACGCATAGCTTTCACAATGTTGAGATATGTTCGTATTATCCCTAGTTTTTCTAGTGTTTTGAACAGGAAGGGATGCTGTATTTTGTCAAATTCTTTTTCTGTATCTATTGAGATAATCATGTGATTCTTGTCTTTAATCTACTGATGTGGTGAATTACTGATAGGTTGAATTTCAGTGAATTGATTTTTAGCAAATTAGTCTGCTTTCAGAGTTCAGTGACTAGTAAACTATAATTTTTGCTTTAATTTGTATTCAGTAAAATGGCAGAATAAGAGGTCCCCTGCTCAAATACCCCCATAGGAACATTAATTTATAACCATCCTTGGACAAATGTGCCATTGTGTTCTGGTGGCACTATGGAGGAGTCTATTAATTTGCAGAAGAGCCCAAGACCAAGGAATGTTGTTTGTGAGGGCAGGTCACACATAGGTGGGAAATTTGTGGCTGGGTCTCACCTACAGACCTGAAAATGGCTTTGTTTCCTTGTGGACTCAGCTGCAAGTCCTATTGTGCCACCAGAAGTCTCCACCAAGAGCCTTGAGGTGAGTCATGCCCACCTGTATCTTGAGTGACTGATACCCTGACCTCAGGCCTAGTTATGGACCATGAAGCATCCCTGTAAGTTAGGTAGATATCCTCTTAGCTAAAGTCTGTGAGTGTATTCTGTGAGTGGATCCATACATCTAGGAATTTACCAGGAGACATACACATCTGTGTCACCAGAACAGGCCTTCAGATCTTGGTCTTAGCTGTGTAACATGAAGCAACCCTGTGACTTTTCAACTAAATCTCATTCCAAGACCAGGGCCAGGCCTATTTCTTTAACACCACACCCAGTGACACTAAGATCTCTCCCTGGGAACCAATGGAAGCCACACTTATTTATGTACCTGAAAACAAGCCTTCTGTCTACAGTTCCAAGTGGGAAAACTCAGGTGGACTCTTATCCCAGCATAGACAAGGTCATAAAGGGAATCCAGTCCACCCAAGACCAAACAAAAATCCATGATGCTGACTGAAGTGGCTAGTAAGTGGGCTGCCAATTGTGAAACCTACTTTAAACTTAGTTGTAGCCATATGACCCAGCTCCAACACCACTTGATTGAAACTGGAGATAATCCCATTAGCCAAAAGAAAAAAAAAGTGAAAAATACTGAAAAAAAAACATAAGTGAATTTAGGATACCATCAGGAGTATGAATATGTGAACTATTGGGAGTTTCACAAGGAAAGAGAGAGGCAAGAAGCTTATTAAAAGAACTAATGGCAGAAAATTTCTCAAACCTTGGGAATGGTATGTACATCTACACTTGTGTGAATCACTGAACTCTAAGCAAATTTAACCTAAAGGACAATCCCAGGTTTGTTATAATAAAATTGTCAAAAGTCAAACACAAAGAGAATATTGAAATTTAGCAAGAGAATAGACAGTCACACATGCAGAAAGCCACATATAACTTTCAGAACAATTAAGACATTTTACAACAAAAACCTTGCAGGGTAGTTTGGAGACAGATTATATACTCAAAGTACTAAAAGGAAAAAAAAATTGTCAACTAAAAGTACTACACCAAGAAAATAATTCTTTCAGAAATGAATGACAGAAAATAACATTTGCAGATAAAAAAATTGAGAATTTATCACCACTAGACCTGACTCCTTTAGTAAGGGAGTTCTTCAGTTTGATTAAAAGAATGTAAAGTGCCAAAAATGGAAACATAGGAAAGTATAAAATACACTGATAAATGTAAATACATAATCAATTCAGATTATTCTAGTAGTGCAATTTTAAGTAGTATAGAAATCACTTAAGTCTAAAATGAAAGTTGAAAGACAAAATAGTAAACATAATTATAGCTATAATAATTTCAAATGGATACATGATATATGTGTGATATTAATACCATAAAATGTGGTCTGTGGGATGCCGGGTTTTTGTTCTCACAACAAAAAGCCTCAGGGGTCACTCCAGGGAAAGTGGGCTAACTGGGCTGCATGAAATAAGAGACACAAATACCTTTTTGTTTGGGGTCCTCGCTGTGACGGCTCCTATGACTTAAGGGTCCCCAGGAAGAGAGAGAGCAAGAGCACACACTGACCCCTTTTATATTGAGGAGAAGCTATTCAAATGAAGCAAGGGGTCAGGTTTCAGGGGGCTGAGTCTATCTTCATGATATCCACTGTCAGCAGGTTGACTGACACCTGGGTAGGCCACACCCAATGGCACAGTAAGAGAAGGGGACACACACAAGGCACTTCCATGGAAGATTCTATCCTAAACAGGGCAAGGGGTTATATTACAAAGGAACAGGTGAGCATAGCTTCACCCATGGGGCTGTAGCAAGACACACCCATGCCCGAGACACCGACCCTCTAACCCAAGAAGGGTGAGGAAAGCTCTGCCACATTTCTGTGACTGAGTGCCTCAGCACCCAGCTGGGGAGTGTGACTCAGTCACATGCATGCTTGGTCTCCTACAGTGGGAGAAATAGAATTCATATGTAATTGAAGTTAATTTGATAACAGCTTGATAGAATGCTATATTTATTACATATACAACTTCTATGACATACACAATACATAAAGAGAAAGGAATCAAAGCATGTTAATATAAAATAAAAATCACAAAGGACCAGGTGTGGTGGTGCATGCCAATAATCCCAATGGCTTGGGAGGCTAAGGCAGGAGGATTGCCAGTTCAAAGCCAGCTTCAGCAATGGTGAGGCCCTGTCTCTAAAAAAAATACAAAATAGGGCTGGGGATGTGGCTCAGTGGTCAAGTGCCCCTGGGTTCAATCTCTAGTACCCACCCACACAAAAAAAAAAAAAAGAAAGAAAGAAAGAAAAAAGAAAAACCACAAAGGAATACAAGACAGGCAAAAAGGAACAATGGAATTACAACATAGTCATAAAACAATTAACAAGGTGTTAATAGTACTTATTAGTATCAAAGTTACCTTATATAAATATACTAAATTCTGCAGTCAAAAGACATAGTAGCTGAATGAATTAAAAACTAATGATATTCAACAATATGCTTTCCACAAGAGACTTTAGACTTAAGGATAGACATAGGCTAAAAGTGAAGGGATTGGATAAAATATACTATATGCATCTGTTTTAACAAAATGCTCAGGTGTGGTTATATTTATAGTAGGCAAAACTTTTTTGTCATTTTAAAATAAAAAATGGAATTACTATATGACCCAGAAATCTCACCACTGGTTATATATCTAAAGCAACTGAAATGAGCATGTCATAGAGCTATCTACACTGCTTTTTTAAAATTGTAGCACTTTTACGATAGCTAGTATATAGACTGAAACTGAATTTATATCAATGCATGAATGAATAAAGAAAACATGGTATATGTATTTACAATAAAATATTATTCAGCCATGAAAAGCATGAAATTCTATTATTTGCAATAACACAGGTGGAACTGGAGATAATTGTACTAAATGAAAGAAGCCACACACAGAAAGACAAACATCACATGATCTTCTTTGTAGAATTTGAAAAAGCTCATCTCATGGAAGTATAGAGTAGAATAGTAGTTACTAGAGACTGCAAAGTGAATAGGAGTGGGAATGGGGAGAGGTTAGTCAATGGATAAGTTTCAGGTAGATAGGAGGAATAATTTCTTGTGTTCTATGGCACAGTAGGGTGACTATAATTAACAATTATGAATTATATATTTGAAAATACCTAGAAGAGTATATTTGAAAGTTTTTTCCACAAAAAGTGATACATATTTGAGTTGAGGGATATACTAATTATGCTGATCATTACACAATGTAATATGTATCACAACATCACTTTGAATCCCATAGATTTGTGCAATTATTATGTCCATTAAAAATTTAAAAAAATCATTCCAAGAAGAAGTTCATTATATAATAATAAAGAAGTCAATTCATGATGAGGATATAATAATCATGGATATTTATATATCCAACTTTGAAATACTTAAATATAAAAAAAAAACAATTATTACAACTGAAGGAAAAATAGACATCAATACAGTAATAGTAGAGTACATTACCCCACTTTCAATAATAAATAGAGAAATGAGACAAATTCTACTTAGAAACAGCAGACCTTCATAACATTGTAAACCAATGAGACTAAGGAATATATATGGAATATTCCATTTCACAACAACAGAACACACATTCTTTTCTAGTCCACATGGAACATTTTGGTGGTTAGATCATGTTGGACCAGAAAACAAGACTTAACAAGTTTAACAAAATGTTAAATAATACAAAATGTCCTTTTTAACCTCAGTGATACATGAAATCAAAACCAGGAAGAATTTTGGGAAATTCACAAATGTGTTAAAATTAAATAACATAGTTTGGCATAACCAAGTGGTCAAGAAGTAATTGATAAAAAAGTTAAAACTTATCATAAGGATGAATATAGAAAATCAACATACAAAAACTTATGGGACATAGAAAATGCAGTCTTAAGGGGCTGGGGATATGGGTCACTGGTAGAGTGCTTGACTAGCATGTGTGAGACACTGGGTTCAGTCCTTGGCACCACATAAAAATAAGTAAAATAAAGGTCTATTGACAACTAAAAAATATTTTTTAAGAAAGAGGAAAGCATATAGCCATAAATGCATACAGTAGGAAAAAAGATCTCATATAAACAATGTAAATTTATACTTCTGGGAACTAAAAAAATTAAGATGAGAAATAAAATGAAAAGGGTTAAAAGAAAAACCCAAAGAAAAGATAAACAAAATTAAGATACCTTTAGTTATACTGAGAAAAAAAGAAGATTCAAATAAATTTAGAAAGAAAACATTGCAATTGATAACACAGAAATTCAAAGAATTATGAGATACTATCATGAATAATTACATACCAACAAACTGAAATACCTAAGGAAAAATTAATAATTTCATAGAATCATACACTTTTCACAACTGAATCATGAATAAATAAAAAAGTAAGTAAAACAATAATTAATAATAATGAATGAATCAGTAATCAAAATCTTCCCAACAAATAAAAGGACATGACCTGATTGCTTCACTAGGGAACTCTAACAACTATTTAAGTATTAATTATTGCAAACCCTTCATAAACACTTCCAAAATTTGAAGAGGAAGGAAAAATTCCAAGTCATGTTGTAAGGTCAGCATCACCCTCACACCCAAACCAGATAACACTGTAAAGCCATATTGAGAAAGAAAGAATTTGAAGTGATCTCACATCCTGATTCAAAATACATTGCAAGGCAATAGTAATCAAAACAGTATGGTGCTGGCAAGAAACAGAGTAATGGAGGAGAATTGAGAACTCAGAACTAAATCCATACATAAAATATCAATGAATATTTAACAAAGGCCCCAGGAAACACAATAGGGGAAGGCCAACCTGTTCAATAAATGTTATTTAGAAAACTGGATATCCACAGGTGAAATAATGAAATTAGACAATCAGCTCTCACCATGTGCAAAAACAAACAAACAAACAAACAAAAAACCCTCAAAATTATCAAAGGCTTAAATATAAAGCTTCAAACCATAAAAGTCCTAGAAGAAAACATAGGAAAAAATCTCAACACTGGTGTTTGCAATAATCTGTTTGATAACAACAAAAATAAGAATAAATAAATGGGACTAAGTAAAACAAAAAGTTCTACACAGCAAAGGAAACAATAAAATTAAAAAACCACCTGTGATATAAGAAAATATTTGAATATCACGTATATGTAAGGAGATTAATATGATAGACATAAGGATTAATATGATAAACATAAGGAACAAAATAACTAAAAAAATCAAAATCAAATTACCTAATTAAAAAGTTGCCAATAGGCCTGAAAAGATATTTCTCAAAATAAGACATACGAATGATCGACGTATATATGAGAAGGTGTTCAACATCACTGATTATGAGGAAGATGCCAATATAAACCACAACAAGATATCACCTCACAGCTATGATGGCTATTACCAAAAAGACAAGAGATAGCAAATACTGGCAAGGGTGTGAAGAAAATGGAACCATCATATACTGTTGGTAGAAATGTAAATGAATACAAACATAGTGGAAAACTCTACAGAGGTTTCTAAATAATAAAAAAATATAACTAATATTTGACCCTGTGATCCTACTCCTATTTATCCAAAGAAATGAAATTATTATGTTGGAGAGATATTTGCAATCTATGTTCTAGTACCATTATTCACAATATGGAGTCCACCTAATTGTCCATAAATGAATGATTGAATAAATAAAATATAGTATATATGTAATGGAACATTATTAACCCATACAAAAGAAATTCTGCCATTTGTGACAACATAAATAAACCTTAGTGATATACTGTTAAGAAAAATAAGTCAGACACAGAAAGACATTGCATGATCTCACTTGGATGTGAAATCTAAAAATAATAACCTCAATGAAGCACAGAGTAGAAAAGTGATTATCAGGGTCACTTTAATTTATAAAATGAATCGATTCTTAGGATTTAATGTATAGCATATTGAGTCAAGTTAACAATAATTTAATACTTGCACATAATAAAGTATTCTCACCACAAGTACAAATATACCCAGTAGCAATTATGTAAGGTGATTTTATGTGTTTTATGTGCTAATTAACTCGATTGTTGTAATCATTTCATAATGTATACACTTCATCAAATCATCACATCATGAGCCTTGAATATATATAATTTCTATTAATTATAACTGAGTAAATTGCAAAATATTTTTTCATTTGTTTATTTGGAAATTTATCTTTGTTTTAATTAATTTTTATTGAACAAAGATTTTTCAAATTATGAATTAAATTTGTGCTTCTTGTAACAAGTGAAACAACACATTACATCTGGATAGCCCAACCTCACATGCCATATTAACCACTGTACTTTTCTCACTGTTCACATGAATACACGTATACTTTTGTACACACTTAAGAATCAGAATTATGTACACTTTTATAGCATTTCTAAGAACTCTTTTTAGAAATAAATCTATTAAAATGTCAGGTATAAAGCAGGATAGAATGGCCTAATCTCTGGCTGAATGAGGACCATGTAGGCAATTTAAAGACCTTGAAATACATGGATCTGAGTCAGAGCCCATGCTGGAAGGCCACCCTAAGGAACCTGTGATAAGCCCTCATACTCACTAATGGAGGTAGAGGGGAGGCCTGCCCTTTCTCTGAGAGAAACCATGTCATATTACCTTAGTCTTGTCTGTACTGTATATAAAGTTATATAAAGCATAAAAATAAAATGAAGACTTGTGATGCAGAATCAAAAGAAAGTACAATTGGGCTAGGATGTGGCTCAAGCAGTAGCGTGCTTGCCTGGCATGCGTGCACGCCCGGGTTCGATCCTCAGCACCACATACAAAGTTGTTGTGTCCGCCGATAACTAAAAAATAAATATTAAAAAATTCTTTAAAAAAAAAAAAAAAGAAAGTACAATCATTTCAAGCAGGTCACTGATATTCCAGAATATACTGCTTTATCACAACCATTGTCAATATGTGAAAGGTTAATAAAAGTATCATAAAAAATGAAAGAAAAAAGCTATTTCTAGAGAGATCTGGAAACTTGAACTAAATGGAAATAAAATAAAACTGTATCCTCTACAGGTAATATTCCACATGGTTGACTTTGGGGTAGTTTGAGAGCTGAAGGAAAAAAAAATTAAAAGACTACTGTGTTGACCAAGCCAAATACATCTTCAAAATTCCATGCAAGACCTGCTGGTTTGGTACCCCATGACTTAAAAGAAATATATAATGTGAAACAGAAAATTGCACAGCTAAACAAAATGAAATCTCCCCTGTTTCACACATAAAAAAATAGCAAAATGATTAAAGCAATCATCTGTGATATTGATTCTAATTTGGGGCAAGATTAGAGATCAGGAAGTATTGAGATCTTATAAGCAAGTAATACTTTGGTAGAAAAGGCACTTTCTGTTTGAACAAAATGCATTCAAGTTATGCCTTCAGTATTCTTGAGTTATAGAACATTGGGTAGAAGAGCTCAACTTCTCTGCCTTTCCCATATTCCATATATTTCAAAATAGAAATTCTTTTACCATAGTTACTGAATGCCTATAGTATATTTAGAACTATGCTAGGATTTAGGATTCAATAGTAAATTAAAAAATGGGTCAGGGTGGTTCATGCCTGTAGTCCTACCTACTCAGGAGGCTGATTAAGCAGGATCACTTGAGCCCAGAGTTTGAGAGCAGCCTAGGCCACATAGACTCTCTCTCAAACAAACAAAAATCTGAACTACAGAGGTATAGACCCTATGTGGTAGTGGGAGAAATATAAATCTAATAAAAACAAGAGAAGAAAGAAAATAATTACAAGTTGAAGTAAATGTTATGATGAAAACTGACAAGAGATAGATAATACCATGGTGATAAGAGTTTAGGCATATAATACCTGATTTTAAACATACTATAGAGCCATAGTCAGAAAAATAGCATGGATTTGGGATAGAAACAGACAGATATATCCATGGAACAGAATAGAGGACCAGAAAATAAATTTATGCACTTGAGCCAGATTCTTGACAAAGATGCTAAAAAATATAAGTTGGAGAAAAAGTAGCCTCTGAAAGAAATGGTTCTTGATAAACCAGATATCCACATGTAGTTTGAAACTAGACCACTGTCCCCTTGAAGAAAAATCAAATAAAATGGATCAAAGATCTTAATGTAATACCTAGAACTCTGTCTGAAAATACTTATAGGGGAAAACATTTCAACATATTGGCTCAGGCAATGATTTTAATAATAGGACTCCAAACAGACAAGAATAAAAAGCAAAACTGACAATGGATTGCATGAAACTAAAAAGCTTTTTTTTTTCCTTTTTCTTCTTTATGTACAGCCAAGAAAGCAATCAATGGAGTAAAGAAAATACCTATGGGGGAAAATTTTTTCCATCTATTCCTCTCACAGAGGATTAATATGTAGAGTCATAAAAAACTTAAAAAAACAAGTAATCCAATCAGTCAATGGGCAAATGATCTGATCAGAAACAAATGAAGTACAGATGGCCAATAAATACTTTATAAAAATGCTCAATTTGTTAGCTATCAGGGAAATGCAAATTTAACTACAATAAAATTCAATCTCCTTTACTTAGTAGTTATTATAAAAATTGATAAGTAAATAGCAAATGCTAGCAATGATTGAAAAAAAATGGAACCCTTATACACTGTTGGTAGTAATGTAAATTAGTACAGCCACTATGGAAAAGAGTATGAAGGCTCTTCAAAAAGCTAAAAAGACACCTACCATATGATTCAGCTATCCCACTCCTGGATGTATATCTAAAATTCAGTGGCATACAAAAGAGATAACTGCACACTCGTGTTTATTGAGGCACTGTTCACAGTATCCAAGATAGAAATCAGCCCAGGTACACATCAACAAATGGACATAATGAATATATGGTGTATATACACAATAGAGTTTGAACCAACCATAAAGAATGAAATTATAAAATTTCAGGAAAGTGGATGAAATTGTAGAACATCATATTAAGTGAAATAAGTCAGACCCAGACAAGGATTGTATGCTCTTTCTACCAAAAAAAAAAAAAAGTGATCTGAAAGCAGAAGAGGAACCATTCAATTCAATTCAGGAAAAGGAAGGAGTTGGGAGAGGCAAGAGAGAGAGGGTGGACATGATCAATGCATAGTGAATTCATATAGAAAATGTCACAATGAATACCATCAGTTTGTGCAAGTAATGTATGTTATTTTTAAAAACTATAGGCTTTGGATCCCATTCCCACTTTGTCATTGACTGCCTTCATGGCCTTGGATAAATCATGTAACAGCTTCATGGCTTCATTTTCTTTTTTGAAAAGTCATTTTATGCAAATCTTTGTGAGAAACTTGAGAGAATTAAATGAGTTATTAAATGAAAAATTCTTATAATAGTGCCTGGCACATAGTAAGTACTCAATAAAAGTTAATTTTTATTTTTATTACTTACAGAGTTGATGTATGAATTAACAAACTTGTCAGGTAAGAATAAATGTAAAGCAAGGCAAATATGCCATTATTTTCCTTATACCCTGTGCTACAGAAATAGCAAACTAAAATTTGTCACACCATGCTGTGTCACCTGAGCTTAGAATGCCCTCCTAGTCCCACATTCCTTACATTCAGCCTTCTGAATCATCTTTCCTATTTAGGATCAGTCACCAGCTCCAAAAAGTCATGTCTGTCTCACTTTCCTCCCAGATAGCTTATCACACCTCTTTCTATATACATTCTATACATTACTGAATTTCATGTTCTGACACTGTTTTGTTTCCATGGTTCTCTCCCATAAGAAGCTGTAGAGTATCTCAAAGACACAGACTCAGTTTCATATGCATTTTTCAATTTCTACAAGATCTGTAGTGGCTAATGCTTAGTAGGTTTTCAAAAATTATTCATTGAATGATTGAATGGATAAATGAATTTTTTCATTGGCATCTTTCAAACATTTAGCAGTTACTCAAATGAGCAGATGAATTTGTGATGCAATGAAGAAAAAGTATGTAATAAAATTAGGTATGAGAAACAGTACTAAAACTGATTCCTACCTTTTTACAAAAACCATATTTAGTCTCCTTAACAACCCTGTTAGATATTTCCAATTATTATCCACATTTTCAGAAGTACAAAATGAGACTTGAAGAAGATTAAGCTGATTGTGCCAGATCATATTTATTTAATGTTTTTAAAATTATTTTTGCAATGCTGGGGATTAGACTAAGGGTTTAATGCATGCTTGGCAAATGTTCTACTACTGAGCCACATCCCTAACTACATATAGCTAATAAAACCATTTTGGGTTGCTATATACTAATTAAGCTTTTGTTAGCTATAGTAGCATTGTTTGAGAACCATGATATTCAAAATAGATTACGATAAAACAATAATAGAAATATTTTAATGTTTTATGGCTAAATAAACTTGGGAAATACTACACCCTGCTCTTGAAGGATGCACAATACACTTATCACATAACACTTTCAAAAGTTCTATAATAACAGATGTAATTGCTTTTCTTAATACGGCCTAGCCTAACTGACAGAAATTGGCATTTCATGGAACCAAGTGAGATTCAAAAAAACTGTATTTCTGAGGAATATACTTTGGGCATGTGCTCACGAATCTTTGGAATCAAAGCAAACAGTTTTACATGATCATCTATAAAATGCTCCTTGATTTGAGAATGTTCCTGCCAAACTGGAATCATTTGGATAAATATATAGCTGTATGCAAGGAGAATATCTCAATTTATATGAGATGTTTATATCCATTTTTGAGTGTACTGCTTTCTGTTAAATTTTAAGTGAACATGCAAAGAGGGAAATGACTTTTACCACATTATCTATGTGCTTAGTGACAATGGCAATGCGGTACTTAAGGTAGAATATGCCTCTATCAAAAAAAGATCCCATCAAGGCTTTTAGCATTCATTCTTGTTCAAATTAAACAACTGATATTTATCCGTGCAATGAACTAATTTGTGTTTTAGGATGTTACATATTTTGGAAAAATGATATAAGGAATTACAATCACTTAGAAAATTCCATTAATGAAGAGAGTGAATTTGTAAAGATGTTATAACTTGGAGATTGTTGAATTTCTTGGCTTCACACTTTCAAATGAATATTGTCATATGATGTCATTGCCTGAGTTTAGTGTTATAACTACATTGCCAGTAAGTACTACTGTTTTAGTACTACTACTTTGCATTGAAAATGTGAGAAAGGAGTAGGTGCGGGCTGTATACCTAAATGATGCATTGCTCCAAGAGAAGGTCAAATTCTGGCATACTACATTGTAAAACTTAATATTTGAAAATGTCTGGACAATAGAAAATATAAGCACAAAGACTTAAAGAAAAAAAAAATTGGTTACAGAGATATAAAGCAAGTAATTACAGTCCAGTTTAGATAAACACTCTGTACACATCCCTGGATACACAGATATACACAAACACACTCAGATCCTTTAGGGAATGAGGTCAGATATAAATAATTAAAATATTCTGAGTGTGGATAAAAGGGAATGGAAAAATATTAAAGCCATCAGATAAGCATCCATATCTGTGGATCATATGGTAAAAGGCAATTGCTAAAGTTTTGCTGAAATTTGCCTCTAACATGATAGTTATCAAAATTGGCTGTGGAAAAATCTAGCTCAGGTGCTATTGGAGACAAATATTTTACTATAATATTACTTAAATATATACAAAATAAGACTAGCTACTAAGTTATTCTGATAATGCTCAAAGTACTTTAAAGCAAAACATTTGTAATTAAATGATGATAAAAGTATAGTATCTATGGAAACAAGAGCACTGCACAAAAGATGATTATGATACTGACTGACACAGCCCCCATAGTTGTGCTTTACAAAGCCCATACTAAAAAGGATGGTGTGATGATTAAGAATCTGATTTTCTCTAAAGTAAGTGGTTATTGTTTCTAAATGGAAGATGATGAACAATTTAAATCTGTTATCTCAGAAGTTACCAAGTGGGGGTATTCAGAAATGAGTAAAAGCATTGTCCTTGTAACTAAATCTAGGTGCTGCTATAATCAACTTTTGTGACTTAGAGGACAGTGACCAATTATGCTAAATGGGTTTCAAGGACTTAAAATAGACTCAACTAATCAAGTCTATTATTATGGTTATTTTGTTTCTTTGTGTTAAATTTTTTGAGTTTTTTATTAGTTGTTTATGGACCTTCATTTTATTCATTTATTTGTATGAACAAACCCAGTGCTTCACACATGAGAGGCAAGCCTCTACTGGTGAGCCACAACCCAGCCCCATTTTTATATATCCTGGAGATTAATGCCTTATCTGTGGTGCAGGTAGCAAAGATTTTTCTCCCATTCTGTAGGCTCTCTTCATGCTCTTGATGGTTTCCTTTTTTTGTGAAGAAGCTTTTTAGTTTGATGTCATCATATTTTTTGATTATTGATTTTTACTTCTTGTGCTTTAGGAGGAAGTCAGTTTCTGAGCTGATATATTGGAGTGTTGTACTTACATTTTCTTATAGCAGGTGAAGGATTTCTAGTCTAATACCTAAGTCCTTGGTCTACTTTGAGTTGAGTTCTTTGCAGCATGAGAGAGAGGGGTTAAATTTGATTTTGTTACATATTGCATTCCAGTTTTCTTAGCACCATTTGTTGAAGAGGCTATCTTTTTTCTCCAATACATGTTTAATGGGGTCTTTGTCTAGTATGAGATACCTATATATTTGTGGGTTTGTTTCTGTGTCATCTATTCTGTTCCATTGGTCTTCTTTCCTGTTTTGGTGCCAATATCATGCTGTTTTTGTTACTATAGCTCTATAGTATAATTTAAGGTCTGGAGTTGTGATGTCTCCTGCTTTGCATTTGTAAGGATTGTTTTTGTAAGGATTTATTTATCCTGGGTTTCCTATTTTTCCAAATTAATTTCATGACTGCTTTTTCTTTGTCTATTTAGAACATCATTAAGATTTTGGTGGGAACTGCATTGAATCTTTATAGTGACTTTGGAAGCATATATATTTTAACAATATTAATTTTGCCTATCCACTAACATGGGAGGTCTTTCCAGATCCATGAACATGAGAGGTCTTTCCATCTCCTAAGGTTTTAATTTCTTCTTTAGTATTCTGTAGTTTTCATTGTAGAGGTCTTTCACTTCTTTTGCTAGATTGATTCCCAAGTATTTTAGTTTTGAGGCTATTGTAAAGGGGATACTTTTCCTAATTTCTCTGTTAGCTGATTTGTCGTTGAAGTATATGAACACAATTGATTTATGAGTGTTAATTTTGTCAAATTGATTCTGCATTTCTTCCCATTTCCTGGCCCTCTTCCCTCCCTGCCCCCCTCAATCTCATACTCTGCTGATCTTCCCTCTGTTTTTATATCAGATCACCTGATTTTCCCCCTAACTTTGCTCTAGATTCCACATATGAAAGAGAACATTCAATTTAGCAAGATGTTCTCTAGTTCTAGTTCCATCCATTTAATGGAAAATACCATACTTTTATTCTTCTTTATGGGTAATTAAACTCTCTCTCTCTCTCTCTCTCTCTCTCTCTCTCTCTCTCACACACACACACACACACACACACACACAGTGTGTGTGTGTGTGTGTGTGTGTGTGTGTGATATTTTCTTTATCCATTCATCTGTTGAAGGGCATCTAGGTTGGTTTCATAACTTGACTATTGTGAGTTGTAATGGTATGAACATTAATGTGGTTGTATCACTATAGTGAGCTGATTTTAGTACTTCTGGATAAATACCATGGAGTGGGATAGCTGGGTCATATGGTAGTTCCATTATTTCAAGGACTTTCCACTCTGTTTTCTAGAGTGGTTTTACTAATGTGCCATCCCACCAACAATATTTAAATGTACTTTTCTTTTTCTGACAACCTCACCAGCATTTCTTTTTATTCCTATTCTTGATGATTGCCAATCTGATTGAAGTGAGATGAAACCTTAATGTTGCTTTGATTTGTATTCACTTGATTGTTAGAAATGTTGAACTTTTTTTCACATATTTGTCGGCCATTTTTTTCTTCTTTTGAAAAATGTTTCTTTAGTTCATTTGCCCATTTATTGATTGGGTTATTTGTTTTTATGGTGTTAAGCTTTTTGAATATGTATTTCCTCTATCAGAGGAATAGTTGACAGCTTGAAAGGTTTTTCTTCTCCCCATTCTGTAGCCTCTCTATTCACATTCCTGTTTCCTTTGCTGTGAAGAACTTTTTTAATTTGATGTTGTCTCACTTATTAATTCTTAGTTTTATTTCTCATGCTTTTGGGTCTTGTTATGTAAGTCAGTGCTTGTGCCAATATGATGGAATGTTGACCTTGTGTTTTCTTGTAGTAGTTACAAGATTTCCACTCTAATCTTAAGTCTTTGATCCCTTTTGAATTGATATTTTTTTCAGGATGAAAGATAGGGATCTAATTTAATTCTTATACACGTGGATATCTAGTTTTCCATGCACCATTTGTCAAAAAGGCTGTCTTTTCCCCAACATATATTTTTGGCATTTTTGTCAAGTATCAGGTGGCTATTAGCATATGGGTTTGTGTTTGTGTCTTCTATTCTATTCATTTGTCTTCATGCCTGTTTTTATGCCAATACCATGCTAGTTTCACTATTGTAGCTCTGTAGTATAAATTGAGAATCAGGTATTGTGATGCCTTTAAGCATCACTTTTCTTATTGAGAATTGCTTTGGCAATTCTGGGTCTCTTATTCTTCCAAATTAATTTAAGAACTGTTTTTTTTTTTTTTTTTTTTTTTTTTTTTTTTTTTTCAGTTCTGTGAAGAATGTCATTGGTATTTTGATGGAGACTGCATACAATGCATTATTATTAACTCTCATCACTATATGGTGTAATAGGTACAAAGCTTCATTTAGCGGAATATGTTTAGTTTAGAATATATTTTGATCATATATATTACTGGCATTTTGGGGCAGAATTAAAATTTAGTTATATTTAATTCATCTAAAGGTGTTTTTCACCCCATCTTCCAAAACGTTTTGAATTTACTTAATCATTAATCTCTTTCTTGAAGTTGTAACTTTATTGAAAATTCAGTTCTTGAAATGCATATTAAAACATGAATCCGTGATATAAATTAGCTTGTGATTTTATAAGCCTGTTGTATTCACATATGTACATAGGAAAGTTAAGTCAGACTCATTCCATTATCTTTCCTATTTCTATCCCTTCTCCTTCATTCCCCTTTGTATAATCCACTGAACTTTTGTTTTAACCCTCCTCTTCTTATTGTGGGATAGCTTCTGCATATCAGAGAGAACATTTGGCTTTTGTTTTTTGGGCATTGGCTTATTTTACTTAGCATGATATCCTCCAGAACCATCCACTTACCAGGAAATGTCATAAATCTTTGAAGAAGACAGTATATTGTGTTACTAATTTGGATTTAATATCCTGGTTAATTAATTAAGACATAAATTAATTTTAATAAAAAAAAAAAAACATAGTAATACCTTTGTCATGAAAACAGAATCCTTACTGTAATGATTTGTGGATTACCTAGGAAAATTTGTCTTTACAAAAACAGATTTATTGAGGTATAATTAATACACAAAAGCTTCAAATAAAGAATTCAATTGATATGCTTTAGACATTCACATACTATGATACTATCACCATGGTAATAGACTTCAAAAATAAAAAAGGAAAGAAAAATTGGTTTTACCCCTTGAAATTGTACTTTTTGATATTATCAACCACAATAGCCCAATAGTCAGGATATTTTTCAGTTCTATGCCATTGGATTTATTTTGCTTTGGAAAAGTTTGACCTACACCTGAGCTCACCTAAATGCCTGCCATCTTAGTATCTTTGTTTCAACACTGTCATTAATAAATCTCATCTTTTGTATTAACCTGAACCCCCAGAAAGATTTACTGTCACTTCTTCTATGGTGACTTTTCTCATTGATGGGAAAGAAGATAAGATAAAGGCAAGGAAAAAAGTGTGATCCTTATACAAAATAATATCTTAGATTTTTTTCTCATTTCCATTTTTCTCTGAGATGTATTTACAGTTTGTATTTCTGGAAAGACTTTTTCATTACATGATGCATAAACATGAAGAATGTGTAGTGATATCCATTCTGTTTGTGGTTGGTTTGCTTTTTATGCCTATATTTTCTTGCCCTTGTCAAGAAATAAAAGTGATTTTTGCAGTTTTCTTCACTGCCTTTTTATGAGTATAAAAAAGTACTTGTCCTTATTATTTTTCATAGATCTTTTAGTAAAGCAGTTGTCAAATAAAACCTTTCCACTCTGGGTTGTTGATTTTATGGTAACAACCAGAAGGTGGATGATTTTAATCATTTGACAACATATTAGGATGAAAGCAAAAAGTAATGGATATCTGCATGTCTTCAAATGTGCACTGTACACCAAAAAAGCAGGATGAATGCATGCCTTGATAAGTACCTGGTGTATCTTTGTCCACCAAATTTCTTTTGGACCTCCTTAAATAGTTAAAAAATCTAGGCAGAGACACTGCCATCTGCTATGGCCCACAGCACAGGCAGCCCAGAGTAAATGCCAAGAGTTTTATTGGGATGTTTTTTCTCAATTTGTTACTGCATCTGCTCCCATTCATGGCACTAGATGTCAGCTGATGCAGACAGATAGAGGAAAGTGATTGAAACATATAGATTTCAAATGGCAAAGTGGGAGGCTATCTGAAAGCATTTTATTTCTTTGTATTTGTTTCCTGAAGTCTAATGAACACAGAAGGCAGCAAGGATTGACAAGCAGGAATACTCCAGTGTGAGCTTCCAGAGAGTGCTTACTGCTCTGACTGTTTTATTAGTACCAAGTGGCAGGACCCAAGAGAGAGAATGCCCATCTTCACAACAAGTTGGAATATAATTATCAATGTACTGTCTGCTACTATATATTTTTAGTAAATTTTTGTATTCTGTTTGGGTACTCATCCTCATGTGATCAGAATTCACTCAGGAGTTATTTTATTCATTGTCTCCTGTTTTGATGGATGGACATTCACTGTTCTTCAAACTCTGCAATTCAGTTATTACCATTCACATCAGACTCAGAGATATCCAATAAAGAAGGATTATGTGTAGTCTCCAGAGCATAATGAGACAAGAATATATAAGAGTCATGCTACAGATGATATAATTGTATATATAAGAGATATTAGAAATGATGTAAAACTGAAGCATTTGGAAAGATAAAAAAGATGACCACAGAAGAGGTAGGCATACAGTGGATACATTAATTTTTTAAAAATATTTTCAGTTGTAGATGGACTCAGTGCCATTATTTTATTTGCTTTTATGTGGTGCTGAGGATAAAACCCAGTGCCTCATACATTCTAGGCTAAGGACTCTACCACTGAGCCACAACCCCAGCCCCAGTGGCCACATTCTTAATGATTCAAAGTGCTATGTTCTGAATTTCATGTTCAAATTCTCTGGGAACATTTTGCATGTGTTTCCAATATTTAATTCAAATTTTACTCAAATATACTTGTTTTAAGAGGTGAATATATTAGATATTTTTCATATAATCCTGTGAAACTCAGAGAGCTACGGTGATAAATATGCCAACCATAATTCTTTTATTTTTTTAATCATAAACACTTTAAAAAATTATATATATATATATATATATATATATATATATATATATATATATATATATATATATACATTTTCTTCTAGTAGGCACAGGGTCTCTGATCTAATGCCTAGGTCCTTGATCTACCTTGAGTTGAGTTTTGTGCAGGGTGAGAGAGAGGGTTTTGGTTTCATTTTGCTGCATATGGATTTCCAATTCTCCCAGCACCACTTGTTGAAGAGGCTGTCTTTTCTCCAATGTATGTTTTTGGTACCTTTGTCTAGTATGTGATAACTAATGTGGGTATGTATCTATGTCTTCTATTCCTTTGGTCTTCATGCCTGCTTTTGTGCCACTACCATGCTGTTTTTGTTACTATAGCTCTGAAGTATAATTTATGGTCTGGTATTGTGATGCCTCCTGAAATTCTTTTCTAAGGAAGAATCATTTTCTTGATGATTTACATATAATGCATTGTTGCATGAATGATACAAACAAACTCATAGTATAAATAGTGGTGTCAGGGGCTGCGGTTGTGGCTCAGTGGTAGAGTGCTTGCCTAGTATGTGTGAGGCCCTGGGTTTGATCCTCAGCACCACATAAAAATAAATACAAATAAAGGTACAATATATTTGTGTCCAACTACATCTAAAGAATAAATATAAAATGAATAAATAAATAAGTAGTGATGTCAGAACAATAGTCACCCTGTTTTCTTCTCAGCTCAAAGAGGGAGAGAATCAAATCTCTATTATGTTTTATATTAATATGAAGTATATGACTATTGGTTCAACTCCTACATTATACTGGCTATTTATGTTCATACAATGTAAGAAAAAATCTACCCCTAGTAACGACTAAATCTTTAATCTATCTAAATTTATTTCTTAGGAAGTTAGATGTACTAATGAATGACCCACTACAAATTGATCTCCATTTCTGAAAAACACCTGTGCTGCATCTGAGAGTTGTTCTCATTAGTAAATGGGAAACTGGTGCATTTTGTGTCATTAGTATCCTAGGAATCACCATAGAAACAGTGATAGATGGTTAAAAGTAAAAAGTTCCAGGGAAGATCTTGTCAACATATGAAATCCATCAACAAGAAAGTCTAACTTAGATGAAAATGGAGAGATGTTAGTGTCTGGGTTACAAAGGAATTATGAAATATGATTCACATCATTAACTTATCCTGTGAAATTATACCTTATTTTATTTATAAGCTTACTATTGGTTAGAAGATAAACACTTTGAAGTAAGCAAGAAACATATTCTTTTTCATGATTTTTTTTTCCATAATGGTCTTCCATTCTTGCATAGGTAAGTGAATGAAGCCATTACTATCTCCACTTTATAAAATCAAAATACAAATAACAAAAAGTTTAGTGACTTTTCAAGACAATTTATTAATTTTCACCCTGATTTTGTACAGATATATTTAACAAAAATAAAATTAGATATAAATAAGCTATCACAGAAGTGGTATTCAAAATAGAGAAAAGCAAACATGTTAAGAAAATGACATAAAATATGAGGTTAAAATTTTAGTTAAAATTTCTAAACATACAACTGCTATGGGTAGGACCCATCTTTGACTTTATGCTTTCTAGAATCCACTGCATAAAGGAGAACTTGGTGATTTATTAAAAAACACACACACAGTGTCCATAAATACATAGGATTATATGAAAAATGTATTGTATTCTGGGAATAGAATACAATATACTAACCTACTATTGTAATTCATCTGCTTTGCAATTTATCACATGGGCAGCCCCTTGTGTAACATTATATCGAGAGGCAGATATTCTCTCTGCCATGCGGCAGGCATGTGTATGTTATAATCCTACCAGGCACATCACAGAAAACTAAGAATACTTAGAACAAAAGATAAGTCCTTAGTCCCCTAGCTCTTTCTTTCTGAAGCAGAGTGCCCAAGAAAGCTACATAACCATAACTATTCACATCTGGGCAACCCTCAATATCATATGTCCTCCAAACAGCAAAAAGAAACATTTTGAAATTGTGAGAAAGTTTTCTTATAACATGAGTTTTGTGCATGTTATCTTCTAAATTAATTAGTTTAATTTTCATAAGCTTGTAGATTTCTGGAAACTAGTAAGTCTAATTTTGAATGACTGAGGTAATTAAATAAAATCAATATTATTTATTGATTTTATTTGTCCTACCACATATTCTATTAATTATCTTATCCTACCACATATTCTACTAATTATGAAACTATTTAGAGGTTGGTATCCAGGCGTATACTGTTCAGAGAACATATGAGCAATATTTTTAACCATGTAGTTTTTAGCTCAGAGTAGTGAAGCTTTAGAAATGCTAGTTAGGGAAGAGTATGGAAATATTTTCTGATTATATTTTCTCTGTTTTGGTCAAATTTATCATGCAAAAAACACTCAAAATACATTCAGTTTCTACTTAATAATTTTGACATTATGAGACAACTGTTGATGAATTAAGGTATTAGAGGTGGGTCAAGATGGCAGCTGAATAAGAAACTCCAGCCCACAAATACACCAGTTTAGACATCTGTTCATTATCTGAGCTAATTTCACAAGAACTGAGGATACCAGATAAGAAATTGTATTGCCTGTCGTTAGTATAATAAGAAGAGATACATTGTAGAAGGTGGGAAGGAAACACTTTCTGGTTTCACTATTTTCTCAATTTCAAGCAGTCTGGAACCTCTCTACTCCACTTGGGACAGGGGCAGGGAATTAAGTCTAGGCCTTGTAATCGTAACTCAGTACCAGGAAAACCATGATAAGATCTAGTGCTGGGAAAAGCCCCACCACACCTCCTATCAAGCCAATATAGACATACTGAACCACTGGAACCACATTAGCCAGGCAGCAAGGATGTTGGGAACAGAATACAAAACCTAGGATAGGACATTGCATTGGAGGACAGACACAGGCCTGCCATGAGACTCTATACCAGGCAGAAACCAAGGCTTCAATATCCACATCAGAGCTTACAATGAAACCACTAAACCTGCAGTGGCATCAGTTGGATATCTATGCCAGTACAAAAGACTCAGATCTTGACTTGCATCATTACCAGGCTTAGAGTAGCTAGGAATACCCCATCCACTGAGATAATGTAGTTCCCTCCAGCTCTGAGTCTCAGGTGTGACCCACTTTATTGTCAGGTTGGTGGCCAAGGGAGTGTCTCCACTACCCATTGCTCAATCTCAGACAGCACAGTTATCTCCAGGCCAGTGCTCATAGATGGAACCTCTTGACCAGCCCTGGCACCAGGCAGAGTAATTTGCACCCTAATGAGATAGACTTGTGTTTAAGTCTGCATCATCTTCAGTTGTAGTTGTCCAGATGCATCCTCAGAAATACTCAAGTCCTAGAACCTATGAGACTCAGGCAAAACCCAATTTAGTGTCAAACTTTGTGGTTAAGGAACTGCCTTCACCAATATGACCCCAACCTTGGTCACCATAACATGTGGAAGTATTCCATTTCCTGAGAGTAGGTAGTTTGGACATGGCTTTGCCTTGGAAATAAGTACCAGGCTGGTTAAATGGTTAATAAGCCTAACACTAGGTAATGGCCCCCATCCCATGGCCAATGGTGCATGTGGAACTTCTGAGATAGCCCCAGAACCAAGAAGAGAAAATGAAGCCCTAGTCTATTGGACTTCTAGTCCCAAGTGTATTACCTTTGGCTGGTTAAAGTGCTCTTAGGCCATGTGTTCACTTGATCAGTAGGCAAACCATATAGCATTGTGACCTTGGTCCTATCATAGTTTTGTGCCGATCTCAATGGTCTTTGGGCTTAGGGTTTGACAGAGCTTTGGGGGCATTGATAGCCACAGACAGGTTTAAGAACCGGAGACTAATCTGTCCTTGGTGATTCCGACAGTGACTGACTCTGGGCATAGTTTGATTGACAGGCACATTTAAAGAGATGCAAGAAGCTCTGGTGTGCTAGTGTATAGTACTATGACTATAGATAACAATAGTGGACAGGAAATTTCAAAAATCTAGAAGGAAGAATTTTGAAAGTGTTTACCATATAAAATTATAGAAATAAGTTTCTTGAAGAAATACACATGTTTAGTCTTATTTAAACTTTATACATGTATACACAATTTAAAATGGCTAATTACCCCGTTAATATGTGCTATTTTGTGATTTTTGTATCAGTTAAAAGTAAATTGAATTTTTAAAAATAAGTAAAACACACATGCAAATATATGCAGATATACAAGTTTTAAGAGGAGAGAGAAATCAAGGTATAATCTGGAATAAACAAAGAATAGAAATGGATATGTCAGCTAATAGCCTATGCAAGAAGGGGTTCCAATGAATAATATTGTATCATTTTTTCAAAGATGCAAACAATTTAAGCTACCAAATATCTATTTTCCTGACAACAAATTCTAAGGACATATGGGGGATTCTTATCTGTAACTTCAGTTTTTTAGTAAATATAGTTTCAGTAAATACAGCAACATTTTTCAAAAGGATGCCTCTTAAGCAGATTCTCAAATATAAATAAATAAACCTGAGGGT
Organism: Marmota flaviventris; assembly: GCF_047511675.1. Lineage (NCBI taxonomy): Eukaryota > Metazoa > Chordata > Mammalia > Rodentia > Sciuridae > Marmota > Marmota flaviventris. The sequence goes on from NC_092519.1 coordinate 7,042,066, forward strand.
CACATTAAATAAAATTTCAGTAGAGCTTAGAATACCTGGAGTTGGAAGTCCACAAGATCCTCTAGTACTTTCTGTCTAACTTAAGCTCTTGGCTTTAATAGTATGAGTTTATTTTGGTTGTTTGAAGGGTTTAGTTTGTTGGAAGTGTTGCAGAAGGAATAAAAATCCACTGAGCAGTATAAAATAAGAGAAATTGAAGCTTTGTATTTGTCCCAATTATCTATATTTCCCCATAATATTCCCAGTTCTTTACGTTGAAGAGTCCCAGAGATTAGCGTAAGATCACTAAATTAACACTTGATAGGCCCAAGAACAATCTGGCATATATCAGATTATATAGGCATCCCTTAGAGATATTGTTAGAAAGCTAGTAATATGTTGTCTCTGTCTCTCTCTCATTTATATTTTTTGTGGCACAGGGGACGCCTCCCAGGAGACTCAGGTGTGACCCACTGAGTTACATCCCCAGCCCCTTTTTCTTATTTTGACATAGGGTCTCACTATATTGCCTAGGCTGGCCTTGAACTTGCAATCCTTCTGCCTCAGTCTTCTGAGTTCTGGGATTGCAGGTATGTGGCACTATGCCAAGCCAGTTTGCAAGCTGTACATGGAGCTCACTAGTATTTTGTATTCATGGCTCACCAACTTTCAAAGAGAATCAAGTTTGCTTATATACTTGGCATTAAAGAAACTCATAAAGTTTCTAGTTTAAATGCATATTTATCCTTCTTAGACCATGAGTTTCATAAGGAAAGAGACTGTCTTGTTTATCACTATATATTCATAAAGAAGCACATGGTTTGACAATTAGAATATATTAACAAAATGATTATTTAAGGAAAGACTTACTATATCTGTTTTCCTGTTTATTAAAGGTACTTTATAATTAGGGAGAGGTGGCATTGTCCTGGCATTATCCCCATGTTTTGATTGAGTATAGACAACTCTAAATGTTTGAATAACTTATACATCCTATAATCACTTTCTCCATTAAGAAGTAGTAACAATGTCTTTTGAACACAATTCTACTTTGTCATAGCCTAATATGCACCATTGGCTCCTGTCATGCAAACACTGAACAGACATGGTGCACAAAACAGAGTATTGCAGATGCTGCAAAAATAAGACCTGATTCTTACCTCTGAAGCAAGAAAAGCAGGGGAACATATAAAATTAAAAGATAAACATTTTTAAGATATAAGATATGAAAGAAGTAACAATATATGACAGCAGAAACATCTAACACTAACGAGAGAGGATCTGAAACTTTTGATGAAAAATTTTGGAAGGCTAACAATGATATAGAGTCTGGTGGCCCATATGGACATGGCAGGATTTTGGCCTCCATGACCTTCTCAGTCTCTTTTCCTGTCCACGAAAATGCCTTGTTACAGGACACAATGGACTTTGCAGATTTAATTAAGGCTTATTGACCTTAAAATGGGGAGATTATCCTGGATTATCTGGCTAGAACCAATATAATCAGATGAACTCTCTTTGATCTCCATTTTGTTTACTGAATCTTTTTTATTTATTTATTTATTTATTGGTGGGGTTTCATTGCACCATGCTCAAAGAATATATTTTTCTAATGGAAAAAATTTTGGCTTATATGTTCCTCACAGATTTTTCTATACCATCATTTTCAACCATTTTGTGTTCTACTTTTAACTATACCTTTTAGAAACAGGATATTGTTGGGATTTTCATCTAATTTTAGAAACTTTTGTCTTTGTTTGCCTTATGTTTATATAGGAGGTTCTGATGCATGTGCTGAGACTTGAGCATCCTTATAGATACACTTTTAATATTTATTTACTTTCTTGCTTTCCCCACATGTATACTGTTTTAATTTACTATTTAAATTTTATATTGGTTGTGTCACTTCTGTTTTATGAACCCCCAGACTTTTCTGAGACTAGTACCTGGATGGAATTAGAAGGCTAAATTTTTCAAATGCAATTGAGGAAGTGCCTCCCAGTTCCAAGCTTCATTTATTCTACCGTGATAACATCTCTTCATTGGGGTGTTCCAGGGCAGCATAGGAAAATCCACCGATATAAATAGAATCATCCTCCCTAGGTTATGCCCTTGCCTTGTATCCTTTTCCTCATCAGTTTCACTGAGTCATTTATCTTTCATGCTGGAACCCAAGCACTTTCTTTATATATAGGTGAGGATGTTTCACACAGTTATTTCATGTGTCATGTATGACTCTGAGTCTGGTCAATATTGTGACTTCTCCATTGTTGTCCCTTCATTCATACTGGAAGAGGAAGCCCATAGTAGCATGACAGCTTGTTTCAAAAACTTTGGTTTTATAAAAGTAAATTCATTTGATATTTTGAAACAGATATAAACACAATGATATGTTATTCATGTTCTCCTTAGCTTAGAAAATCTAGTCATTGAAAATGATGGGAAATCTCTCTTCTCTGTGCATAGTACTATATGGATTTAACAGCACTATATTAATGATCATATTAACAATCAAACACTAGATGTTGTAATTGAGGGTTGAGTGAATTAAGAAGTTTTTTTCCTATATTTATATAATAAGAAGCACACATGAAGCTCAAATATAGGTCCTTTGACTCCCCCAATTTTGTTCTCTATGCTAACTTTAAGAACATTTCTTGGAGCCACAAAAATAAAGCCACAAATAAAGTATATGTTTTTAAGTTTTATGAGTGATAGAAAACAACAGCTTAAAAAAAATAGGCTTTAAAATCCCAAAGAGAAAGCAAATATCCATCTGGAAGGAATGCTTATATTTCAATTTAGATTTCTGGTAAATTTCTATTTTTGATATAATCTCAAATTCATGGAAATTTGCAAGAATATATTAGGAACTTACTTTATTCTTCAGATTCAGCATTTTTAAAATCAAAATTCTCTAATTTATTCACAAAGAAAGATATACTCAATGGAAAAAAGGATTTATTGTAATACTTAGAGTATTACATGACTTTTTTGTGTTTGTGAATAAGGGTAAATTCTAACACTCATCCCCACACACATATACACAAATTGAAAAAATATGTACAAAGTATTTATAGTGGTTTCTACATAGTGGTATGATTATTAGTAATTTTAATTTCTTTTTTTTTTTTGCTTATTTATATTTTCTAATTTTTCCTCAGTGGACATATTATTTATGTAATAAATAAAAATAGAAGTCACATTATAAAATAAAATAAAATCACATTTCTCTCTCCCCTCCTCCTCTCCTCTCCTTTAACCTTAGTGTCTTCATATCTCTAATATCAAGCCTATTTCTGCAGAGTGCAGAGCTCAAGGCCAGTATCCACTAGAAGCCAGGATTAACACAGAATGCTAAGCTTATTCACAGTAACTTTTGAACATGGAAAAGTCAGACTTTGTTCAAAAACAAAAGGAACAGTTTTTAAAATATTTTTTTAGCTGTTGATGAACCTTTATTTTATTGATTTATATGTGGTGCTGAGGATCAAACTCAGTGCCTATCCATGCTGGGCAAGTGCTCTACCACTGAGCTACAACCCCAGTTCAAAGGGAACATTTTTTGAATGACAGAATATTTATTGAGCAAAGTGCTATAGCTATATTCATAATAAATTCTGAATAATATTCTGTCAGAAAAAAATACATAGATTCAAATGCAATACTATAAGATGCACTTGGAACTTCTATCAACTGAAAATGTTTGGGGTATAAGCAAGACCATATGCATGCCAGAAAGAAACAGGTCATAACACATAAAATTGGGTAACTGATTTGCAGCAGTTTTCCATGGCTAAATATACTACTTATCATTTGAAGTTTTGAGAAGCAAGTGCATTGGTCTGAGCCAAAACACAGTCTCCATTTGCTTAGTTTTGGAAAATAACATGGACCTTTTTTTCATAATTACAGTTTCAAACAGTGGTAGCTGACACACCAAATGTACAGAATTTTGAATTTCATTCAAAATAAAGTCAAAGTTAAGGTCACATCATTGTCCTCAAAGTCAGACTTTGTTCAAGAATCAACTAGAAGAAGGATGATTAAGGAAGAAACAGAACATTTTCTTCCAAGTGTTATTGACTTTGCATTGATTGATGTTTTAGCTCTGTCCACTCTCTGATATTGAAAAGAGGATAAGCAAAGGAATTATTTTGAGTACACTCATTTTTAATTTCAGTTCAATATTGGCTTGGAATAAAGTAAATAGTGAAATAATGGTAAAGACAAGAGGGTTAGCAGATATATTTTTAAATAGTATCAGAGGGACTTTCCGAAACAGCACAAAGGGAACACATTTTATGTGGTTGGAGTCAGTCTTCATTGAAAATATTCTTGCAATTTCTGATTTTTAAGATGATACTATGCATAGTTTTAAGATCTTTTTGGGGGGGAAGATAAACTTTTTGAATAGCAATAGTGGCAGAAAAGTTGTCTTCAGCCATAATACCCTAAAAAGACACAGAATATTCACATTCCTCTTTTCATGGTATACAAACACAAGCCCCTTAAAAAATGATTCACTAAAAACTATACCTGTGTTTGGCTTTAGCTGGTTTTACCCAGGTTCCCCCAAATTTTCTGTTTATAGTAGACTCTCATATATATTTGGAATGAATAAATAACAAAATATATATAAAAATAAATATAACTTAATTTATGAAAATGATACAAATGAATATCAATTAATGTCTAACAAATTATAACTGTGTTGAACCTCAACATATTTTGACATACACATATGAAGATAAATGCTAATCTAATATTTGTTGAGTTGTATTAAGTTGTACTGACTATTAAACAATTGAATCCCAGGTGAACTGTTTTATGTGTGAGTGCGCGCACACACACACACACACACACACACACACACACATATGTATTCAAATGTAGGTACCATTTTATCTGCACAGAGAAAGTGTTTGGATATTACTGGTCAGAAAAGTTTTCACTTAGTTATCTTGGAAAGTAGTTGATTTTTAAATAGCATATGATAAATATATGAATATCATTAGTTACAGAATTCTCCAAGAATGGACATTTGATAGGAAGTTCATTTCAAGTGGCCACATGTCCAAATTATTTTAAGACTAGAAATATCATTTTATTTTTAATCATGACAGTTTGTTTTGGAAATTAAGTTAGATATTCATTCAAGATATATAGGAGTACCTACTAGAAAAATTTGGAGAGGCTGTGAAAAGCCACCTAAAACCAAAGTGTATGCATTGAATGTTGTATTAGTTAGCATTTTGCCTCTGTGAGAAATACCTGAGAAAAACAATTTAGTAGAGGGTAGATTTATTTTGGCTTATGGTTGCAGAGTTTTCATTCCACAGTTGCCTGGCTCCAGCTCAGAGCACCATGGCAGTAGTACCTGGTGGAGAAAAGACGCTGAACTCATGGCAGCCAAGAAGTACAGTGAGAGAGAGAGCGGTCGGGGGAGGGGCTAGAGACAAACCTCCCAGGGCAAACTCCCAGTGATCCTCTTCCTCCAATCATTTCATAAGTTCCACCTCTGAGCATTGCTGCATTGGTGGCCAAGCCTTCAACACATAAAACTTGTTGGGCATTCCAGATCAGACCATAATAAAGGTTTAGGAGTTATGTAGTCTGAAGTAAGTAGTAAAAATAAATATGAATGGTTTAAAACTCAATATTTCACTTTTTTAAAATTAAATTTAGGATTTCCAAAACAGAATTACTTATAATACTCTTGCAAAAGTAGTTATTCTGTTTCCCAGGGCCTGGCGTTTTGACTCAGTGGTAGTGCACTTGCCTGGCATTTGTGAGGCACAGGGTTTGATTCTCAGCACTGCATATAAATAAATAAAATAAAGGTCTATAAACAACTAAAAATACTAAAAAATGTTTCCTTACTATACATGCCAACAAGTAGTAGTACATATATCATAATACAAAAATCTGCATGCATAACCAAACTGAAACTAATACTGTTAGTTTTGAAACTGATAATCTCACATTTTTAAAATAACTTCCTATTAATATGACTTTTGAATTTGAATTGAATCATGCATAAAGGCAATGATTTTATAAAAAGTATAGAAGATTTTATGTTGCTATTTATCTTGATATATACACCATACCAACATAATTAGACAAAAAGAGTCAGAATTTTTATGAGACAAAGGGAAACACAGAAAGTGCTCTACTGTTTTTTTTTAAATTATGGTGTTCTACAGCACCTCAAGAATGATTTCCAATCTTAACTCTGCCCCCTACTACTTGTGTGACCTTGGATAAAAATGTAAATGCATGTAATACTTCTGTGCTGCAGTTTTCAATCGTATAAGTTTTTTGGGGAGGACTAAATAAATGTATATGAATTACTTAGACAAGCACCACATAATAAGCACTTAATAAATATTAATGTTTTAATGGAAGGAAGGCCAAATTGTAAATACGAGAAAACCCATAGTCCAACTAAGTTTCATCATTAAAGAAGAATGAATAAAAACAAATAAGCTGGAGCTGAAATTCGAAATGTTAACAATGTAAGCAAAATAAAGGCAGTATGAGGAATGAAGTATCAAGTTGAACAACAAATTATTAGATTGATGATATAAATTGAAATTAATCCAAGCATTGGCACATCAAGACAATAATTGAAATTGCCAGTATAGGAAAATATAATTAGGAATCAAAGAGAAAACACAAAACATTGCATCAGAAATTAGGAAGGAAATAAAATTATTGATAATGATGGAGATTAGTTGATATCAATTTCCACACTTTTGTCTTTCTCGTCTGGTAAACTTAGATTCAATGTCCAGAGACCAAAAAAAGTGGGAAGATTCAAAGTCATATAGTTTGAAACATGGTTTCTTTTACATGCTTCTGAGCTAATAACAATGGAAGCAGCTAGCTGAATCTCAGGTATGGGTAAATAAGATCACAGAGAGATGGGAAGTAGGAAACAAATGTTAGGTACCTGGGAAGTTGTTTCTGTCCTTAGAAATGTGACAATATTTGGAATATAAAGTGGAACTTCTCAATTTTTGCAAGTTTTTATGTACTGACATACATTTATGTAGTTACTATGTTCTCTCCTACTTCTGAATAAGTATTACTTTTGAAAATCCTGCTTCAAAAACAGTAAATAAATAAAATCAGAAAAAAAAAATGATTCAGTTGAATAAAGGAAATTGAAGGCATATGATTGGTCCAAAGACTTAGGGAAGAGTTACCACAAATCTAGGAGATGGATATAATGACAATTTTTATTTTTTTAAAGATTTTTTTTAGTTGTATATGGACGCAATACCTTTATATATAAGCAATACCTTTATTTTATTTGTTTATTTTTGTTTGGTGCTTGGGAATTGAACCCAGTGCCTCACACATGCTAAGCAAGCTCTCTACCACTGAGCTACAGCCCCAGCCCATAATTAGGATACTATTTCATAGTCATTTGCATTGTGTATTTTTTCCAGCACCCAGGAGAGTGCTTGACACTTTGTAATTAATGAATATATTTTTGCTAAATGATTGAGGCTTTTCTTATCTAGGCAGGCCAAGCAACTCTTCCATCTCATCCCATAATAGCCCTGTAGTGAATATAATCTTATGGCAGAAATGAGGCAAAGAGACTTCCTCATTTCTAATGCTTTTTAAGATGGTTGCCCTACTTAATTTATTAAATATGCCAGCTCTAGTCTTTTGCATTCGGTAGTAGTTCCCAGGCATATATATGCCAATAGAATTATCAGTTGACTGGAACTTTATTTACCAGACACTTTCCACCGCAGGAAACTCTAGCCATAGTAGCTAGTGACAAGTGTCATCTTCTTGGGATATTATAGGCAACAATAATGACAGCACTAATAGCTCACAGTTACCAGTGCACCCACCGGTATCTAAAGTAGCAATTTCAAACCAAGTGTGACACTATTAAGGACTTTACAGTCATACTGATATTACCACTAGTAGTGCACAATTTCAAGTTCATTCAAGCACACATAATCTTGTCAGTTTCTACTTAGATTACTAGACATGATTTGCTGCCAAATATTAAAATGTACATTTAATGGTTGGTAAAATATGAGGGAAGCATCTTGGTTAATTTTATTTATCATTTATCTTTTTTATTTTTTATTACTTTTATTTTTATTTATTCTTTTTATATATACATGACAGTAGAGTGTATTTTGACACATTGTACATACACGGAGTATAATTTATTCTAATTAGGATGCTTTACATGTTTTACATGTTGTGGAGTTTTACTGGTGGTGTATTCACATATGAACATAGTAAACTTAAGTCTGATTCATTCTACTGTCTTTCCTATGCCCATCATCCCTCCCTTCCCTTCATTTGACTTTGTCTAATCCAATGAGCTTCTGTTCTCCCCTCCACCATTCTTATTTTGAGTTAGCATTCACATATCACAGAGAATATTCAGTATTTATTTTGGGGGGGGTTGGCTTATTTCACTTAGCATGACAGTCTTCACTTCCATTCATTTACCTGCAAATGCTATAAACTCATTATTCCTTATAGTTGAGTAATATTCCATCAAGTATATATTTATAACATTTTCTTTATCCATTTATCTGTTGAAAGGCACCTAGATTGATTCGATAGCATAGCTGTTTTGAACTGAGCTGTTATAAACATTGATGTGGCTCTATCACTGAAGTTATGCTGTTTTTAAATGATTTGGGTATATACCAAGGGGTGACATAACTGGGTCAAATGGTTGTTCCATTCCAAGTTTTCTGAGGAATCTCCATACTGCTTGCACCAATTTGCAGTCATACCAGCAATATGTAGGGGGAAGTACCTTTTTTCCCCACAACCTCGCCAACATTTATTGTTACTCATGTTCTTATTCATGTTCTTTCTTTCTTTATTTATTTATTTATTTTGGTACCAAGGATTGAACTCAAGGGCACTTGACCACTGAGTCACATTCCCAGCCCTATTTTGTATTTTACTTAGTGACAGGGTCTCACCAAGTTTCTTAGTACTTTGCTTCTGTGGAGGCTGGCTTTGAACTCGAAATCCCCCTGCCTCAGCCTCCTGAGCTACTGGGATTACAGGCATGCACTGCCATGCCCGGTGTTACTTGTATTCTTGATAGTTGCCATTCTGAATGGAGTGAGATGGAATTTCAGTGTACTTTTTAATTTGCATTTCTCTAATTGCTAAAGATGTTGAACATCTTTTTATATATTTTTTCAGCATTCTATTTTTTGCTCTGTGAAATGCCTGTTCAGTTCCTTTGCCCATTTATTGATTGGGTTATCTGGTTTGTTTGGCATTAAGTTTTTTGAGTGTGTGTGTGTGTGTGTGTGTGTGTGTGTGTGTGTGTGTGTGTGTGTAGATAGATAGATGGATATACAGATGTCTATCTATCCTGGAGAAGATTAATGCTCTCTCTGAGGTGCATGTGGTAAAGACTTTTCCCACTCTGTAGGTTCTCTCCTTATGTTATTGACTATTTCCTTTGCCACGAAGATGTTTTTAGTTTGATACTATCCCATTTATTGATTCTTGATGTTATTTCTTGTACTTTAGGAGATTTTTGAGGAAGTTGGTTCTTAGCTGACATGATGAAGAGCTGAGTTTACATTTACCTGTAGTAGGCTTCAGGTCTCTGGTCTAATTCCTAGGTCCTTGATCCACTTTGAGTTGAGTTTTGTACATGGTAAGAGATAAGGGTTTAGTTTCATGTTGTTCCATATGGTTTCCAGTTCTCCAAGCACCATTTGTTGAAGAGGCTATCTTTTCTCCAATGTATGCTTTTGGCACTTTTGTCTAATATGAGATAACTGTATTTATGTGGGTTTGTCTTTGTGTACTCTATTCTGTACCATTGGTCTACATGTCTATTTTGGTGCCAATACCATGTCATTTTATTACTATAATTCTATATTATAATTTAAGGTCTGGTATTGTGATGCCTCCATATCACTTTTCTCCTGAGGATTGCTTTGTCTATTCTGGGCCTTTTATTTTTCCAAATGAATTTCATGACTGATCTTTTTATTTCTATGAGGAATGCCATTGGAATTAATAGAAATTATAATAAATCTGTATAGCACTTTTGATAGTGTGGCCATTTTGTCAATATTAATTCTGACTATCCAAGAACATGGGACATATTTCCATATTCTAAGGTCTTCTTTAATTTCTACATTGAAATTTAATTTCTACAATGAAAATTACAGAACAATAAAGAAAGTAAGTGAAGAAGATCTTGGTGTATTTTAAATGCCAGGAACTTAACAACCAGGTAGATCTGGTTGGAGATTTGTAGAAAAAAAGTTTTTTCAAGTCCTCTGTGTTACTTTGTAGAAAAAAGTTTTTTCAAGTCCTCTGTGTTACTTCTAGATATTTGGCCTTAGTGAACTTATTTTTTTCTGTCGGAACTCCTCACCTAAACACATTCCTGAAAAAATAAAAATAGTATCTTGGGATGCAGTAGGATATAGTGGTTAAAAGCATTGCTCTATGTTCTGCTTCTGTTCAAGATGTGGGGAATTGAATAAGCACATTTACTCCATAATGAAGAGAAAAATCCAAATAAAGTACAAAATTATAATTTTTCTTGTAGCCCATTCGAGACCTGAGGTTGCAGGGCCATCAGGGTACCTATTCTTCTCCAAGGAGAGATGGAATACACAAACTCTTTCACCTAAGACAGAGCACCAGAGAAGTATAAAACTTTCACATGAGTGGGCAATAAGGAATCAGTAACACTTTGAACCAATTGTTAATGTCCAAGTGTATGTTGTTGTGACAGTAACAAAGCCGCTGGAGAAACAGACACAAGATGAATTAACATCAGCTTACAGGTTCCTTTCTATGGTCCTCCAGATTTGCTCAAGAAAAAGACTAGAAGCAGGTCAGGAACCCAGAGATAGCTTTCCTTGCTGGTGCATAAAAGATTTGAAAATTATCATTACTGTTTGGACACTCTGTCAAAAGTCTTCAATTCCCCAAAGGGCAGCATATGTTGTCACTCCTATGGCACAGGTAAAGGCCAACTGTTACTAGAAAAAGGATAGATGAGGAAAATCCCTTTATTTCTAGAAGGAAGGCAAGGCCAATAAAGGCTGCAGAATTATATAACAATCCTTTAGAATTCTCCTCCAAATGATGTGGAATCTATTTCCTACCAAAAGTTCATAATAAATATATAATAAAATTTGACTCAGTGTCAGAGTACATGATATGTTTAAAGTGCTACCAGCTCTGTTTTGAAGAGATAATTATCACCAGTAACTGTGACTACCTGAGGGCAGACTATGTACCAGTAAGATGTAACACCTTATTGAAAATATTCTCTACTATGCCACTAATCCAAAAATGGCAAAGGGGAGCAATAGTTCAGAATAAATAGAAAGAGTCCATGTGAAAAATTAAAATAGGAAAAGAAGCAAAGTAAGGGAGGGAATAGAAGAAATGCAGAAGAAGGAATAGTGAGAAAAGAAAAAAAATAGTATATGTCCCATTTTAAAAACAATATAAGATTGGATATAAGATTGGATTAAAGTTTGTGATAACAAATAATGGGACAATCAATACAGAAGATAATAAAATACAAATGAAATAAAAACCTAATATTAAAAAGATTACAATATTTTTGGCTCTAGTGCCTCCAGAAAGACTTTGCCCCATCCACCTCTGGCATGATCATGGGCTGCTCTAATAGTTCCCTGGTACCCTGGGTCGCAATGTGGAAAGGTTCTGGGGCATCTCTAACCCATGGCTAAATCAATTCTGGGCACCCTACCTACTGTTCTCTTCACACTGCTGGCAGCAACAGAACTGTTTCCATCTTAAAATTAAGAAACCTTGGGCATAATTCAACAAACATAAGAGGATTTTTAACTGTAGAAAGAAGGCAGAACACTTAGGGACACAGGAATTAGGTAACTAGATGGAAGTTAGTTCCCTGGGTTTTCTTGTTGGCGTTTAAATATGTTAGAAAGGATGCTGCAGAAGTTTTCAATGTAGAACCACCAATAGGCACAGACAAAAATATCTCCAAGTAAAGCCTGTTTGTCTTAACCAAAATACCAGAGAAAGAAGGACCCAAGACAGCAGAAATACTTTGGATACATCCATCCTATTCCCAACAAACATCAATGGAATAGTTTCCTCCAAAATATCCACAAATATGCATAGTTTGTAGGACCAAGAAAAAAAAAAAAAAAAACATCCTGCACTTACCCTTAGATCTATTGGAAACAGTAGTTTTTTGTCTTGCTTTAGGCATCACCAAAATTCTTGATCTTTGGTCTCCTGGTTGGCAAAAGTAGTTGATGGAGGTAGGTGACGCTACACTTCCCCCAGTGAGTGGCGTGCTGATCTTGACTTGCCAAGGGGAAATACCAGCATCATCAATAGCATTTAAAGGCGCCCTGTTCTTTTAAACCCATATGGCAGCAAGGAAATGTAATGAGAGTAGAATTATTCACCACTGTACCTTACCCTCACTATTTGGTGTCAGTGGGTCTTAACAGATAGCTGAGCTTCTACTACCATTGGATATCTATGAGATTTATGAAGAAGTTCAAATCAGGACTTGTTAGTGTTTCACTTTCTAAGTACCCCTGAAATGAGTGTGATCCATTAGACAGGCAAACTGCTACACCTGTCCAGAATTAACCAAGCAGAACGAGGTGTTAAGAGATAGGGTTGGTTTGTTCTACAAGTATCCCTTCCCCTGGTATCAGCTGATCCCAAACAGGATCTGAGTTTACACTCTTACTGAGTAGCCTCAAAACAGTATGAGTAATCTCTCTCCCCTTACTTCTCCCTGAGAAGAATAAGATGTAGTGGGGATCTAGACTCTTACTTGGAGATAAGTGTGATGGCCTTAATTGGTGCTTCATTTTTATTTTTGCTGAGAAGATAAGTATCAGCAGAGCTAAGTAGAGAGCTGAGCCTCCACCCCACCTGTGTGCAATAAGTCAGACACTAATTTGATCAGGGTGGTATGGGTAGGGCCCCTGCAATAATAAGATGAATCATAAGAAAACTGATACAAATTTTAAATCACCAATCACAAAAATACAATAAACAGCAATTGTTAACAACAAATAGATGACTACAATGTAAATTATAGAACTAGAAGACTGTAGAATAAAAGAAAACTGGATTAATGAGCTTATACATAGTGAAGAAGACAAGAAAAGAACCGATCAACTTGAGGAAAGATCAATAGGGTTTCCCCAATCTGAACAGAAAAATAAATAAATTAGCAACCTATGTAATAATAACAAGTTAACTTCCATATCCTCACTTGCTCAGAAGAAAATTAAAGAAAAAGTCAGACTGAAAAAGTATTTTAGGAAATAATAACATAAGTCTAATTACATATACAGAAAGACCCAAACCTGTAGATTCAGGATCTAGAGAGAAGTCTAAATTAAAAAGCAAAAGAACATCTAACACAGATCATAATTTATCTTTGCAAATGTATAGACAAAAATTCCTGAAGTATGTTGGCATATGATTCTAGGAACCTTGTGTAATAAAGATATAATAATCAAGAGAGGGATTAGATTTCAGAGGATGATTCTCTGCTTACATAAAGAGCCTGAGTGGTGAGAGATGGCAGGACAGTTTGTGGTTATTTCAGTTTGAAGTGATTGGCTAGGAATTCCTTAATCATCAAGTATGATAGCTATCCTCTGACTGATTTTTCCAAGGAATGTTGAAACCAGAGAAAAAATCCCTAAGCTGTTCAGTTTTGATTTTTGAAAATATCAAGTAAATCTGACAAAGGAATTCAAAGGTTTAAATTACCCACATACACCAATACAGGCTAATCATATTGTTAATATTCATAAATTGTTTAGTATGGTACCAAGACTGATGTGTGTTGCAGAACCCTTTGGAATAGGTATGGAAGAAAACTTTAAGGATAAATTATTTACCAGAACCAGTGTTATACAAGGCTATGGAGGAGATGATTTTACATAGTTTGGAGGTGGTTCTCATGTGGTCGAGTATCATTGAAATGACTGAATGCATATATTATAGGGGCAAAGATGGATGCAGTAATAGAATGGAGAATTGTTAAGTAAAAGCAGACCACAGCCACAAAATCTACATGTAATCCCTTAATGGTACATCCCAAAAGCCAAATATTAGAATCCCAAATCCAGCATTTTTTACATAGGAGCGACATTGAGCACCCAAAAGCCAAAAGGGATTATAACAACATACTAGAGGAAGAAAATGTTATATGAAGAAACATATAGCAATCCTTTGTTTAATACCAATATTTAAAGTATTATTTAACAACAGAAAATTCATCGGGATCTAGGAGAAAATACCAGTTAATGGTATGTGGGTAGAAAGAAAATACAAAAAAATATTGTAAGAGGTCTTAAAAATTCAGATAATCTGCTCTTTAAAACAGAGATCCTAAAATCCAATTAAGGAAATTCTGGATTAAATAAGAAATGATTCATTTTCTTATGCCTTTCCAATAAGATTAAGGGATGGAAGAAAGAAAAAGCAATTATAAAATGGTTCTGTATTGATGTACACCTGTCTTCAAATTTATCCAAGTCTTACTGTGCAAGTGTCTCCAATGAGAAAGAAAGAGAAATGGGCTAGAAATATGAGTGGAAATTTTTACAAAGGGGATTTGTAGATGGAAAACAAGCATATAAAAACATGTTCAACTATATCAACCATAGGAGAAATTCAAATCAAAATGCTAATTGTATATCATTATACATGCACCAGAATAACTTAAATATAAAGTGATAGCACTAAATTCTAGTGAGAATGCAGAGAAATTATATCCCTTGTAGATTGCTGGTGGGAATTTAAAATGGTACAACCAACTGGAAAGTCATATGAAAATTTCTCACACAACTAAACAATACATTTATCAGATGACCTAAAAATTGTATTCTTGGGTATTATTCCAGAAAGTTGGAAGATCACATTCACACTCAAAATTTATACAGGAATGCCATATCATCTTTATTTTAATCTTCTAAAATTAGAAACAACAAAGATATCTATGATAATTAATTTATGTGTCAACTTGTTTGGGTTAATGAATACTTAGAAACCTGGGAATACTTCTGTGTGTGTCTATGAACACGTTTCTAGAGGAAATTGACATGTTAGTTAACTGAGTGAAGAAAATCAGCCATTAATGTAGGTGGGCACCATTCTACTGGCTAGGTCCTTGAATAGAATGAGAGGGACATTATTATTCCTATGAGTGGTTATGTTTATGCAATTAATCTCCATCACGTAAAAACCAGAGAAATGAAAAGTTGTGCTCCATTTGTGTAAAAAATAAAATAAATTTTTAAAAATGGAGAGAAAAGGATTCCCATATCTTTTCGGGAATAGCAACACTTCTTCTCCTGACCTTCAACATCAGTACTCCAGACTTTCTGGCTTTGGGACTCTAGGACTCATACTAGCACCCTCAGGGTTGATAGGCCTTCAGTTTCAGACTGAGAATTAGTGATACCTTTGACTTCTCTGGTTCTGAAATTTTCAATCTTAGACTGAGCAATGATAATTGCATCCCAGGGTCTACAGCTTTCAAATAGCCTATTTTAGGACATCTTAGTGCTCATAGCTGCCTAAGTCAATTCCTTTAATAGATCTCTTATTATTTCTGCCTCCCTTCTTGCCTGACTGATTATCTATCTATCTTCTATCTATCAACCTAACTTTATACTTTTGTTTTGTTTTTCTAGAGAATTGTGGCTACATAGTGTTCTTTAATAAATTAATGATTTATCAAACCAAATGGATTAATCAATGAATGATTGAAGCAAACAAAAAAACTATTATTACACACATATTGATTAGATCACAGGAGATTTATTCTGAGTGAAAAAAGAAAGATACAAAATGGTTCCAAACTGAGTTATTCCATTTATGTAACATTTTTTTCTAATGAAAAAAATCATAAAAATCATAAAGAATAAATTACTTGATTTCAGGGATGGAGAAGTGACTAGAGGTGACTATGGTTATATATATATGTAGCAAAAGTGTTCCTTGGATGGAACTGTTCTGCATGTTGACTATAGTAATAGTTACAGAAAATGCTACACATGAGAAAATTCCACAGAACCAAACACAAATACATATAAAAATTTGTTAATGTAAACCTGGTGAAATATTAGTAAGTTAAATGAATTGTGTCAATATCAATTTCCTAATGAAAAAGTAATATATTTGTGGAAGACATAACCATTGGGGCAACTTGAGTGAAAGGAATAAGGTAACTAATTGGTGGAGATTCAATTTAATGCTACTTAAAATCATAATATATGCAAATCTTGTAATGTAGATGTACTCAATAATATTGATGACTCTCAATTTTCACTGAGTGAAAGAACCATACAAAAGTACAAATTGTGATTCCATTTATATAAAACTCTAGAAAATATAAACTAATCTACAGATCCAGAAAGCTGATCAGTGCTTGTATGGCAATGGACAGGGCTTGGGGAAGTGGTTTGAGGAAACTGTTTAGGTAATGATAATATTTTTTTTTTTTTTTTTAATAATGGTGATGGTTTTACAGGTGAAATGTTAAATCTAATTTATTATTTTATGTGTAATTTATTACATGTAATTTATTACATGTCAATTATATCTAAATAAAGATGTTCAAAATAAAAACAGTCATATCCTAGGAGCAAAATATGATGAAAAATATTGTTAACCATTGGCATAAATGACATATTAAACTCTAAGTGGCCAATGTTTTTAAATGCTCACTCTTCAATAGAAGAATAATAATCATGAATTTAAACAAGAAGTAATAATGGATAGAAAAGCAAAAGGTACAATATAGTCAACTAATAAATCATCCATATGGTGTTACATTTAATATTTTTTAAATAAACATTGAACAATTAAACAAGAATAAATTTACTTTTTAAGATATAATTCAACTTCATCAAAGTACACGCATAAATCATGTAAGAACTTAAACTCTCATTTGCACTTTGATTTACTGATTTAAGCATGAGCACAAATAAACTCTTCATGAAATGACAGCACATAAGAAATTAATTTCTTTTATATTATTGCTTTTATTTTACAATCACCGTGCTATCAATGTTTATTTAGAAACAGCTGTTTAAGTGCTAGAATACATGTGTCATACAAGACCACAGAATAGTGGCCTGAAATGCACTGCAAGCCATACTAGATCCTGAGGAACTTACTTTAGAAAGGAAAGCAGTAACTTAATTACATGATATCTAAGGTTAATAGTATAACAAGAATTTATCCACATTAATTCCCTCACATAATATATCTGATAATTAATGTACAAGTGCTAAAAATGTCCTTTTTGTACCTTATATATACACATTTAAAACTTATTAGCAGGGCTGGGGTTGTGGCTCAGTGATAGCGCACTCGCCTAGCACGTGAGGCACTAAGTTCAATCCTCCGCACCACATAAAATTCAATAAATAAAATGAAGGCTTTGTGTCCAACTATAACTTAAAAAAAAAACTTACTGACTGCAGGCATCTTTTAGAAATTAAAACAATAAAAGATTTTTGAGGGGTGAGAAGAATTTTCTAAGAGGCTAGATGAAAAAAAGAGTATATATTTCATGACTCCATTTTTATAAACCTCTAGAAAATGGAAACTGATAGTGGCCACAAGCAAGACAGTAGTTACCTGGAGATGGGGGTACAGGGAGGGGTAGGAGGGAGATATTGCCAAGAAGCATGCTGTAGTTTGAATATGGTTTGGTCCCCAGTATATTTGGTATTGAAAGGTTGGAAGACAACTTTAAGAGGTGGGGCCTAGTGGGAGATGATCACCCCTTTAATAATCACCCCTCTGAAGATACTAATGCTCATCATGCTGATTGTAGGACTGAATTTGTTTCCATGAGAGAAGAGATGTTATAAAGGAGCAATTTTGACCCTTTCCTACTCTGTTTCTCTCTTTCCATGTGATTTACCTCTCACATACACACACACATACTTCCTTCATCATGTGAAGCCATCAGCCCATGTTATGACATAGCAGGAAGGCCCTCATCAGAGGCCAACTAGGTGAGGCTGCCCAATCTCAGACTTTCAGCTTCCAAAATTGTGAAATCTTTTTTTAAAAAATAATGTACCCATCCTCAGGTATTTTACTATCACAAAAGGGACTAACAGCATTTGGAAATTTTAAGGAATGATGGATATATTCACTCTTATAATTGTGATTAGTATGTGTGTGTGTGATAAAACATACGAACTTTAAAAAAATAGTTGTAGGTGGACCCAATACCTTTATTTTATTTAATTATTATGTGATGCTGAGGATCAAACCCAGTGCCTCACAAATGCCAGACAAGTGCTCTACCACTGAGCCACAACCCCAGCCCACATACAAACTTTTTAATCACGTACAGGTTCTTGTGCTTCAATTATAGTTCCATAAATTAAGCATGAAACTCTTTTCATGGATGAAAACAACTTTGAAAAAGATAAAGCTTAAAGATATTTGTAGGAGGAGCCATGTTGCTTAAAACTTCTCCATGAACAATGAATGCTCCATTTTCTTGCCAGCACATGAGGCAGACCACTCCCAATGGCTTACTCTACCCCAAATTTCTTAAGTGGGCTGATTGGTTCTGGATTTGTTCTTTCAATCACCATTACTTTCCTAGGGATGATAGAGTGAGTTCTTTAGCCCTTCTGAGAGCCATTAGTTGCTTACATAATAGGGTATGGAGTAACAAACACCACTATGAGGTCAGTGTTCCTCAGGTGACTCCTTGTATATTTTTTGAGATACTGCCACTCACATGCCTCACCTTATACAGTTTCTGGAAATCTACATACTAAAGCCATACACAAATAGGGAGAAACATGAAGTCCTTTTCGCCTTGCCTGTGGGATCAAGTATAAAGAGGAAGTTTGTCTTCAGTCCTCAGTCCTCACTTTGTCTTTATCCTTCAATGTGTGGATAACAATTTATCTTTTGAACTCCAACTCCACAGATCCCACATCTCTCCCTTCTCAAACACCTACTTCTACCTTTTATTTGTTCCCACTCCAGCATCAGAGGCTCACAGAGATACACATCTTTTCACATCAGATTGATTTTATTTTCACCACCATTAATGTTAGTAACCTGTGGTAAAATTGAGCCATTTCTTAGCTGCCAGACCTCTGGACACTCTGCAGATTATTCTGAGGTCTCTGGCCTCACTCAATTACTTGCTGTCCAGATCATCACTTGAAATGCTGGAGGTTTCTGGGGTATTTTCCATTTCTGGCTCTCTATTCAGTTTTTCATTTAGCCGATGATAATGACCAAAGAGTATTGTTCCTTTAGTTTTCTTAGATTTTTTCAGAGATGTGGAAGGCTTTTCTGAGTCTCTTTTGCTTGAATTATTTTGAAGTGTTTTTTTACCCTTATTGGTGGACTTTAGTATCTGTAAGGACAACAGAGAGGCCATAAGGGCATTGGTTTGGGAAAAGAAGATAGGATATACATGTGAAGTAGGGGTTTGTGCCAGATGAAAAATAAATAGGAGTCTTAGGTCGTGGGGAATGAATGCAGAAAGGAGAAGCTTGGGTTGGGTTATCTTACCTTGCTGCCTCTTCCGCATCTGGAGTGATGATAGGAAGTCTTCATATTCTTTCTTTCTTTCATCGATGATGTTGACTGGGCCATATCTGCATTAGGCTTCTGTGATTTCTTGGTTGCCTTAGCCATACTGAAGCCTCCCAGTGGTCTTCTGAAGAGCTGTAAGGATCCTGGCATATATGTCCTCCCAAGACAATGAAGGGCCACACCCTTCAGCCTTCATTGGCCAGCAAGTTACTCCCCAGCCAATGAGGACTAAGGAGGAGGTTAGGCCTCACAAAGCACTCTCTCTGACACTTCTGTACATGAAGAGGCTAGGGAGGTTGCTAGGGAAACCAGGCTATAGCTTAGATATTGCAAATCAACACTCTTGGCACTTCTGGGATGTGGGGGAGAGGAGATGCTAGGAAGGCAAAAATGATCTGGTTGGGCAAAGGAGACTTTTCTTTAATATACCTGAAAGAGCCACCCCACCCTAATTCTTATATAGTGTTCAATAGTGGTAGTACAGGTGGTAGAGATCTTCCTCTACCAAAGTATTCCCCAAAGCTACTCCTACAAACTCATTCTGCTATCTTTCCCTTAGCCATTAGTTAGTATTTTGGATAATGTACCTAAAATCCATCCAAAAGTAATATGGTTATATTTTTCTTTAATTATCAGAAGATATGTGAATAATGCTACAAACAAGACATATTCCCATTAATGGATATCAATATACTTACTGCATTTGGCATTAAAGGCTGCCAATTTTTAAAATTGTTTTCTTCCAGGCCTTCAACTTATAGGAAAGGAATAAAATTAACTACCCACTGATGAAAATTGCATTTTATCCTTATTTTTATTCTATTTTTGGAGCCTGGTCACATTATCATCATTGAGTTTTGCAAGATTCCTTCTCTTTTATTCAAATTTTTCTTTCTTCTTAGAATCTAGCACTAGTTCCCTTCTCAACAATAGAATTATTATTTTATATTTGAATTCTGTCCTTGTATATGGCCTTGTTAAATGTATGTTTGAATGTACCATAACTGGTTTCTGTGTTTTGTAGCAGCATAGTCAGGTTCTAATGAAGGTTGGTTTCCGGGTTACGTCTTCATATGCTTTCTTTGGTGGATGCATACAGAAGGAGAGATTTAGGGTTCTTCCTCTTTTAATAAGGGCATTAATCTGAGACACAGCCCTCATGACCAAATTTAATTATCTCCTATCTCCAATTACCATCACATTAATGATAAGGGTACTGACTATTAAACAATTGAATCCCAGGTGAACTGTTTTATGTGTGAGTGCGCGCACACACACACACACACACACACACACATCTAGTTTATGTTAATTAAGATAAGCTGTGTGGAATGTATAAATACCTCTGTTGTCCTACAATAAAAGGCTCCTACTCCTGCTCCTACTCCTACTCCTACACAAGTTTTCCTCACCCCCCTCCCACTGCCAGCTATTTTGCCCAGCCAGCCGGGCTGCAGTATAGCCAGGAAGTGGGGGGTGTCGAGCAACTTAATTAACATAAACTAGATACAGTAGTCAACCAATAAGGAATCTCCACACTTAATGGCTCGCTGGCATTACTTCACAAACCACTCCCTCTGGCAAAATGCCAGGCGCCATCCAGACTTGTTTACAGACTCTAACATTTGCCAGGCGCCATCCTGACTTGTTTACAGACTCTAACAATAGCCCTTTCCATCAAAGCATTAGTGAAGACTCAAAGATAACATACCAACACAAGAGAAGTCACAATCATTATTTCACTCAGCTTTTTCACTGCTATGACTAAAAAACTGCACCAAAAAGTTTATTTGAGGGCTCACAGTTTCAGAGTTCTCAGTCTATAGACAGTAGGCTTCATTCCTCAGGGCTCAAGGTGAGGCAGGACATCATGGAGGAAGAGTGTGGCAGAGGGAAGCTGCTCACATGATGATCAGAAAGGAGAGAGAGAGAGAGAGAGAGAGAGAGAGAGAGAGAGAGAGAGAGAGACTGAGACTCCACTCTCCAGATAATATATATATATATATATATATATATATATATATATATATATATATATATATATATATATCCCAAAGCCATGCCCCCAATGAACCTCTTCCTCCAGCCACATCCCATCTGCCTCCAGCTGTCACTCAGTTAATCCCATCAGGTATTAATTCAATGGTTAGGTTAAGGCTCTCATGACCCAATCATTTCACCTCTAAACCTTCTTGCACTGTCTCACACATGAGTTTTTGGTAGACACCTCACATCCAAACCTTAACAACCATCTATCACAGAAGTCAACAAACACAAATATTAATTCTTTGATAAAGTAAGAAAATTGTTAAACCCCAACAATGCTG
The DNA here is from genome assembly GCF_047511675.1 of Marmota flaviventris. Lineage (NCBI taxonomy): Eukaryota > Metazoa > Chordata > Mammalia > Rodentia > Sciuridae > Marmota > Marmota flaviventris. The sequence goes on from NC_092519.1 coordinate 7,063,986, forward strand.
AACTTATACAAAGGATATAATAATTTTCAAATATCAGAAGTAAAAAGAAAAATTCACTGATGATTGTACCATTACTACAAAATAGTAAATTAGTATTATAATCAATTTCATGTCAACAATTTGAAAACTAATGTTAAGTGGGAAAAAAAATTAAACATATAAATAATCAAAAGAATACAAGAAATAGAAACTCAGAATACATATTTATTCATTTAAAAATTGCCTGATGTTGAATTATAGGAAATACTTAAAGATGAAATAGTACCAATCTTTCAGCTACTTGAGAGGGTGAGGTTAGAGGGACCCTGTTTTGAAATAAAGTTTAAAAAGGGATGGGGCTGAAGCTGAATAATGGAATGCTTGCATAGCAAGGATAGGTCTTGGATTCAATCTCCCATGCCAAACACACACCAATTAAAAAGGGGTGGGGGCTGGGGTTGTGGCTCAGTGGTAAAGCATTCCCCTCGCATGTGTGAGGCCCTGAGTTCAATCCTCAGCACTACATAATAAATAAGATAGAGGGATTGTGTCCAACTACAATTAAAAATTAAATATTAAAAAAGAGGAAGATGAAAATGTAGAAGAGGAAGAATTATTTCCCTTCTCATTTTGTGAGACAAATATTACCCTAAAAATAAAAAAATGAAGATGTCATAGGAAATATATAAGGTAATATTCTTAAATAATATAGAAAAAAAAACATCATTAATCACGTCACACCAACTCTAATGTACTAAGTATAATTATATCACTAAGTGTGATTTATTCCAGGGAATATATATATGTTACTATAGGAAAATTGATCAATGTTGATTCATATAACATTTATTTAAATGAATAGATTCTTTTCATTTTTTTTTTCTATTTGGTACCAGGGATTGACCCCAGGGACACTTAACCATTAAGCCACATCTCCAGCCCTTTTAATATTTTATTTAGAAAGAGGGTCTCACTGAGTTGCTTAGGGCCTTGATAAATTGCTGAAGCTGGATTTGAACTCGTGATCCTCCTGCCTGAGCCTCCCCAGACACTGGGATTACAGACTTGTACCACAGTCCCTGGCTAAATGACTAAATTCTTAATTTGGAATCAATGGTAGATAAATAGTATGAAGGATAATTACTGATTCTATCTACATGTACATATAAAAATAATTTTTATAAAATTGTTATATATCATTTAAAACTCCCAAATTTCTCCTATGTCACTCATTTTTAATAGTTTATGCAATAATGAATGAATAGTATCTCTTTATAGAAGAGTATAAGTAACCCCATAGTTGTGAACTATTTTTTGAGGGGTGAGTACTGGGGATTGAACTCAGGGGCATGCAACCACTGAGCCACATCTCCAGCCTTATTTTATATTTTATTAGAGACAGGGTTTCACTGAATTGCTTTAGCACCTCACTGCTTCTGAGGCTGCTTTGAACTTGCAATCCTCCAACCTCAGCCTCCCTAGCTGCTGGGACTACAGGTGTGTGCTGCGGAACCCGATTTTTGAACTATTTTTGTCACCTCAAATTCATGTTAGTATAATACAATTTTGTGATGAACCTCCTATACCTATTTTCTAAAATCCACTTTGTATCCTGGATTTAAAATTAGAATTAGTTCTGAAGTGCAATAACATATATTGTGTCTTCCCATAAGTACTATAATAAAAATCTGGCCTAGATAATAGTATGGGTCCAAATGTGATATACTCCCATTGATCAAAATCTCTAAAAATTTGAAGAAAAATTTTAAAAAGGCACATTCATACTCTAAATACAAATTAAAATGTCTATAAATGGAAATCAAACATAAATACAAAGTAACAGATAGGCTGAGAGCTCTGTGAAATATGGGAAAGCACCTAGGTAAAGGCAGCCAAGTATATAAGCCCTGAAAGATAGCAGAGGTTAATAGTGAAGCGAACATGTGCTGCTACTAATGCTCTAAACAAAAATTATAGCTAGAATCAGCTACACATAAAAGGAAACCAAGAAAAATCTGTAAACTCATACTGTGGCTAGGATTTATATGGGGATCCTAGAATTAGAGAGCATAGCTTTGCAGCTAGGATCTTGGCCACTAGCTTAGAGACTAAATGTTTCTTAAGAAATTTATGTAAACCAGTGCTTTTCTTTTATGCTTCTGTTCTTAGGGATCAAGTGAAAGCAATATCAAATTCATTTATCTAGGAGATTTGAGCACATGAAAAGTAAAATATAAAAGAAAAAAATTTCTGCTCTAAATAAATTGGCAAACCAATTTGCAATCATATGGGAAAAATTAACATTAAAAACTTTAGCAATGTGAAAAAGTTAGCAGATACACTCACTTTCCTAGAAATGGAAATTACAAATAAATCAAATATTTTTAACTTAAATCTAACTAAAATGTTCAAGGAGATAAATGAAGGATTATAAAGAGTAAAAAGGTGACAGAGGAAAAAAAGAGGCACTAACTGAAAAAGGAAGAGTTGAATATGAAAAATTAGGTATTCTGGAAATTGAATATATGTTCATTCAATTATTTTAATTCAATATACTAATTATAGGTAAGACAGTAGAAAAGAGTACAAGTGAAAGTATAAAAGTTTTTCATAATACATGTTTTTAATTTTAGAACTGTTTTAGATTCACAGAAAATCACAATTATTATTAAGTTTTCTTACAGAGTACACAGTTCCCACATCTGGTTCCATGATTATTAACAGCTAACATTAATTCACTACATTTATTATTATTAATGAGCAATATCACTACACTGTTATTAACTAAAGGCCATTCCTCATTCAGGCATACTTAATTTTACAACTAACATTCTTTTGCTATTCCAGGATCTCACTCAGAGTTATATCATATTAAATCTAGTTCTCACATCTCTTTAGATCATCTTGGCTGTGAATGTTTGAGATTGCTTTTTTTTTCAATATAGAAAAACAATTTTGAGAGGTACAGGTTAGATGTTTTGTAGAATTTCTTTCAATTGGTATTTGTCTGATAATTTTCATAGGTTTAGAATAGGATAATTGTTCTTTGGGGAAGATGACTGCGAACGCACTAGACGTTCACAATTGGCGCCCGAACAGGGACCCTGCTGGATTGACAGGAAGGGTAAGTTCTTTTTCTTTATATTACAGGGTGATGGGACAATCTTCATCTTCTCCTTTTTTAAATATTCTTAGGCATTCACTTGCTGTCTATGGTATTAATATTTCCCATTCTGATATAGAGATGTGTCTTAAGGTGGTCAGGGAATGGAATCCCTGGTTCCCGGAGGAAGGATCTATGGATGTGGATAATTGGAAACGGGTCCGTCACAATGTTGAAAAGGCCATGAGGCAAGGCAAAAAAATTCCGGTTCGGTTTTGGTCTATCTTGTCTATTGTATATACAATGTTTAAAGCTATGGAGGAAGAAAGGTTGATTGGCAATTTACAAAAGGAGCTAGCTCCCTCTATTCTAGATCTCCCTCTTGATATTAGTGAAAAAGAAGAGGTAGTAAAAGATACGCAACAATTGACTCATAATTCTTCACAAAATTCTGCTGATTTAACTGGTAATGATATGGAAAAGAAAACGAAAGTAAAAACGACGATTGATGATCGCTCCGTTTCGGAGCAATTCAAACTTGTTATGGAGGAAGTTCTGGGATGTCTTAATAAATTAGAAGCTAAAATGGACCCTAGGCCTTTATCGGGAACCAGGCCTTTATCGGGAACTAGGCCCTCTGCCCCTCCGGCCACCAACCCTTTTTTGGCAGCTTCTTTAAAGGCTGTCCAGGAAATGGACTCAGAACCTTCTGACGATGAGGACAAAACTCCCTTCTTTGCTTTTCCTATAATCAGGCCTGATCCAGCTAATGGAATGGCACAGCCACCTCGGTATGAGGGGATTGATATTGATCATATTGGCAGATTAAAAAAGGCAGTGACAATGTACAGACCTCAATCCCATTATGTAAAAGAATTGCTTAATGCTTTTGCTACTCATTACAATAATTTTGCTCCTGAGGATTGGAAGATTGTGGGCCGTGCTCTTCTACAGGAACCTGAATATCTTCAATGGCACATGTGGTTTTTAGAAGGATGTGCCACTAAGGCTAGAGAAAATGTTAACAGTCAAAACCCTGTTATTCGTGCCATAGGATACCCTATGTTATCTGGCACTGGTATGCATGATGACATTCAACATCAAATTAATATTCCTCCTGAGATTCATGAGCAATTGAAGTAAATAGCTTTAGAAGCTTGGGACAAAATTAGACCTACTGGAGAACATTATGGCTCATGGACAAAAGTTTCACAAAAACCCAATGAACCTTATGTAGAATTTTTGTCTAGATTAAAATTGACAATTGAATGAACCGTGGTAGGAGAGGCTGCCAGGCAACAATTACTATGTTTGCTGGCTTATGAAAATGCTAATGAAGATTGTAAACGAGCCATTTTACCGATTAAAGATACAGGAGATGTTCATACATACTTAAAGGTGTGCAAAGATATAACATCAGAATCGAGAAAGATGCAATTATTTGCTGAAACCATGGCCTCTACATGGCATGCTTTGCAGAATACTAATCGAAATTTGGCTAACATGAAGTGTTTTGGGTGCTGCCAGACTGGACATCTGAGGAAAAATTGTAAGCAAAAGAATGAAAAGGAAACTAGGGGACCCGGAATATGTCCTAAATGCAAAAAAGGTAAACATTGGGCTCGAGAATGTAGAACGAAAAATGCAGCCACTCTTGCAGTTCAGGGAAACGGTCCATCCAGCCAGACCCCAGGCCCTAGACAAATAAAGGGGGCAACACACAATCTTTTCCCTACAACCCGCAACCCAACATAGTGCCGCCATGGACATCCCAGCCTTAAGTGATTTTGATCTCCAGGGTGGTGCTATGCCTAAAAGAATACCTACAGGAATATTTGGGCCACTACCTCCAGGGATTTTCGCTTTGCTCACAGGACGCTCCAGCCTTAATGCTAAAGGTATTACTGTCCATTTAGGCATTATCTATGCAGACTATGAAGGAGAAATTCAGATTTTAATGTCTTCTCTTGCAAAATGTCAGGCCTGAGGGAGCTAAACTCTGCACACTCAAACCCCAACAGATGACCATAGAGGTAAAGTGCATATATGTACAAGAATACATACTATTTACATGATTCTTCAAAGTTGATATTAACTTTAATCTACTGTTTTTAATTTTTTTCAACTATAAAGTTATGCTTCTTTGTTTTTCCTTCCTTCAATTCTGTACTCTTTTGAAAGAGGTCATTATATGCAGCTCAAACTTAAGGAGTTGGCATGTTTTACCAAATTGATAGGTGTGTATGTATATAAATTACTTGGGGATTCTTCTATAGGAGGATTTGCCCCTTTATTTACTTCTTCAATAACAGGATGGATGCATGGATATTTAGCCTATACTTTGGGTTTTACTCCAATGGTACTTTATTTTTCAAACTGTTCCACATCTGACCATTAGGAGCTCTTTCAATTGACACTTATATCCTTCTGGCATACCCCTGTCAATATAAAGAAATTTTTGTTGTTGTTGTGTTTTGGATTTTGCTTTTGTTTGCATCCTGGTATTATAAGATAGTCATCTATTATATTGTATATTCTTGGTCCATTCCTAGAGTCATTCATTTTTCCAAGGAACTCTAATGCCTTTTGTTAAAGACTAGTATTAGAAATCAAGATATGGGCAGGGTAGGTTTATTCTTCAGTAAAGGAATGCCATTTATTCTACATGCTCTTAGCTAATATAAAAAGGAAATATATGCACATATATACATATATTTGTCTATATACAACCATCTGTTTATATAATAAGCAAAATATGCATTCACACTGATGTCACCCACTCTAATCCTATAGGGACCATTCTAGTCTTCACTTTTGCCTATCTGAAAATACTCATTGTATCACTGAGAAATGTAGCTCCTTCCATCCTTTATGCATTTATTTAAATGGTCTGTTCCAACATGTGTTTCAGAATTGTTAGCCTTTCCTCTCATGGGAAACAGATTTTTTTCTTGATATTTTTCATATTTTTTATATTGTGGTCTATAATCTCTTTTGAACTATGTTAAAATTTTAAATTCTGAGACTAGATTCATTTCTGTTCATGTAAATGCCCAATCGTTCTAGCACAATTTGTTGAAAAGACTCTCCTTTCTCCATTAAAATCCCTTTGCTCCCTTGTCAAAGGTCTGTTGACTTATTTATGTGGTTCTGGAAATCTCAATTATGTTGCATTGGCCTATGAATCTGCATTTTCACTAATACCACACTCTGGTGATTATGGTGACCTTTACAATAAGTTTTGAAATCTACTAGTGTGAGTTCTCCAAACTTATTCTTTTTAAATTTCTCTTAAGTCTTCATTTTTTGCTTCTTGGTATAAATTTTAGAATCAATGGACAATATCTTCATCTGTTTTTAGCAATAAAGTAATCCTGGCCTCATACAATAAGTTAGGAAGTATTATCTCTGGTGCTCTTTTCTGGAAGAGATGGTAGTATTTCTTCCTTATATGTTTGGTAGAATTTTTCTGTGAAAAGATATTGGACTGGTGCTTTCATTCTTAGAACTTGTTAACTATTGAGTTGATGTCTTAATAAATGTAAGCCTATTCAAATTATTTATTTCTGCTTAGGTACACTTTGGTAGCTTGTATCTTTCAAACATTTCACCTATGCTATCAAGTTTGTGAGCGTAAAGTCATTTTAGTGTTGATATAACACACTTTTAATGACGAAGGAATCAGTAGTGATAACACAAAACTAATTCTAATCTTGGTAATTGTTTCTTTTCTCTTTTTAACTTGATGAAGTTGGCTTGAATTTTATCCACTTTTCAAAGAAACTGCTTTTGTGTTCTTTGATATTTTCTATTGTTTTATTGTTTCTAGTTTCAATGATCCCTGTTATAATTTCCATTAATTGTATTCTTCAACTTGCTTCAAGCCTAAATTGTTCTTATTTTTGTAATTTCCTTATGTGGAATTTTAGAGTATTCATTTCAGATCTTTCATGCATTTAACACACACATTTAATGCTTCCAGTTTCCCTCAAATCACTGCTTTCAGTGCATCCCACACGGTTAGAGAAATTGTATTTTCCTTTCTATTTATTTTAAAATAGTTTAAAAATTTCCTTAAGATTATTATTTGTTTTATGTGTTATTTATAATTGTGTTCTTTAATTTTCAAATATATGGAGAATTTCTAGTTATCTTTCTTTCATTGATTTCTAGTTTAATTCCAATGTAATTTGAGAACATTTTGAATAATTTATATTTTTAAATGTGTTTTGTGGAAAAAATGTAGTCTTTCTCTGTGAGTGTTTCATGTGTACTCTGCTGTTTTGAGACACATTAGTCTGTAAATGTCAATTAGATCAGTTTGATTAATGATAATTTTCAGATTCCTATATACTTCCTCATTTCCCTCTTAACTGTTTTCTCAATTACTGGGAAAGGTATGGACACCTACAACTATAATTTTGAATGTGTCTTTTTTTCCTTTCAGTCATATCAATTATCCTGAGATTCTGTTTACACATTGAGGATTATTGTGTGTTCCTGCGGAAGAGACCCCTGTTTATGCCTGCTAATTTTTCTTATTCTGAAGTATGTGTATTAATTTTATAGTACTTATGTAAGAAAATACCATAGACTTTGACTTAAATAATTCATTTTCTGACAATTCTAGAGGTTAGAAATTCAAGCTCAAACTGTCAGCAGGGTTGATTTTTTTCAAGGCCTCGGTCTTTGTCTTATAGATGCCCATTTTCTCTCTGTGTCATTTCTTCAAATATAGTCAACCTGTCCTTGTATGTTATCTGTTCCATCTGTTAGTACCTTTAACAGAGTAATCACAGTGATTTTCAATTCCTTATATGATCATGAAAAAATAAAGTTAGAAGTATGATTGATATGCAAAATGAAGATTTAAAGTGGGTCTATAAAATGTTCAAATTAAAACCAGCGAGAGTAGAAAAAGAGTGAAGGATAAACAAAAATCCTGTGGATAGTAGTAATTGCCAACAAGGTAGATATCAGTACAAATAATTACTAAATGTGTTTGGCCTAAATATACCAATTAAAAAGATGTGGTTTTTTTTCATATGGATACAAAAGCAACAGCCAATTTTATGTTGTCTAAAACAAATAAACAAAGAACCTTCAAAGACATAAATTAAAAGTCAAGAGATGAAGAAAGATATACATGCTAACATGAATCAAAGAAATTTGGAGAAGATATTTGATTTTTTTTTAAAAAGTATACTTTAAAATACTGAATTATGCCCCCATTCATTTATTGAAGCTTTTAAAAAATATTTTTAGTTGTAGATGGACAAATACCTGTATTTTATTTATTTATTTTTATGTGGTGCTAAGGATCCAACCCAGTGCCTCATGTGCAAGGTAAGAGCTCTACCACTGAACCACAACTCCAGCCCATCATTTATTGAAGTCTTAACCTCCAGTATCTCAGAATGCAGGGGTATTTAGATATAGGGACTTCAAAAAAGTAATTAGGATGAAGCTACTAAGGTGAGTCCTAATCCAACATGACTACTGCTCTTAGAAGAGGAAATTTGAATACAGACACATTATTGGAGATGGTAAAGAGTTCAGTTATCAGGAGTTCAGAGAGAACAGAAGAGGATTGAATAGGTGATGCAAATAGTATATTTGAAACCATTCTCTATGATAGTATAATAGCAAATATTTGACACTAAGCATTTTCCCAAATCCATCAAACTACATATCACAAAGAATGAACCTTATTATATGTGCATTAAAATTATTTGAGGGGATAAGGAGATCCTGGGATAATACCAATTATGATAAGAGAAACTCCAGATAGATCTCTTGCCCCTTCACTACTTGAGGACACAGTGAAAAGATAACAAAGAAGTGAGCCCTCACCAGACACTGAATTTTCTGACACCATGATCTTGGACTTTCCTACCTCCAGAATTGAGATAAATAAGTGAATGTTGTTCATAAACTACCTAGTAAAGGTATTATGTCCTTATAGCAGCCAAACAGACCATGAATCAGAGACTCCAAATTTTTAGTCCCTCTCTTAACTTTGGAATTCTCTATGTATTCCTCCATAGGAAAGAGTCTGAGTCTTGTAGTCCTATCAGCTACAATACACTGTTATAATACTGAGACTTTTGGTGTGATACTATGATATTTATGCAGGGAAAAACATTCTATAATCTTAGTCTTTTAATCTCCTTGTATCTCTCTGCTTCTAAATTGTTTTTTCCTTGGTACAACAGTTTACCTTTTTCTTTTCTTTTCTTTTCTTTTTTTTGTGGTGCTGGGGATCGAACCCAGGCCCATGTGTATGTGAGGTAAGCACTCTACCAACTGAGATATATCCCCAGCTCACCTACTTTTAAAAAATATATATATTTTAGTTGTTGATGGACCTTTATTTTTATTTATTTTTTATTTTTTATATGTGGTGCTAAAAATTAAACTCAGTGCCTCACACATGCTAAGCAAGTGCTCTACCACTGAGCTACAAACCCAACCTAGATTTTAACTTCTTATGTGATATAAGAAGGCTATGAGGGACTGAAGTGGGAGCAATGTTCTTCCCAAGGTATATTAAGAATCATTCATTTTTTCCCTGAAAGTTAAATAGAGAAATTTCCTGGCATATGTCACATGATTATTCTTCCTCTCCGCCAGTCAAGGCCATGAGGCAATCTTTTTAAAAATCTTCTCCATAGGAAACTAATATAGTAATTGCAGGTAAATCTCATGAAAATTTAAAGGATTTCCTGGAACTGTAGTTCATAGAAGTGGAATGAGTGAATTTGTCTGACAGAATAGTCACTCCCAAGTGGAATGAGTGAATTTGTCTGACAGCATAGTCATTCCCAGTTTCTATGTGCAAAGAGTAGGTTGTGCCCTGCCATGAGTTAATTCATGTTGTATAGAACAACAGCTTTCAGTCTGTGCCTGCCCTGAGTTACTCTATTTTATAAAAACAGAAGGTTGCCATGAATTACTGTTCTGAGTACAAGTGCTAAGGTAGAGTGACTTGGTAACTTTTCTGGACAAAGAGATGATCACCAAATGTTGGACACATCTATCAAAATAACACCCTTCTGTTGCAAAGCACAATCATAAGGTACAAACTGATAACTACATTAATCATTCTAATAAAAAATACCAGCTGTCAACTTATTATATTAAATGAGAGACACACGAATGTGTGGCCATATCAAACTGGTATCAGGGAAACCAGGCCTGTGAGCTTATCAAACACAACCAAACCAATGGTTTGGTTGCAACCCCTACCTGAAACACATGAATGGAGAAACAACTATGATGATGGTAACATGGCGTACATCAACCCCTTAGACCACATGGTGAATGAGTCCTGAGACCAATAGTCCTCAAATTCCTGAATGTCCCCAGAAATTAAGCTCAGCTCATTATCCCTGCTTGATGTGGCCTACTTTGAAATTGCTTGCCCTCTGAACCCTCACCTTGGACAGCTCTGTGATTTGAACAAGTTCCTCACCTTGAATGAGTTGTGCAGGATAGGTAATAAATCTTATCTGACTACCTGCAGTGACTGTTTTGAATCTGTATCAGCTTTCTGCCTTTGCTTTCAATTCTGCCTCTTTAATCCCTGTGGCCACTGTTAGCCATTTCTTACCCATTTTGTATCTTAAATATCATTGTTTAAATTGTGATGTGTGACTTCAGTGTTAGAAATATTGGTAATTAAGATTGGGAAGGAGTAAAAGAACGTGTGATTGTCCAGCTCAGGGTTACCCAAGTGAACCATTATTACTTGGTGAATTAAAGCCAGTGAAATTGATGTGGTTTGTGAAATTATTGCCATTTAATACGTTCTTATATTTTGTAATATTCTGAAAAGACACAAAAGTGTCTGGTTTATGTTAGTGACATAGCTTACTCATATCTTTATGATTGTTCTTTGAATGTCATATGTGTGTGTGTGTGTATGTTTAATGATGCTTTACATTTCTCTGTTCATTTTCTTCAGATTGTATAATCTCTGTGATACTATTTTTAAGTTCACTGATTCTCTCTTTTGCTAGTTCAAGTTTACTGCTGAACTTCCCTATGGAATGTTTCTTATTGGTGATTGTATTTTTATTTCATAAATTTTATTCAGTACTTTTTATAATTCATATCTATAAGTATTTTCTACTTGATAAGACAGTTATCATACCCTCTTTAATTATTTCAACATACTTTCTCTTACTTCTTTGAACATGCTTATACAACTACTTTGAAATTTTATTTGCTAATCCAAACATTTGGAACTCTTCAAAGGCAGTTTCTATTGCCTGCATTTTTCCTGTGCACAGGTCACATCTGGTATCCAGGAATCTCCTTTATCTTTTTGTTAAAAAACAGATTATTTTACATAATATGTTGCATAAACTCTGGATACTCTCTACTCAGGAAGTGTTTTTTTTTGTGTTTGGTAATTTATTATTTCTTAAGTGACTTGGCCCAATTAATTCTGTGAAATGGATTTTCCTGACAGTTTGCTGTTTCCTCTCCATGTGCTTAGAGTTTCCTCCCTTGATTTTAATTTTAACCTGTTTTCCTAAAGGTTGCCCCTGGGTCAACACAAGTCACTTATAAGTCAAAATTTGTGTTAAGAACTCTCAGTCAGTTAGAATTTTATTCTCTACCTCACATACATGTTTGTCTTGGAGGCAATTATCACTGTCAGTGAGTTTGTTTTTACCTGCCATTAAACCATGGAATAGTATCTTGAATTTTCTTTCTCTGATCACTCCTAACAGAGCAAGCCTTGGGCATTCACACAGTCTTCCATACTACCAAGAATGTATGTGACTTTAATTTTAAGCCTGACTAGAAGAGTGTTTCTTAGTCTGTGCAGCTTTGATTGTATGAAATATCACCTTGTATTGTAAAATTTGCTGATAAGCTTTTGATGGCAGAGTTAAATCAGAATGAATTTAGCATCTGTTTATGCACTAATCTTCCTAGAGTAAAAAGAGAGAAAGAGAGAGAAGAAAAAGAAAGTTCATAAATAACATAACTTTAAAGACCCCAGGCTTTTAAAAATATATATAAGTAAAATGTCACAGAACATTTGATTCAAATATTCCCTTTCTTACAAATTTCCATAGAAATAGTTGGCACAGCAGTAAGACAAATAGGGAATCCTTGAGAGGATAACAACACACATACTTTTGTTCCTGGCACCAACTCAGGGCCTTGTTTAATAACAGCCTTAGAAGAATACATTTGACAATATTTGACTTAGGTATCATTATTGAAGCAAACAGTCAGACTGAGACTTTCTGTGAAAACTCAGGAAAATGTATATATGCAAACTAGGTCCAGTTACATTTCCAGTGTATTGGAATAACTAAACTTTAAGTATTTTCCTTTAAGTGAAACAGTTGTTTCATGGGTTGAAGGTATAATAGATGTATTTTTTAACTTCTGTATTTGCATCTTGAGAATTAAAGAATGATAGGTTAGTGAAAGAAATAGTTTACTAAGAATAAAAAAGCTAAAATTCAGTGCCAGTTAAGCAAATAACAAGTTGCCTTTTCTTGAGATTGGAAACAATTCCATGAGTTATCTCAACTCTAACACCAAAAATAGCAAGAATTAACATTGATACTGCACTTACTATATACCTGGTACTAAGATAGAAAGCAATATATGTACCTTCTCTCTCAAAAAGGTACTAATATAGGAAGAGAAACTAACTTTTAAGAACATCATGAAAGAATTCACTAAGAAAATAGCTTCAAGTACTTCCAGCCACAGGATAAAGGTACTTCAGCATATGTAAAGTCAACTATCCCTTTTCTATTTAATCTAAATAATTCTAGTCATCATTTTTTAATGAGCTTTATTATGGCTCAGACTTTATAAACACAATTAGGCATAGCAATACATTGTTGTTCTGTTTTTTTTTTTTTTTTTTTTATAACTTTATTTATTTTTATGTGGTGCTGAGGTCTGAACCCAGTACCTCACACGTGCGAGGCAAATGCTGTACCATTGAGCCACAACCCCAGCCCCTAATTCTAGGCATTTTAACTACTATAGTCTACCAAAACCTAGACATGGATTAGTCCTAGGAAATTTTCAAAAATAAAATCTAAACTAATATTGTAAAGGCTTGGTAATATTAATATTATACATAAGACTATGATAAATCCAGGAAGGAATTATGAAGAAAAAATTTTATGATATACTTGACTTCGGGCAGCATAATGGAAATAAAGGTAGAAGTTCCTATAGAGATACTTTTGAGCAACTGCATACGTTTAACATGTACATATTGCTATATTAATTGAAAATATATCATTCTATGTTCTCTATTAAAAATTAGAAACATCCCTATAATTTATCACTACATAATTATAATTTCTTTGAAATATTTCCTCTAGATATGATTTCATCTTCTCTTCCTTTTGTACACATTTCCATATGCAGCTCACCCAGAGTAATAATTCAACTCCTGAAACTAAACTTGAACTACATAATCTATAACATAGTAGGTCTTCATTATGGTTTGGATCTCAAATGTCCCCCAAAGGCTTATATGTTGAAGGCCTTGTCCCCAAGGCAGCAATATTCAGAGTTGGAGCTTTTAGAAGGTATTTGGATCCTGAGAGCTCTAATCTCTTCTACATACAATTGTATCTTCCTATCTAAGAATGTATTTCTATTACTCAAGATTTCCTCTTGCTTATTAAGAGATGCTGAAAATTAACATTATATAGATCCTACACATCACATGTATTCATAGGTGTTTTGTCCATGAGATTTTCCCATTTATCTTCTTTTTTTCAAAGCTGACTACCATATACAGAGTTATAGAACAGCAAATAAATAAAAGTCACATCCTCAAGAGACTTGTAAAATAAATCAAAATGATTTTGCAAGGATATTCTTAACCTTTAGCACTACCATGGAAAAGATGTGCCAGTTAACATGGGTTCGAATTGAGTAAGCAAAGTTATTTATGTCTAAAGGACCACTTCTAAAATGAAGCCAGCTTAATACAACCATCAAAAAATGCTAAATATTCTGGTGTTTTAATTCACTTTCTGGTCAGGTTGACTTGTTACTAGTCCCTGACAAAATTAATTGAATGAAAACCACTAATGACTGATTTCATCTTTTTCAATGTGATGATTCAGGGAAGTTCATTTGCTTTGTCCACATTGGTGAATTGGAATAAATGAAATCTAAAATGACCACATTTAAGGAAACAGTAATGCTTTAATCAATTTAAATTGTATATTCAAAAATATTTCTTGAAATATCTTAACTCTTTAGTTCTTTTAATTTTACATTTTGTGCATAAAGTAGTAGAAAGTTTACATTTAAATTTTCAGGGGCTGGGGTTGTGGCTCAGTGGTAGAGATCTTGCCTCACATGTGTGAGGCACGGGGTTCGATCCTCAGCACCACATAAAAATAAATAAATAAAATTTTCAGAAGACAACTGGGTTAACTGAAAAGAAAAGTTGTAAAAGGAAAATAAATTAAGTGATGAGACTTAAGGCACATTTAGTTGTTAAAAGGAAAACTAAATAACTTAGTTATTTAGTTAGGCATAGTTTTTGGAATTAAAACAGATCTCAGGTTAAGACTTCTCTCTACCACATATTACCTTTGTAACTCTGGACAAGATACATTTGTGATTTCCTTTCTCTATGGTTGATCTTTAAAATGTATGGTAGTACCCAATTCATTGAGTGATTATAAATAATTGTAATTATATAATGTACCAAAATGTATTATTTAATCCAAATGAGTCATTATGGTTTAGATATTAGGTGTCCCCCAAAAGCTCAGGTGTGACACAATGCAAGAAAGTGTACAGGTGAAATGATTGAGATATCAGGGCCTTAAACCAATCAGTGAATTAAATCCACTGATAAGTGGGTGGTAACTATAGCCATGTAGTCCGTGGCTGGATGAAGTAGGTCACTGATGGTGTGCCTTCAGATTCATATTTTATGCCTGATACAGAAAACCCGCTTTGTTTCCTGCTACCATGTTCTGAGTTTCTTTCACCATGCCCTTTGGCCATGATGGTCTGCTTCACCTCCAGCCCAGAGATATAGAGTCTATGGAATGAGACTTCTGAAAATTAGTAAAAATAAACTTTTCCTCCTCTACATTGTTCTTTTAAGATCTTTTGGTCACCGTGACAAAAAACCTGACTAAAACATGTGTATTCAATAGCTCTTTGAGTTACTGTTATGAAATAGAGAAAACTAATCTTTAAGGTAATACCTTTAAGGCAAGTTTTGGTAGAACAAAAGAGTGAGGCTCATTATTGTATTCTACAATAAAATGTGATTTTATATGATACAGATACTACTAGAATCTAGAAGAAGAACCACCAAAGGTTCTTCTCCTATTAAACAAAAGTCAGTAAACAACTGCCAAAAGATGGCACTCAAGTCAAACTCTAGAAAGAAATCCTGTCTTAAAATCCCACATTTGTTTCCAAATGGGGTTCTGAGAAATGAATGGTCGACTTTAATGCCCTACTTTCTTATATATTATTTTTTAAGTTGTAAATGTTTATTTTGTTTATTTATTTTATGTGGTTCTGAGGATCGAATCCAATGCCTCACATGTGAAACGCAAGTTCTCTGCCACTGAGCCACAATCCCATCTCTAATAACCAACTTTTTAAAAAAATTCTAATTTGTTATATATGACAGCAGAATACATTACAATTTATAGTACACATATAGAGCACAATTTTTCATATCTCTGATTGTATATAAAGTATATTCACACCATTTTTGTCTTCAAACATGTACTTAGCATATGATGTCCATCTCATTCCACCATCTTTTTTACCCCCATGAACCTTCCCTTTCCCTCCCACCCCTTTGCCCCAATCTAGAGTTTGTCTATTCCTCCCATGCTTCCCCTCCCAAATCCACTATATTTATATCCACTTATATCACAGAAAACATTTGGCATTTTTTTTTTTTTTGAGATTGGCTAACTTCACTTAGCATTATGTTCTTCAACTCCATCCATTTACCTACAAATGCCATGATTTTATTCTCTTTTAATCCTGAGTAATATTCCATTGTGAATATATACCACATTTTCTTTATCGATTCCTCCACTGAAGGACATCTAGGTTGGCTCCATAGTTTAGCTATTGTGAATTGTGCTGCTATAAACATTGATGTGGCTGTGTCCCTGTAGTATGCTATTTTTAAGTCCTTTGGGTATAGACTGAGGAGTAGGATAGTGGTCAAAATGTGGTTCCATTCCTAGTTTTCCAAGGAATCTCCATACTGATTTCCATATTGGCTTCACCAATTTGCAGTCCCACCAACAGTGTATGAGTGTGCCTTTTCCCCCACATCCTCACCAACACTTATTATTGTTTGACTTCATAATAGCTGCCATTCTGACTGGAGTGAGATGAATCTTAAAGTACTTTTGATTTGCATCTCTCTAATTGCTAGTGGTGATGAACATTTTTTTCATATATTGTTGATTGATTGTATATCATCTTCTGAGAGGTGTCTCTTCAATTCCTTGGCCCATCTGTTGATTGGGCTATGTGGTGTTTTTTGTTTGTTTGTTTGTTTGTTTGTTTTTTTGTGTGTGTGCTTAGCTTTTTGAGTTCTTTATATACTTTAAGACTAGTGCTCTATCTGATGTGTGAGGGGTACAAATTTGCTCCCATGATGTGGGCTATCTGTTCACCTCACAGATTATTTCTTTTGCTGAGAAGAAACTTTCTGGTTTGAATCCATCTCATTTATTGATTCTTTATTTTAATTCTTGTGCCAAAGGAGTCTTATTAAGGAAGTTGGGGCCTAATCCCACATGATGGAAATTAGGGCCCACTTTTTCCTTCTATTAAATGCAGGGTCTCTGGTTTTATTCCTGGGTCTTTGATCCACTTTTAGTTAAGTTCTGTGTATGGTGAGAGATAGGGGTTTGATTTCATTTTGTTGCATATGGATTTCCAATTTTCCCAGAACCATTTGTTGAAGATGCTATCTTTCCTCCATTGTGTGTTTTTAGTGCCTCTCTCTAATATAAGATAACTGTAATTATATGGGTTAGTTTCTGTGTCCTCTATTTTGTACCGTTGGTCTACCAGTCTATTTTGGTGCCAATTACCATGCTGTTTTTGTTACTATTGCTCTGTAATATAGTTAGATCTGGTATAGTGATACCACCTGCTTCACTCTTCCTGCTGAGGATTGCGTTAGCCATTCTGGGTCTCTTATTTTTCTAGATGAATTTCATCACTGCTTTTTCTATTTCTATAAGGGATGTCATTGAGATTTTGATTGGAATTGCATTAAATCTGTATAGTGCTTTTGGTAGTATGGTCATTTTGACAATATTAGTTCTCCCTATTTAAGAACAAGGTAGATCTTTTCATCTTCTAAGGTCTTCTTTAATTTCTTTCTTTAGCATTCTGTTGTTTTCATTGTAAAGGTTTTTCACCTCTTTCATTAGGTTGATTCACAAGTATTTTATTTTTTTGAGGCTATTGTAAATGGGGTAGTTTCCTCGTTTCCCTTTCAGAGGATTTGTCACTGATATACAGAAATGCCTTTGATTTATGTGTGTTGATTTTGTATCCTGCTACTTTGCTGAATTAATTTATTAGTTCTAGAAATTTTCTGGAGGAATTTTTTGATTCTTCTAGGTATAGAATTATATCATTTGCAAATAGTGCTAATTTGAGTTTCTCTTTTCCTATCCATATCCCTTTAATTTCTTTCGGCTGTTTAATTGGTCTGGCCAGTGTTTCAAGAACTATGTTAAATAGAAGTGGTGAAAGAGGGCATCCCTATCTTGTTCCAGTATTAGAGGGAATGTTTCAATTTTTCTCCATTTAGAATGCTGTCCGCCTGGGGCTTAGCATAGATAGCTTTTATGATGTTGAGATATGTTCCTGTTATCCCCAGTCTTTCTAGTGTTTTGAACATGTATGGGTGCTATATTTTGTTGAATGTTTTTTCTGCATTAATTGAGAATATCGTTATGATTCTTATCTTTAAGTCTATTGATGTGATGAAGTACATTTATTTATTTCCATATGATGAACCACACTTGACTTTTTGATATGTTTTTTGCATTCAATTTGCCAGAATTTTATTGAGAATTTTTGCATCTATGTTTATTAGCGATATTGGTCTGAAGTTTTCTTTCTTTGATGTGTTTTTGCCTGGTTTTTGCCACAGTCTCGCTGGGCACAATTCAGGAGCCACTTGTCAAAAGAAACGAATATTTTTAGAACACATACACCGCACCACACAGCTCTTCAGGAAAACCCTCAGAGCCCAACTGCCACCAGCGGCTTCCCACAAGCCTCTCCACCTCCCCCACTCCTCCTGCTCTTGAGGCCAATTGGTTGGGTCGCATGGGCAGAGCCAAAAAAAGTCCCCCAATGAGCAGCTCCGTGGTCTAAAAGGGCGGGGAAACAGCCCAATGAGCATCACCGCAGAGGAGCCAATCAGTTGGCAGCTAGAAGTTTGCTGGGGCCGCTGTGAGCCAATCATCAGCTGGCAGCTGGAAGTTTGCTGGCAGCTGGAAGTTTGCTGGGGCCCCTTCTGCTGGGGCCACTGTGAGCCAATCATCAGCTGGCAGCTGGTGCTGGCAGCTGGAAGTTTGATGGGGCCCCTTCAGCTGTGGCTCTCAACATCAGTTTTGGAATCAGGATGATAGTCTGAAAGTGCTCTCTCTTTTTCTATTTCATGAAATAATTTGAAATATAGGTATTACTATTTCTTTATAGGTCTTGTAGAACTCGGCTGTGTATCCATCTGGTCCTGGGCTTTCTCCTGGTTGGTAGGCTTCTGATGGCATCTTCTATTTTCTTGCATGAAATTTATCTGTTTAAACTGTGTATATCATCCTCATTCAATCTGGGCAACTCATATGCCTCTAGAAATTTGTCGATGTCTTTGATATTCTATATTTCATTAAAGTACAAGTTTTCTTTTTAAAATAGTTTTTAGTTGTAGTTACACACAATATCTTTATTTTATTTATTTTTATGTGGTGCTGAGGATCAAACCTAGCATCTCACACATGCTAGGCAAGCACTCTACCGCTAAGCCACAACCCATCCCCTAGAGTACAAGTTTTCAAAATAATATTCTAATTATCTTCTGTATTTCTTTGTGTCTGTTGTGATATTTTCTTTTTCATCACATATGTTAATGATATGAGTTTTCTCTTGCCTTCTCTTTCTTAGCAGGGCTAAGGGTTTGTCAATTTTATTTATTTATATATTTATTTGTTTGAAGAACCAACTTTTTGTTCTGTCACGTTTTTCAATTGTTTCTTTTGTTTCAATTTTATTGATTTCAGCTCTGATTTTAATTATTTCCTTTCTTCTACTGCTTTTGGTATTGATTTGTTCTTCTTTTTCTAGGGCTTTGAGATGTAGCGTTTTTAAGAAATGAACTTCATGCAATGTACTTTCCTCTTAGTACTGCATTCATAGTGTCCCAGAGATTTCCATATTTTGTATCAGTGTTCTCATTTGATTCTAAGAATTTTTTGATCTCCTCCTTGATGTCTTTTACAACCCATTGTTCATTCCGTAGCATATTATTTAGTTTCCAGGTGTTGGAGTAGTTTTTATTTTTTATTTTTTATTTTATCATTGATTTCTAATTTCGTTCCATTTTGATCTGATAGAATACAGGGTCATATCTCTACTTTTCTGTATTTGCTAAGAGCTGCTTTGTGGCATAGTATATGGTATATTTTAGAGAAGGATCCATGTGCTGGTGAAAAGAATGTGTATTCGCTCATTGATGAATAATATACTCTATATATGTCAATTAAGTTATTGGTTGTATTATTGAGTTCTATTGTTTGTTCAGCTTTTGTTTGGAAGATCTATCCGGTGGTAAAAGAAGTGTGTTAATGTCACCCAAAATTATTGCATTGTGGTCAATTTTACTCTTGAACTTGAGTTTTTTTGATGAATATAGAAACTCCATTGTTTGGGGCATATATATTTATAATTGTTATGTCTTGTTAGTGTATGGTTCCCTTGAACAGTATGAAATGTCCTTATTTATCCTTTTTGATTAAGTTTGGCTAACCCTAACCCTAACCCTAACTTCATTGGATATGAGGATGGAGATGTCTGCTTGTTTCCACAGTCCATGTGAGTGGTATGATTTTTCCCAACCTTTCACCTTCAGTCTGTGTACATCTTTTCTTATGAGATAAGTCTCTTGAAAGCAGCATATTGTTGGATCTTTTTTTTTTTTATCCAATCTGCTAGCCTATGTCTTTTGATTGGTGAGTTTAGGCCATTAACATTCAGGGTTATTGAGACAGGATTTGTATTCCACCTATTTTTGTTTATTTTTGGTATTTAACTTGACTTGGTTTCTCCTTGGATTAGTTTTTCCTTTAATGTAATACCTCCCTTTTCTGATTTTTATTGTTGTTTTTCATATCCTCTTCACAGAATATTTTGCCAATGATGTTCTGTAGTGCAGTTTTTCTAGCTGTAAATTGTTTTAACTTTTGCTTATCATGGAATGTTTTTATTTTATCATCAAATCTAAAGCTTAATTTTGCTGGATACAAGATTCTTGGTTGACATATATTTTTTCTCAGAGCTTAATATAAGTTGTTCCAGGATCTTCTAGCTTTCAGGGTCTTCTGGGTTGAAAAATCTGCATATAACCTAATTGATTTCCCCCTATATATAATCTGATTCCTTTCTTTCATGGCTTTTAATATTCTCTCCTATTCTGTATGTTAGGCATTTCCATTATATTGCGCCTTGATGTGGATCTGTTGTAATTTTGTACTTTTGGTGTCATGTAAACCTCTTCAATTGGGTTTTTCAATTTGTTCTTCATGTTTTGAAAGTTTTCTGATATTATTTCATTGACTAGATTGCTCATTCCTTTGGTTTGGACCTCTATTTCTTCTTCTATCCCAATAACTCTTAAATTTGATCTTTTTATACTTTTATACTATTATAGTATAAAATGTTCTGCTCATGGTTTCTTACTATTTTCACTATGTGTTCAACATTCTTTTCAAGATTGTACATTTAGTCCTCATTGTCTGAGGTTCTATCTTCCAAGTGGTCTAATCTATTGATGATGCTTTCAATTGAGCTTTTAATTTGGTTTATTGTTTCTTTCATTTCAAGGATTTCTGTTTGGTTTTACTTTAGAACCTCTATATCCCTATTTAAGTAACCTTTTGCTTCCTGTATTTATTTATGTAGCTCTTTGTCAAAATGATCTTTTGCTGCCTGTATTTGCCCTCTTATATCATCCTTTAATTCACAGAACATTTTAATTCATTTAGTTCATCCTGAACTCTGTCATTTCATCTGTTGTGCTGGCCATGGATTCTAATAATGTGGTATCTTGATTTGTTAGGAGCACTTTCTTCCCTTATCTTTTCATGTTGTTTTTGTGTCTTCCCTTCTATCTCTGTGGATTTGAGGAATTATCATTTTTACCCTATAGGCTTATAGTGTAGGGTTCCAATATCTCATCCTTGAGGTAAAGGACAATATTAACAGATCCCAATATAAACAAGATACAATCCAAAAACAAATAGTTGTTATTTACTAAATTTACTATTTGGTCACAATGTGCAGAAATGGTGTATTCAATATAATCAATCAATCTACAATAATCAGTGGGTTTATAAAAGGTTTTACAGTTTCTGATGGTAGACGAAGAACTAGGGGTGAGGTATAGGAAGATATCCTGAGGAGGTCAGAGGTGAGGATATAGAGTTATTGTATCTTAGGAAGTGTGAAAGAGAAATCTAAAGAAGAAGGTTAGTATTAAGAGAATAGAGAGGTAGTAATTTGGTCAGACAAGTAAGAGGGAAGACAATAGAGTACATAAAACAAACACACACATATATTAAGAAAAATAAAATATGTTAAAATAGTAAAAATTGGAGAGAGAAAAAAACAAAGAAGAAATAAAGAATATACAACACAATTGTAATATACAGTTCAGTTGTCTCAATCCTCAAAATCCTAACTAATGCAAAGTACTTGGTTTCACATGTTGGGGATGTGAGGGCGAGAATAAAGAAGGAGAAGAAAGAAAAAAACTCAGAGGAAGAAACAATGATAGTTTTGGCTAGAGATGAGTATCTTTCCTGCTTCCTTTCTTAACCAATAGTATTCTTAACCAATGTCTATTCTTAATATCTCCGCCCTCAGGATGGTGGGGATTATGAGGGTGTGAGGGTTGGTCTTGGGTGGAGGGTACCTTGAGGTGGGATATGACACCCACAGGTCCCAGTGGGCACCTCAAGGATATCCTTTGGGGTCTGCTCCTGTGATGTGGGCGCTGGGTCTTATCTCCTCATCTCGCCTGTAGTCCTCACAGTTTCTGCCCTCTAAATTAGTCTCTAATGTGTACCTCCCTCACACTCTCCCTTTCTGATTCCTAATTAGGAACCTTTCTTTTTTGCGGGGGAGGGGGGCTTGTGTTTTCCACTCTGTTGGCTGCACAACTGTCATGGAGGGCTGTTTTTGAATTGGGCAGTCACTCTGTGAGATAGCGTCTACTGGGGTTTGGGGGGAATTAGAAAACTATGGCTACCTGGTGTTCCAAACTGGTAGTTTCCTCTACTAAAGATAGTGATGGAGGTTACCCAAGATGAAGGCAACTGCTTTCAGTGATGGGGTGTCAGGTCCAGTTGGTAGAGCTGGGCAATGGCATTGAGTGGTGCATTCAGAGATGAGCTCTGTGGCGAGCAGTGTTGTACTTGATGGCTTTCTTCATAGCCTGTGATGTCCCCAGGTGCAGGCAGGCTACAGGAGTAGGGACTATGGCAGTAGCTGCTGAGTCCCAAGATGGAGGCAACCAGGGAAGACCCACATTGGTAGATGGTGGTCCACATTGGTAGATGGTGGTCCACATGGAAGTGGTGGCTGGAGTTCCTGCATGTGGGCAGCAGCTGAGTGTCTTGTGTGGGAGCAGGGTCTGGGAATTCTGGCTGGTGATGATGCCCGTGGTCCCAAAGAGGCACCCCCGAGACCTGCGTGGGCAAGTAGCAGGGAGTCAGGAATCCTTTACTAACTCTGAGGCTGGGGCTCATGCATCATGGTGGACATGATTTCTGTGTGGGATCAGCTGTGGAGGGGTCCTCTATCACTCTCAGCAAAGCAGTATTTCCACTAGATGAGACCCAGGTCACAAAGCGACACAGAATGCTGCCTTACTCTGGCCCACTATCTTGGATCCCCCACCAGTACCCAACTTTTAGTAGGAGAAAGAACATTTAGGCAGGAAGAAGATAAAGAAACAAATAACTTAATTTACAGTACAGAACAAATGAACCTTACAGACCTATACAGAACACTCCATCCAATAAAAGCAGAGTATACCTCTTCTCTAGTGCATACAGATCTTTCTCCAGGATAACACTAATTAGGTCACTAAATGAGTCATAACAAATTTAAGAGACCTGAAATAATACAGGGTATCTCTTCTGACCACAATACAATAAAATTAGTATTAATAGCAAAAGAAAAACTAGAAAATTGAGAAATAAGTAAAAATTAAATAACATTATCTTGAATGCTCTTGGATTCCCAATGAAGAAAATTATAAAATTCACAAGAAGAAAATTATAAAATATCTTAAAACAAGTAAATACAAAAACAAACATACTACAACTTATGAAATATAGCAAAAGCAATAGTAACAGTGGTGTTTATAGTAATGCCTACATTAAAAGAGAAGAAAGATCTAAAATAAACAATCTAATTTTATACCCAAGGAGCTATAAAAGAAATTGAAACTAAGCCCAAATTAGAAAAAGGAACAAAAGAACAATGATTAGTTCAGAAATAAACAAAATAGATAAAACATCAATGAAACTAAGAGTTGGCTTTTTAAAAATATAAACAAAATTGACAAACTTTTAGTGAAACTTAAGAATAAAAGGGGCAAAACTCAAATAAATAAAGAAAAGCCCAGAACCAGATGCCTTCACTGATTCTTTCTACCAAATATATAGGAATGAATTAAATTCAGGGGCCAATCCTTCTCCAATTATTTCAAAAATTTGAAGAGGGAGTACTTCCAAATTTATTTTATGAGGGAAGAATAATTATGATACCAAAGCCAGAAAAATAGATCACAAGAAATGAAAACTACAGGTCAGTATCTCTGATGAACATAAATGCAAAAATCCTCAAAAAAAAAAAAAAAAAAAGAATTCTAAACTGAATTCAATCACATATTAAAAGAACCATACACAATGAAAAAATTCGTTCATCCCTGGGATGTGATTAATGCAATACAGCACATTAACTAAATGAAGAGAAAAATCACGATCATCTTAAAAGGTGCATAAAAATCATTTATCTATATCATAATAAAATTTTTCAACAAACTAGAAATAGCAGGAAGTTACCATAATATATTAAAGAGTATACATAATATGTACATAATTAACATCATGTTCAACAGTGAAAAATTGAAAGCTTTTTCTCTAAGCTTTGGAAAAAGCAAAAATTTGCATTTGCCACTTTATTAAACAAAGTGCAAGTCACAGCAATTAAGAAAGGAAAATGAATAAAAAGGCATCCAAATCAAAATGGAAGGAGTATATTGTCCCTGTTTGTAGATTATGTGCTTTTTGTTTTGTTTTGTTTTGTTTTGTTTTAACCAGGGATTGAACTCAGGGGCAATGAACCACTGAGCTACATCCCCAGCCCTGTTGCTGGCCGGTGGGCCTAGAGATGCAGGGCTGGGCTTCCAAGATTGTTTTTTTTTTTTTTTTTTTTTTAATATTTAATTTAAATAAATTTAATTTAATTTTTTTTTTTTATTTTTAAAATACATGATTTGGGGGCTGGGGTTGTGGCTCAGTGGTAGAGTGCTTGCCTAGCATGTGTGAGGCACTGGGTTCAATTCTCAGCACCACATAAAACATATACAAAAAACCCCATAGAATTTCTAAGAGTAAGTAGGGGAGATTCTTCATAATATTTATCCCAACATTTAATTCATGGGTATGATACCAAAAGTATAAGCAACAAAAACTAAATATAAACAGTATGACTACATTAAGTTAAAAAGCTCCTATACAGAAAAGGAAACAATCAACAGAGTAAAAAGGCAACCTAAAATTAAGAAAATCATTGTCATAAATCTGATAAATGGATAATATCCAAAATATTTAAGGAACTTCTAGAATTCAATAATAAAAAATAAATAGAATAGCTAGGCAGGAGGGCACAAACCTATAATCCTAGTGACTAGAGAAGTTCAGGCAGGATAACCACAAGTTCAAGGCCAAACTCAGCAAGTTAATAAGAACATGTCTCAAACTAAAAAATGAAATAAAATAAAAAGGGCTGAGGATGTAGCTCAGTGGTAAAGCAACTCTGGGCTGAATCCCCAGTACTACAAAACAAACAAAACCTCAGAACCTAGTACCCATATTAAAAATTGTCCAAATACTTGAAAAATATATTTCTTAAAGAAGATATATAAATGGCCAGCAGGTGTATTAAAAACTGTTCAGCATTACTAATCATCAGAAATCTAAAACAAAACCGCAATGAAAAACCATCTGATACCTGTTTGGATCTCTATTATCAAAATGCAACAAAGCTAAAATATTGGTGTAAGTGTGGGGAAGTTGTAAATATTGTTCGATGTTAATGAGAATGTAAAATGGTGTAGTATTTACCCAAAATAGTATGGGAACTTCTCAAAACATAAAAAAATTAAACTACCATATGACTCAGAAATTCCACTTCTTGATATGTATCAAAATTCAACTTATGATCTCTAGCAATTAGGGAAATGCAAATAAAAACTACATTAACATTTCATCTCAATCCAGGCAGAATGGAAATTTTTAAGAATAGAAATAATATGGGCTGGGGATGTGGCTCAAGCAGTAGCCTGCTCACCTGGCATGCGTGCGGCCCGGGTTCGATCCTCAGCACCACATACAAACAAAGATGTTGTGTCCACCAAAAACTGAAAAATAAATATTAAAAAAATTCTCTCTCTCCTCTCTCTCTCTCTCAAAAAAAAAAAAAGAATAGAAATAATCATAAATGTGGGAAAGAATGTGGGGGAAAGACATACTCATATATTATTGGTGGGACTGCAAATTAGTGCAATCACTCTGGAAAGCAGGATAGAAATTCCTTTAAAAAATTACAAATAGAACTACCATATGACCCAGATGTCCCACTTCTCTGTATATATCCAAGGGATTTAAAATCAACATACTACAGTGACACAGCCACATAGCCGCACAATTCATAATAGCTAAGCTATGGAGCCAAGCTAGGTGCCCGTCAACAGATGAATGGATAAAGAAAATGTGGTATATATATATATATATACAATGGAGTATTAGCCAGTCAGAGAAAGAAAAGAATAAAATTATGGCATTTGCCAATAAATGGATGGAACTGGAGACTATTATGCTAAGTGAAACAAACCAGTCCACAAAAGTCAAAGGTCGAATGTTTTATCTGATATGTTGAAGCTAATCCAAAATAAGGGCAGGGAGGGTATTGAGAGCCACAGCCAGACTGCGGCCCCAGCAAACTTCCAGCTGATTGGCTCACTGCGGCCCCAGCAACCAGCTGATTGGCTCCTCTGTGGTGATGCTCATTGGGCTGTTTCCCCGTCCTTTCAGAACATGGAGCTGCTCATTGAGGGGACTCTTTGGCTCCACCCACGTGACCCAGCCAATCGGCCTCAAGAGTGGGAAGAGATTGGGGGAGGTGCTCACAGGGAGTGCCTGAGGTGGCAGTTGGGCTCTGAGGGAATTCCTGAAGAGCTCGTGTGGTGCAGTGTGTGTGTTCTAAAAATAAAGTTCATTTCTGCTTGACAAATGGCTCGTGAATTGTGCCCAGCCAGACTGCAGCAGGAGGGTGAGAAAGAGAGGGAGAAAGGAAAAAAGAGATGAAAGATCAGACAATGAGGATTGACAAGAAGAAGGTTTTATGGGAAAAAGGAAGAATAGTGGAATGAATCTGACTGAACTTAGGTATGTGTATGCATGAACATAACACAGTGAAGCCCAACATCAAGTATATCCACAAGACGTTAATTTAAAGGGAAAGATACTACATATAGCTTGCAGAAATGTCAGTTGGGTAGAGGGAGGGGAGCAGGGGAAGAGAGGAGGACAGGAGTGAAGAAGTGTTAGGTACTAAATTAGAGTAAATTATATTCCATGCTTTTGTGATTATGTCAAAATATTCCTAAATCTTATATGTAACTAAAAAGAATCAATAAAAAAGACACTTTGACATGTACAAAAATCAGTATACATATGTATGTATCTATATATGCAACTGAAATCTGAATCTTCAAATGGTATTGGTACTCCTATGTTCATTAGTGCACTATTCACACTAGCCAATAAATGAAATTAACCTAAATGTCCTCCAGCAGATAAATGGTTAAATAAAATGTACTATAAAAACATAATGTAATAATATTAGACCTTAAAAAAGAAAATTCTGTAATATGTGAGAACATGAATGAAACTTGAAGACATTACACTCAGTAACATGCAGTCACAGGCAAATATTGCATAACTCCATGTATTTTAGATATCTAAAAATATCAAAGTCATATAATACGAGAATACAATGGTGGTTTCTAGGAGATATGGAAGGAAGAAAGGAGGAGTTACTAAGTCACTGACTGGAAATTTCAGTCAAGCAAAATGTATTCATCTAGAAAGCTCTAGAGATGTATAGTACAAATTTGCACCTACTGTCAACAATAATACACTTAAAATTGAAAGAGTAGCTCTCAGGTATTGTTACCAAAACAAAAGAAGAAAAAAATTAAAAGAAAAAAGCATGGTCTCTTTAAAATACATGAGTCTTACAGAAACTTAATCTTATGTTTAACTTATGTATTTTTGTCGAGTTTTTTCTTTAAAAATATAATTTGTGTGCTAAAACTGGGTAGATTTTTTCTACCTTAACCTTTGTATATTAACATTTTTATAACTTTTAGCATTTTATACCTTCATAAGTTAGGTACTAACATTATTTTGTGTTGTGTTTATTCTCCAATTAGGTAACTATTAGAATTTGCAAAATAAAACTGTATGGGAAACTTTCTTAATTTTGCTTTTGTTTTCAAATTATGTACATATAATCTCAAAACCTACTAGAACAGGACTGGAAATTTTTTCTGTATAGAACCAGATGGGAAATAACCTAGGTTTCATGAACCACATATTACCCTTGTCACAAGTACCCGATTTCTCCATTTTAGCACAAAACAGTAATAGACATTATGGAACTGAATGGGTATTGTTGTGTTCCTATAAAACTTTATTTATGAAATTGAAATTTATGTTTCAAATAATTTTATATGCTAGAGAATATTGTTCTTTGGGTTTTTTATCCATTTACAATTTTAATAACAATTCTCAGTTTGAGGTCATACAAAAAAATGAAGCAAGCCAAATTTGACACTGGGGCAGTAATTTGTCCATTACTGCAGCACAATGTAAGATCATGAAAGCAGAGATTTCTTTTTTATTGTTCTATCCCCAGTGCATAGAGAAGTTGCTGGCATATAGTGTACATATGATAGCTGTTGAATGAGTTCCAGAACAAATATTTCTGCTCCTCTGTGTAATGTAGACAAACAACTTAACTGCAATGGACATTAAAAAAAAAAAAAAAAAAAAAAAAAAAAAATATTTCCCTCCAAATTCTGCATGAATTAGATAGATTTAATGAGAAGGTTTTCCATAAATTTATCTGATTTTTAATTTTAAAATAGTAGATTTCTGAGTAGCAGCTTTCAAGGATCTTAGTATTTTCATGAGTTTCTTACTTGATATTTTCCATCTTCTTTCCTCATGAAAATCCACCTCTATTAATGACCTCTCAGTTTTAGAAAGTTATTATATTAGGCTTACTTAGGGTATTTAAAATATTTGAACAGCAGAAGTAGAATAGCCTTCAGTTATATTATTTATAGATACTTATGAAGATAGGTAGATAGTGATATTATACATATCTATCAATGGCTTCTCTACCTACCCTCCCACAACATGCACAAAAAACCTTATGTTTAAGGTATATATATCAAGTGGCATATGCACACTTGAATCTACTTTATATTTTTAATGTATATCCTTATAATCTCTCCATAGTGTGTATATATATATATATATATATATATATATATATATATATATATATATATATAGCTTTATTTATATTACATAGTCATTTAATGAAATAATATTTCAAGTATATTTGGGATATTTCTGACACATAAGAAAGTTTGAATTTTAATTTTAATGGTTAACTATATATTAATATCCTTTAATAACACTGTTGCTTTTTTGGCTCTTTTTAATTGGCTCTTTAATATGGGCAACACTCAAATTATCTAGTTATGTCTTATTTTTTTTCAATGCTTCCTCTCCATCAGCATTTATTGAAAACAATCCTTTTACCACTACAATTGAATCTCCTGCTTTTCACATCCTATTCACCCCAAATTTTAATGGCTTTTCAGTATAGACGTTGTCACATGCAGTAATCATTGTAAATCTTTTGCATCTTGGTTTATGGTTAAAATTTAATGATGACCAATAATCCATAGACTCACATTTATCTAATAATTTCTTCATTCTAAACTTCTATGGTTTATTCCTCAAGAAGGACTCCAAGGAAATTACCAAGATTACATTTGATCTCATTATACTTCAAAGCTAGGATATTATCAATGAATATTGGATTCTTTTTGAAAGGATTTATGAGCAAACTTGAGGATGTTTCCACTAATTAAATATGGTACAATTTAAACAGTAGTAAAATAATAACTATGATGTATAAAAATACATTTTAATGCTTAAATCTATTAGTTAAAAATTATACTCAGAAAAGTTTGTCATTGGGAGATGGGTAGAGGAAGAGGAAGGACTGGGAACTAATATGGAGCAAATTATATTCCATGCATATATGATTATGGAAAAATGAACTCCAGTATTAGGTACAACTATAATGTACTAATAAAGCATTTAAAAAAAAAAAATCACTGGTTGCCTGTAGAAGATGTGAGGTGCCACAGTCCAGCTGCAGGAAAATAACCCGGGGCTGACAAGGAACTTGTATAGATTGATACAGCAGGAGTGGGAGCCGTTTATTGTAGGACCAGAGGGGTATATATACATTACACACAGCATATCTTAATTAACATAAACTAGATACAGCAGTCAACCAATAAGGAATCTCCACACTTAATGGCTCGCTGGCGTGACTTCACAAACCACTCCCTCTGCAAAATGCCAGGTGCCATCTTGACTTGTTTACAGACTCTAACAGTGGGGTATTTCAATTGGGTTGGTGCATTTTTTTTTTTTTTTTTTTGGTATTCCTGGAATACTTTTGTTTGTATCCTGCCCATTGTGGGTATGATGGTAGGATACTCTGTAACCTAGTTAAATATTCTATTTTAGCCAGTAGTCACCCACTTTATGTTTGGCATATGGGGCCTTGTCCTACTTTTGCAGGCTGTGGTGCAAATTACACTTTGTTTTCATAGTCCTTGCATTGCTATTCTGGTGTGCTCCTTTTATATGCTACATGGAAGCCACACTGAAAACTTGGGTGGTATTCTAAGCTTTAATTCAGTAATGAAAACTTTTGGCATATTTATTATAGTGAGGTTTATATGTGAATAGGTCAGTATTTCCCTTGCATTTTAAAGTATCCTTCTCCCAAGCTCTCTCCTGTCTGAGATCTTCTTCCACTTGTTGTTGGGCAGGTGAAGGGTATTGCCTGCCACTGCCTCATTTTAGCATGGAAAGTGCAAAATCCCAACACCATGCTCAGTGCTCATTTTTTACTGTAATAACTGACAGTGGATAAAAGTTGGTTTGTTTTCTGGGTTTTTTTTTAGTTAACTTTTTGCACTGACTTTTCTAATTGGTCTCCACAGACCCCATGGACAGGAATGAATATCCCTCCAAGACCATTTGCTAATATTTGATCTCTGATTACATGGTGTGAATAAGATAGAAGTAAGCCACCAGAAGCTTCTGGATTGGGGCTGGAGATCATACACCCCATTAGGACTCCATTGATTATTGCAGTGGGGCAGGAAAGTATATCTCTGGATTACCTGATGCCACAAAATAGGGTTCATGGGTCAGGAGACCAGACTGTATCCATGATCAGTCTCCCATGGGCACTGTTGGGATGGAGTAGTCATCCATGTTGTCTGACTAAAAGTGTCAGGGACATTTTTAAATGTCCATCCTAATGATTTACCCCTCTCCCAGACCTGTGATTTTCATTACAACCTGTATTTGAATATATATCTCAGTCACAGAGTTTGTCTTCACATTTACTGGTGACAAGACTTGGATATGATCCAGATTTTAGACAAACAAAATTGTTTAATAAATGTGAACATTTTAGGGATCACAATTTTGTGACCCAAACTCCATTAAACTAGCTGTCAATTACAAAGTTTGGTTATTTATGCCATACTTCTGAGTCATTAAAATACTCTTTTTACATAGCCTGTGATGCCTACCTAGCATTATCACACTTGTAAACCAACGTACCAAGTATCATGCAGAAGGATGTTAATGGCAGGTATACATTGAACAAAGAGGCCATTAGCCTGAGACAGCTGTACATACAGAGAAAAATACAAGGTCAGGGTTTGACGTATACTAACTCTTCTTTGAAGAAAATTTTAGAAACCAAGTCTATGCTATCAGTGGTATGTCTTAATGGAGGCCTATGGCTCCTCATGAAGAATCTGGTGGAAGAAACAGGAAGAGCAGTTGGATAATGAGTGATATAGTTTTCAACAAATCCTGTGAGAGGACTCTCAGAGAAGCCTGTGATATTTCTGATGGATATGAAAGAAAAAAGTACTGAAGTCTGAGAGCAGGTAACAATAAAAAAGAACAAAGATTGGGCTGAGACAGTAGCTCAGTGGTAAAGTGCTTGACTTGCATGTTTAAGGCACTGGGTTCAATCCT
The DNA here is from genome assembly GCF_047511675.1 of Marmota flaviventris. Classification (NCBI taxonomy): domain Eukaryota; kingdom Metazoa; phylum Chordata; class Mammalia; order Rodentia; family Sciuridae; genus Marmota; species Marmota flaviventris. The sequence goes on from NC_092519.1 coordinate 7,096,050, forward strand.
CAGCACCACATAAAAATAAATATAGTGTGTGTTCATCTACAGCTAAATAAATATTTAAAAAAAATAAGGTCTAGAGGACAGGCACAAACACAAAGCTAAATTCTAACCCTGAGATGACTGGGATACATATTCAAGACTTCCATGCTCTACTGGGCAAGAACCTTAAGGAAAAAGGTCATATCTTCTCTGGTTATGTGTCACGTCAAGCCTCTAGCTCAGTTCTTTACTCAAAGCATATGCTTAATAAATTTTTTATGAACTAATGTACCATGTGATATAATAACCCTTAAATTTCATATGCCTCACCAAATGAAATACTCACTGAGATATTCTCTATTGCTGGTGTGAAGAGTTGGGGAGAAAGTAACAAGTGGACCCCAATAAATAAATACTTCCTAGAAAACCCTTAGAAGATCTGCTAAGTCAAAAGACTGTGGGCACTAGTGATGACCTCAGACTGCTTTAAGCCACTAGTTGATTGGTAACATGAAGCTTGTGGTGAACCTTGCTATCCCTTTTCTGAAGGACCAAAAACATCAATGAGAGACTCTCTACTTTGGAAGCAATATAAACAGGACCTGAATACAAAGCATCCTCCAAACAGAAAGCTTATTATAGCTATTCAGAGAAAGGAATTCCATCAATATCACTACAGTAAGGTAAATTCCAGAGGAAGTAGTATACTAACACTACCAGTACCAGAGGTAAAATAAAATGAAGAAAACACATCCTGGGGATGTGTTTAGATTTTAGTTCCTATCATCAATCCCATAGAAAATTTGCAACATGGGTATTTCTTCCTCATCTCCTCTACCCCGCTAAAACCCAAGCCTGGGCATTATACTTCCTATATTTATTTAATGTGACTTCTCTAATTGTCACAATCTTAGTGGATTAAAAAAATAGAAATATTCTATCACAATTATAGAAGCTAGAGGTCTGATTTCAAGGTATCATCACGGATGCCCTCCCACTCATATTTCTACAGGAAGGTGTCTGTTCCTTGCACCTCGTAGATTAATGCTGACTACTGCCTTTCCTTGACATTCCTTGTCCTATGACCATATCATTCTCTGCTCCATATTCATACAGCTTTCTCCTCTGTCAAAACTCCTTTCTCACTGTCTTATAAGTATACATGTTTGTATTTAGTTCTCACCCAGATAATCCGGAAGTTTTACCTCTCAAGATAATTCCACATATTAATATTTATGGTATATAAAATAATACTCATTTTTTCATATATAGTAATACAGGTTTTGGCAGAGCCTTCACCAAGTCAATTACACCTTCTAAGATAATTGCAACCTATCATTTATAAAACAAGACTAGGATACAAAGTGTCACTAGTTTTATTCACTGAAATTTTGACACATTGAAGGAAGCAATTGCCGACTCAAAAACATAAAACTGAAAAGATCTATGTGGTTATTAGGGAAAAGGTTGCTGATTGTAAACCTTTCTGATAATAGCCAAGAAGTGAATGGTCTTCAATATACCTAAGGAAATTTTGTACGAAGGAAGTGATATAATTCACACTTCCACTGAGATCTAAATAAGTCCACATTAGCTTATGGGAATTTTTAATTAGGGAACACAAAATAATAGGCAGTGTTAAAAAGTAAGTGACCATAGAATAAACCATGAGATCAAGTTGGCCATGAGAGTTGATTGGAGGAAACATCCCCTTGCAATGGGGAAAGCTCTTATAAGAGGAGATGAAGAAATGCCCTTTTCAACTAGAAGATTTGGCATTCCTAGAATCTTGCAAATACACATGCTTATGAAGGAGTCAGCATGGTACTTTGCAATAACTAAACTATCTTATGGTTCCCTCCAGCTAGGTTAGAGCCTTGATGACCAAAATAAACCTAGGATAAGGATCCTCATTGTCCACAAATGGAGTATATACATAGGGATATTGGGAGCCCTGGGGAAGACCAGTGAAGATTTTAGAAGGATATGTTGACCAGAAAACTATAAGTACCACAGATACAGAAGAAGTAACCCTAAACAGCAGAGATAGGAGGAAGTTAAAGAATCATAATAATACATGTCCAGAGATGAGCCTACCCTTGACTGTTACGTGAGGTGTTCCCCAACAGCTCATGTGTGAGACAGTGCAAAAAGGTTTAGAGGTGAAATGATTGGCTTATGAGAGCCTTAACCTAACCAGTGAATTAATCCCTGATGGGATTAACTGAGTGGGAAGTGGAGGCAGGTAGGGACTGACTAGAGGAAGTGGTTCACTGGGGGCATGGGTTTGGGGTATATATATTTGTATCTATGGAGTGGAGTCTCTCTCACTCTCTGCTTCCTGATCATCATGTGAACAGCTTCTCTCTGCCACACTCTTACACCATGATGTTCTGCCTCACCTTGAGCCCTGAGGAATGGTGCCAGCTGTCTATAGACTGAGACATCTGAAACTGTGAGCCCCCAAATAAACTTTTCCTTCTCTAAATTTGTTCAGGTCTTCTCGTCACAGCACCACCAAAGTTAACTAAAACAATGCTCCTCTTTTTCTTCCACAGTGCCTCCCCTCAAAGTTTCCTACTTTCTCTTGCCTGAGAGAAATGGCCTTCTCATCTCATATACTTTCTCATGGATCCCACTATTCCATTCAGATTCCCAGCCTCTCCCATTAAATAATTGCCATTTTAAATTAACCCTGTTGTCATTCCATTTGAAGACAACATGAAGGTAAAGAAGATCTTCTTACACACTACCTCTGTATAAAAAATTAAATGAGCAAGAATGTAAGTACTATTTAGTCACTACCACAGGCTGAATAAGAAGCTGAATGAAAATAGTTCTACCAGGACAAATAACTCTGGAAAACTACAAACCCAGGTAATGAACTGTGTAGCCACTACCAAGGGTTGGTTCCAGATTTTGGTGATGATAGATAAATACAAGTCTTGTGTGGAAGGTGAAATTTGTGAGAAGTGATATTGTATATTTAGCCAAGAAGATTTCTAAGCAAAATGTTGAAGAAATAAATGTCTCCTTTTAAGTGTTTACAGTTAAATGAATAAAAGATTGAGGAGTTGAAGAAATCACTAAGAAAACTATGAAATATTTTTACAATAAATATTATAAAACATAAGAAATTGGAGAGAACATAAAATTTGGAAATACATTTTGTGTTCATGAATTGGAGGAATCAATATCACAAAATGTCCATACTACTCAAATAAATCAACTTATTCAATTCAACTCATCTGAAAATACCAATGATATTCTACACAGAACTAGAAAAAATAGTCCTAAGATATATATATATATATATATATATATATATATATATATATATATATATATATATCCCCAAAACAGCCTGAGTCACCAAATTTATCTTAAGCACACAGTACAAAGAAGGAGACAATATAATATGTGACTACCTGACTTCAGAACATATTACAAGGTTATAGTAATCAAAACAGTATGGTAGTAGCATAGATACAGACACACAGACCAATGGAAGAGAAATGAGACTCTAGAATTAAACCCACATATCCGTAATAAACTTTTTTACAATAGTACTTAATTAAGAACACACTCTGGAGAACTTTTTTAATAAATGGTACTAAATTTGTTTGGGGAAATTGGATATTCACATGAAGAATAAAACCAGACCCCTGTCTCCCATGAGTTGCATGGTGTCACATGCCTATAATCCCAGTGGCATGCGAGGCTGAGACAGGAGGACCATGAGTTCAAAGCCAACAGTGAGGCACTAAGCAACTCAGGGGATGTGGCTCAGTGGTCAAGTGCCGCCGAGTTCAATCCCCCATACCCCCCTAAAAAATGAAATGAAGGATTAAATTTAAGACATGAAATTATAAAACTACTAGAATTAAACAGGAAGAATATTTTAACACATTGGAATAACCAGGATTATTTTTGGATAAAGCTCCAAATGTAGAGGAAACTAAGTAACAATAGACAAACAAAATTTTATCAAACTAAAAGCTTCTGCACAGCAAAGGAAACAATCATCAAAGTAAAGAGATAACCTACAGAATGGAAGAAAATACTTTCAAAAAATACATCTGATAAAGGGTTTAATATCCAGATTGTACAAGGAATTCCAAATGCTCAGAAGCAACTAAAAAAAGTGTATATATATATATATATATATATATATATATATATATATATATATATATATATATACATTTTTAAATGTGTGCAATAGACATTTCTCAAAAGAAGACATGCAAAGAGGGTACAAATAGATTAAAAATATTCAGCATCACTAATCACCAGGAAATGCGCATCATAACAATGACATTCTGGTAAGAATGGGTTTTATAAAACAGAAAAAAAAAATAGCAAGTGCTGGCAAGAATGCAGAAGAAAGGGAGCTCTTGCATATGTTGGTGGGAATGTAAATTAGTATACTTATTATGGAAAACACTACAGAGGTTCATCAAAAATTTAAAATAGAACTCTCAAATGATCCAACTTTCCCACTCCTAGCATTATATATTTAAAAAAATCAGTATTTCAAAGAGAAATGTGAATTACCATTTTCATGGCAGTTCTAACCACTATAGCCAAGAAAAAGAAATAACTGTCCATTGACTGATTAATAGACAAAAAATGTGGTGTATATACATATTGGGATAATAGTCACCCAATAAAATTAATGACATTTGCAATGACATGTACAGAACTGGATATAATTATGTTAGGTAAAATGAGCTAGACATAGAAATACATGCACTATATGATCTCATGCATGTGTGAAAAATAAAATAGCCATCTCAAAGAAATTAAAAATAGTACAGCCATTATAACAGGCTAGGGATAGGGTGAGATGAATAATGGGAGTATCATGGTCAATGGGTACTAAGTTACATTTATATATGAACAGAAAGTTCTGGTGTACCATTAACAGTAGCATGAGTACAGATAATGACAATGTGTTATTTTGAAAAGCTACAGGAAAGAATGGTGAATATTTTAGCATAACAAAATGATAAATGTTTGATTGGTTGATATATTTAACCTGATTTATACATTACACACTATATAATTGCATTGAAACAAAAATGGTATCCCATAAATATGTGCAATTGTTGTGTTTAAAAAAATAAATTTAAATTCAAATACCGTTTCAAAAATAAGGCAGAACTTGGTGAGCACAGTGGCACACCTATAATCCCAGTGATTCTGGAAGCTGATGCAGAAGGATCACGAGTTCAAAGCCAACCTCAGCAATGGTGAGGCACTAAGCAACTCAGTGAGACCTGTCTCTAAGTAAGATATAAAATAGGGCTGAGGAGGGGGCTCAGTGGTTTAGTGTCCCTGACTTCAATCCCCAGTACCAAAATATAAAAATAAATAAATAAATAAAAATAAGCCAGAACTTGAGATTTTGAAACATTTCCCCCTATACTTATACCAAAACGTAAGAAACTTTGTTCAGAAGAAAAGACTAAAGTTATAGCTAAATAAAACTTATATACAATTAGTATAAATATCAACCATGGAGCTAACCAGCTATTTTCAGCAGAATCTAAGGATATAGATGAGGTTCTTCCAATAGAAACACTGCCAGCTTGGAGTAAAGACAACAAATAAAAAACAATTTTGGATATGTCTCAAGGATAATCAGAATTGCCACTCCTACCACAGGTCTAAGAACCAAGATTACTCCTTCTTTTGATTTTAAGAGTTCTGAAGACATGAATCTTGTACAGAACTATGTGGGATGGGTTCCTGAAAAGAGATATTTGAGTAGCACTTTGTTGAGCCAAGGGGTGGGGTTGTCTAATAAAACCATGAAATGATGTCTGCTCCCTAGTTGGCTTGTAAAGCATAGAATCAAACAAAAGAAACTTTTTTTTAGAAGTTGAATTTGAATGTAGTTTTTTTTTTAATATTTTTAGTTGCAGTTGTTCACAATACCTTTATTTTGTTTATTTTTTTTATTGTTGTGCTGGGGATCAAACCAGTGCATCACATATGCTAGGCAAGTGGTCTACCACTGAGGTGTACCCCAACCCCTTAAATTTTAATGGAATTTTATTTGGTATCTTTTAGAATTCTTTATGACATATCACCCCTTTCTTATTTCCGTTCTCCCATTTGGGAAAGGAATCTATGCCCTTGTCTCACCATTCCATTGTAGAAGACAAGACTTGTGGGGTTTCTCAGGTTCACAGCTAGGGAAGAGTGTGCCTCAAGATACACAGTACATAGGACTTTACCCATAGAGGATTTAGAAGGTATTTAGTTGAGACTTGTGCTGTCAAGATTGGAGTTCATCCTAAAATGTATTAAGATTTGGGGCATGTTGGAATGGAATGCAGTATATTACCTGGTGGAACATGATGATGGGGATAGCAAAGAGGAAAATTCCATGGAGTGAACTGCGTACACCCAAAATTCATTAAGTTGAAGCCCAAACCACCAATGCTATATGGTTGAGAGATGAGTGTTTGAGAGATAATTAGGTATAGTTGTGGTCATGAAGATGGGACCCTCACCATGAGATTAGAGCCCTTATAAGTAAAGGAGGCAGAGAGCTAGCTCTCCCTCTCTCCAAGCTATGTGGGTTCATAGCAAGTGTTGCTAGGGGGCAAAATTGCAACGTGTGCCGTTGCTGAATTCTGGCTAGGCACAAAATCATGAGCCACTCAAGCAGGAACAAACTTTATTTTTTGAAACTGCCGCCAATGTTCTGTAGGCCCCTGGGAAGATCGCAGATCCACCCACGCGGCATTCTCCCTGAACCCCCAGAGGAAATTCCTCCCCCGGAACTCCCTCCTACTGTACTTCCCCAACCAATGGGAACTCTCCAGGAGTCCCTAGCAGGCCGAGGTGAATAGCAGGAGTCCAATATCCATATGAATGCAAATCTTAACATAATCATATCATCTCAATGGCTTGCTGGCATCACCTTTCAACCAAAAATGCCATGCATCATATACTTGGCTGACTCTTAGCATCTGCCCCCTTCTGTTTAATTAAGCAACAAGCAATGTGCCTAGGGACTGTGCCTGTTAGGTTTGTCCAATTCAACATATGTTTCTTACCCGTCATCGGAAAACTGACCTCTAGGGGCCAGCCTCCTGTCTTAGGTTGATACCACTGCAATTGGATCATACCCGTCACTGACTACCAGTCCAGCATATAGCCATACTTATGGATAGGCCTATGCACCAGTGGGGGGGTGAGGTTCTTTGCCTCACCTCTGTTGGCCCCCAAATTTAGACCATCACTAGTAGAAGGGAGGACGATACAGAAATGCCACGACACCAAGTCAATTGATGGCTCCTAGGAAACATTGCATCACTGGTGACACATCAGCAAAGATACGCTAGCACTACCATAATTTGCTGCATCAACAGATAGATCACAATGCATACAAGTGATACATAGTCCAGGCAAGTTCTGTAAGCATTTCAAAGCAGACAAATCTATCAATATGTCCATATCCTCCCAAAATAAATCGACTCATTGATTGAGAATTACTTGTTGAGTTATTAATCATTGATGTATCAGTTTATACAGTTTGTTGTGATAACTCTCGAAGAAGTTGTAGTTTGGTTTCATCTTTGTCTTCACCGGCACTGGGATTAAAATAGGAATTCTGACAATGATGCTAAAAAAAAAAAATATGTAACATTTCAACAGGTACTAAGAAAACAATTTTTAGAACAATTTACATTATCCTGAACAGAATTATTAAATATAATGAAAAGGAAAGGTGAAAGTAAACAAACAGATCTGTTAACCTCCAATTTGTTCATATATTAAAACAATCCTCAACAGCTGTTTACCCAAATTAAATTAAACTATTAAAATCACGTGAATAATAAAAAAAAAATTCGGATCCATATTCATGAGCGCTCCTCATATATGATATATGGACATACGCACATACAGACATACAACACAAAACAGAAGTGTGCACACGTAACATACAACACATAAGACAATAGTAAAGGCCTTGTACCTTTACCTAGGTGAAATCTCCATTGCAATGTTTAAAAACTCCACAGTCAAAAAATAAAACTGATCAGAAAAACATTAACCTAGGTCTGTATGAGCTCAAAAATAAAATATAACTTTATGATGTGGGGAAAAGCAATAATAAAATAGATATTGAAAAAAGCATCCTGGTTAATCACTGTCACGGATGTAAGAAGAGCCAAGCTGGAGTTCTGGATATCAGCTGTTATGGATTTGAGTCAAATCATCTTCCTTTTGGTCTGTAGAAATTGTTTTGGTTAATCTCTCTGGAATCCAAATCGGCTGCTGTTCTCCCTGTGGAAAAACACAGAGCCCCGACTCCAGACAATCACTGGGTCAGGACCTTTCCATTGTCCTGTTAGAATATCCTTCCAAAGTACCTTAGGCTTATGTACATTTTTTGGATACAAATGTCTTGCCACAGCACTAAGTCCTGATGAATCCAAATTTAAAAAGTTTAGAGTAAAAAGGGTTATTTTAAGTTTATCTTTGGGGGATATATACCCCTTTCCAATTCCCTCCTTTTGTTTTAATAAGTACATTTTAATAGTTTGATGAGCTCTTTCAACTATGCCTTGTCCTTGTGGATTGTATGGAATTCCTATTATGTGAGTAATGCCAAATGATGAGCAAAATTGTTTAAAAGAGTTAGAAACATAACCAGGACCATTATCTGTTTTTAACTGTTTTGGAACGCCCACAGTGGCAACATATTGTAAGCAATGAGCTATAAAATCTTTAGTTTTTTCTCCAGCATGAAGGGAGCCCATCAAAAATCTGGAAGAAGTATCAACTGTAATATGCAAATATTTTAATTTTCCAAATTCTGGCAAGTGTGTGACGTCCATCTGCCAAATATGGTTAGGTATCAATCCTCTAGGATTGACTCCAAGATTAACTTGTGGTAAAAATGTCACATAATTTTGACATTGTTTTATTATATGTCAGGCTTGTTCTTTAGTTATTTTAAAACGCTTTTGTAAAGTATTAGCATTGACATGGAACCTTTTATAAAAATTTATAGCTTCTTCTATTGTGGAGAAAATATGTATGTCATATGTAGTTTATCTGCTAATTCATTGCCCAAACTAAGGGCTCCAGGCAATCCTGTATGTGCCCTGATATGTCCTATAAAAAATGGATCTTTTCTGTCCCAGATTAGACTTTGTATAGTGGAAAACAAAGCAAAAACAGTAGAGAAAGGGGAAATCCTACCAGCATCTTCAAGGGATACTATAGCATTAACTATATACTGACTATTGGAAAATAAATACAGAATCTTTAAACATCATAAAAGCTTGTAATACTGCATTAAGCTCTACCTTTTGAGCTGATTGTTTGGGTACTAAAAATGTAAAAGTTTGATCAGGGGTAACTACTGCTGCTGTACCATTATTTGACCCATCAGTGAATATATTTGGAGCATTCATGATAGGGGTTTTTCTTGTCATCTTTGGAAAAACTACAGGATGCTTAGACCAAAAGGACAACAAAGGATTAGATGGTAAGTGATTATCAAATGAAACATTAGATTTACACATGATTATTGCCCAAGTATTTAACTCATTAGCTAACTCATCAATTTGATCCATAGTATATGGAGTAATAATTTTATGGGGAGAAATCCCAAACACTCCCTTTGCTGCTTTTATTCCTTTGAATATTAATTGTCCTACAGCCTCATGATATCTAGTAAGAATAGTGTTAGGAGAATAAGATTAATGTATCCACAATAATGGAACTTCTTGCCAAAATACTCCTGTAGGAATATTTTTTGTTGGCAGTACAATAAATAATAAAGGCAAACATATCAATTCTATCCAAATGCATATTTTTCATATATGTTTCAATGATTTTTAATGCCTTTCTTGCTTCAGGCATTAACATTTGGGGTGAATTGGGATCTGATGGACCTTTTAGGACATCAAATAAAGGTCCCAACTCTCCTATTGGTATGCCTAGATAAGGCCTTATCCAATTTATGTCTCCCAATAACTTTTGAAAGTCGTTAAGTGATTTGAGTTGATCTACTCGTATTTGAATTTTTGGAGGACGGACCATGGTTGAGGATAATAGAACTCCTAAATAATTAATTGGAAGATTTAATTGTACTTTATCTGTTGCTATCTCTAGATTATAATTTTTTAATGAATTCATAAGTGTGGCATAACATTCTAGCAGTGTGTTTTTATCTTTATGTGCCAATAACATATCATCCATATAGAGAAATATTTGTAGTTCAGGATTTTGATTTCTAAGTGGCTGGATTGCTTTGTTAACATAAATTTGACACATAGTTGGACTATTAGCCATCCCTTGAGGGAGTACTTTCCATTCATATCTCTGATCAGGACCTTCATGATTTAGTGCAGGGATAGTAAATGCAAAATGTGGACTATCCTCGGCATGAATTGGAATTGAAAAAAAAAAAAAAAACAATCTTTAATATCTATAGCTAAAACATACCAGGTTTTTGGTAAAGTAGACAATTGGGGAATCCCTGATTGAGCAGGTCCCATAATAACCATCTCATTATTAATGGCTCTTAAATCTTGCAATAATCTCCATTTACCAGATTTCTTTTTAATGACAAAAATGGGAGTATTATGGGGAGATACAGAAAGTTGTATATGTCCCTCCGCTAATTGTTGTTTGACCACGTTATGGGCTACTTGTATCTTTTCTTTACTCAGGGGCTACTGAGGAACCCACACTGGTCTTTCTGATTTCCAAGTAATTTTGATTGTCTCAGTGGCCCTTTCTGAAAACCCAATCCATGTCTATTTATTTCTTGATCTATTTGAATTGGTGCTGTCATACCTTGTTCTAGTTCTCTTAATCTTTTTTTCTTTCCTAAAGCCTTGTCTAGGCCTAGTAGTGGGCGCGTTAAGATTGATGTTATTTGTTAATGTCAAACCTAATTGATCTAGGACATCTCATCCCCATAAATTTATAGGAAGATGATCCAATACATTGGGCTGTATAGTTCCTTCACATCCTTCAGGATCCTTCCAATCTAAAACCATTGCACTTCTATGGGGATTAGTTGCCACTCCTAGGCCTCGAAGTGTTGAGTGGCTTGTTGTAATGGCCAATGTTTTGGCCATTCTTGACAAGATATGATGCTAAGGTCAGCACCTGTGTCCAGTAGCCCATTAAAGTCATGACCTTGAATATTTAGTTTTAGCATGGGGCGAGAATCTAAATTTAAAGACAGCATAGCCCAATCTACACCTGTGGAGCCTAATGCCTTGGAACCTCTTTCTACAGTACAACTGGAAAATTTATCATGCAGGCTGGGTATTATTAATAACTGTGCTATGCTGTCTCCTGGTGAAATTACTGATATACCTCTTGGAAAACTAGCTATAATTCTTATTTCACCCTCATAATCAGGATCAATTACCCCAGGACTTATCATAAGTCCTTTTAGAGTAGAAGAACTGCGTCCCAATAATAAGCCTACTGTTCCTTGGGGAAGAGGTCCTTTTACTCCTGTGGGAATGATTTGAACTCCCATCTCTGGAGTTAGTACTGCTCTGGCAGAGGCGCAGATGTCCAACCCTGCACTCCCTCTAGTTTGTCTGATGAGGGATTTAATGGATAATGCATCCTGGGCACTACCTTGATGGTGCTGCTTGGTTCCTCCATTGCCCCGTATATTTGTGATTTTGGGCCCCGGAGCATTGGGTCCTCCAGTCCGTTTTTTGGCAATGGACTCTGATGCCTTTCTCCATGATATCGTGGGTAAACACTTGGTCCTTTTCTGTTTTTTGATAATAGAATACCCTCTATGGTGGTTTGAGAACGGCATTCATTAGCCCAATGTTTCCCTCTATGGCATCGTGGGCAAATACCCGGTATTCTACTCCTTTGATACCTAGCTTTGTTAAACCCTCCTCCTATGGGGCAACTCCTTTTAAAATGTCCTGTTTGATCACAATTATAGCATGTTTTTGGCCTGGCATCTAAATCCTGTTGTACTGCTGCCAAGACTTGCCCTTGTTCATTAATGTCTCTACATAATTTAATATATGTGTTTAAATCTTCATGTCTCCATGGTCTAATGACCTCTCTGCAGGAACGATTTGCTTGGTCATAAGCCAGTTGTTTTATTAATGGCATTGCCTGTTCTGTATCTCCAAATATTTTAGAAGCTGTTTGAATAAGCCTATCTACAAATTCAGCGTAAGGTTCATTAGTTCCTTGTATTACCTTAGATAATTGTCCTTGTAAATCTCCATGCCCCTGTAAAGTTTTCCATGCCCTAACCGCATCTACAGCAATTTGTGCATATATGCCAGGATCATATTCAATTTGTTGCCATTGACCCTCATAAGGTCCTTTTCCTAATAACATATCTAGATTTCTTTGATGGTAACCAGCTGCTGCATTTCGCCTAGCTGTCTCCATGCAAAATTCCTCATTGGCAACCTTCCATAACAACTATTGTCCTCCATTTAGCACAGATCCACACGTTAGCCCAATCTGCTGGCATCATATCTAAGTTGGTGGATTCGACCATGCTCACAGTGAAGGGTGCTTGCAGCCCATAGGTTGTTACAGCCTCCTTTAATTGCTTTACTGTTTTGAAGTCTAAAGCATGGTGAATTTGTTGCCCTCCTGCCTGCTCAAGTACAGGACATGCTAATCTTTGGGGTCCTGCCTCAGGATTCCGTCCATCAACTACGGGATTTGAGGGCCACTCAACTGTAGATGGAGCTGTTGATTAGGGTTAACCAGAATCACACTGAATAGAAAACACTGAAATAATAGTAAAAGAAGAAAGAAGCCAGGCTTGGTAGTGCACATTCAAGAGTTTGAGGCAGAAGGATAGCAAGTTTGAGCTCCACCTGGGCAACTTAGTCTTGCAATGAAAAATACAATAAAAATAAATAGTTCTGGAGATATATAGCTCAGTGGTAGAATGTCCTCTGGTTCAACCCCAGTACCACAAAAACAAATAAATACACAAAGAAAAAAAGAAGAAAATGAAGGATGAGGAGGAGGAGGAGGAGGAGAAGGAGGAGAAGAAGAAGGACAAACAAACATACAACATGGAAAATATTATGAATACAATAAACTTATTCTAAAATGAATTGAAAAATAATTCAGGATAGGCAGAATTGTTCTGAAATGAATGAAAATAATGTGTGAAGATAAAATTTAGTAAATATTTAAATTTATTGCACAGTTCCAGCATTTTAAATACTGACACAAACAAGTTAATAAACTGTGTTAAAAAAATAAAAATATGAAGAAAAACTGGGAAAGACCAGAAAGCTAAAATTGGAATTTGTTGTTACATTTGAGCCTTACAAATCAATATGTGTATCAGAACCCAAGAATCACAAAATATTTGTCTCTCATTTTGTAAATAGGAAATTTATTCAAGTAACAGTTAATTAATAAATGAAACTTTTAAATTACATTATTTTATTTGGGTTAAAGTACCTTTTATAAGGATCTCCTACAAGTTAATTCCCAAATTCTACCAAAACTGACCCTAACATTAATGAACAATATATACAGGTAATTAACAGAATGGAAAATATAAAATATTAAAATTTGTTTAAATTTATTTAACATAAAGAACATGAAAATTAAGTCAAGTACCATATTTTATCAGTCACAATAGCAAAGATAAAAATCCTTGAAAATACATTATTATTGTTATGCTATTTAAGATATGAGGATACAGTCAATTTCACATGTGAGTTTAGAAATATGATAAATGTTGATGTCAACTTGCTAATGCCTATCAAAATTACAAACCTAAAAATTCTTATGGAGGTGAATTTTTTTATTGTGTGCAAGTATTTTGACATGTATACATATTAAATTTGTTGATGAATACAAGCATAGCTCACTTTATTTTGCTTTCTCTTTATTGGGCCTCACATATATTGAGATGCTTTATAGATTAAAGGTTTGTGATAACCTTGAGTCAAGCAAGTTTATCAGTACCATTATCCCTTAAGCTAAAACCTAATCCAGAGCAAGGATCTAATTATTTTCAATTCTATGAGAGCTGATATTGAGGAAGCTTCAGAAGAAAAGTTCGAGGCTAACACAGGTTGACTAATGAGAGTTAAGGAAAGAAGCCATTTCAAAGTCCAATGTGAAGCAGTGAGTGCTAATACGGATTTTGCAGCAAGTTGTCCAGAAGAACTAGCTAAGACAATTGATGAAGGTGGCTACAATAAACAACAGATTTTAAATGTAGACAAATCAACCTTCTATTGGAAGAAGATGCCATCTAGGGATTTCATAGCTAAAGAGAAGTTAATGCCTGACTTCGAACTTAAATCTTGTTAGGGGCTAACACATCTGGTGTCTTTAAGTTGAAGATAATATTGATTTATCAATCCAAAAATCCTAGGGCCTTTAAGAATTATATTAAATATTACTTGTTTAGCTTGTGTAAATGGAAAAACTTTGGATAACAACATGTTTGTTTATAATTCTTTAAAGACTGGTACCAAAACAGGCGGGTGGACCAATGGTACAGAATAGAGGACACAGAAACCAATCCACAAAACTACAACTATCTTATATTTGATAAAGGGGCTAAAGGCATGCAATGGAGGAAGGATAGCATCTTCAACAAATGGTGCTGGGAAAACTGGAAATCCATATGCAACAAAATGAAACTAAATCCCTTTCTCTCACCATGCACAAAAGTTAATACAAAATGGATCAAGGAGCTTGATATCAAATCAGAGACAAGCCATCTGATAGAAGAAAAAGTTGGCTACGATCTACATACTGTGGGGTCGGGCTCCAAATTCCTCAATAGGACACCCATAGCACAAAAGTTAATAACTAGAGTCAACAAATGGGACTTACTCAAACTAAAAAGTTTTTTCACAGCAAAAGAAACAAGAAGAGATGTACATAGGGAGCCTACATCCTGGGAACAAATCTTTACTCCTCACACTTCAGATAGAGCCCTAATATCCAGAGTATACAAAGAACTCAAAAAATTAGACAATAAGATAACAAACAACTCAATCAACAAATGGGCCAAGGACCTGAACAGACACTTCTCAGAAGAGGACATACAATCAATCAACAAGTACATGAAAAAATGCTCACCATCTCTAGCAGTCAGAGAAATGCAAATCAAAACCACCCTAAGATGCCATCTCACTCCAGTAAGATTGGCAGCCATTCTGAAGTCAAACAACAACAAGTGCTGGAGAGGATGTGGGGAAAAGGGTACACTTGTACATTGCTGGTTGGACTGCAAATTGGTGCAGCCAATTTGGAAAGCAGTATGGAGATTTCTTGGAAAGCTGGGAATGGAACCACCATTTGACCCAGCTATTCCCCTTCTTGGTCTATTCCCTAAAGACCTAAAAAGAGCATGCTACAGGGACACTGCTACATCGATGTTCATAGCAGCTCAATTCACAATAGCAAGACTGTGGAACCAACCTAGATGCCCTTCAATAGACGAATGGATAAAAAAAAAAAAATGTGACATTTGTACACAATGGAGTATTACTCTGCATTAAAAAATGACAAAATCATAGAATTTGCAGGGAAATGGATGGCATTAGAGCAGATTATGCTAAGTGAAGCTAGCCAATCCCTAAAAAACAAATGCCAAATGTCTTCTTTGATATAAGAAGAGTAACCAAGAACAGAGTAGGGACGAAGAGCATGAGAAGAAGATTAACATTAAACAGGGATGAGAGGTGGGAGGGAAAGGGAGAGAGAAGGGAAATTGCATGGAAATGGAAGGAGACCCTCAGGGTTATACAAAAGTACATACAAGAGGAAGTGAGGGGAAAGGGAAAAATAATACAAGGGGGAGAAATGAATGACAGTAGAGGGGGCAGAGAGAGAAGAGGGGAGGGGAGGGGAGGGTGGATAGTAGAGGATAGGAAAGGCAGCAGAATACAACAGACACAAGTATGGCAATATGTAAATCAATGGATGTGTAACTGATGTGATTCTGCAATCTGTATATGGGGTAAAAATGGGAGTTCATAACCCACTTGAATCAAAGTGTGAAATATTATATATCAAGAACTATGTAATGTTTTGAACAACCAACAATAAAAAATTAAAAAAAAAAAAAAGATGCTAAGTTCACTGTTGGTACTTACTGTTCAAAAAGGAAGATTCCCAGGAGCTATGATAAAGTTGCACAATGAGAGTATTTCTTTGCATATCTGCTATCAAGATATCTATTCTGCAATGCATGGATCAAGCAGCAATTTCAATCGCCAGGAACTGTTGTTTAAGAAATACATTTTGTAATGCTGTAGCAGCCATAGTGATTTTTCTGATGGATCTGGGCCAAGTAAATTGAAAAGATTCTAGAAACAATTCACATTCTAGATGTTATTATTAGTGACTCATAGGATGAGGTAAAAATATCAACATTAACAGGACTTTGGAAGAAGATAATCATAACCCTTATGGACTTCACTGAAGTAAGGAATGTGGTATAAGTAGAAAGAGAAAAAGAATTAGAAATGGACCCTGAGAATGTGACTGAATTACAGCAACTCATGATAGCCTGTCATCCAGTAGTGTCTTTAAGGACATCCAAGAATAAGTTCTCTTTGTGTTTATCAATGAAAAATATATAAAGGTTTATTCATAAGTAAATGACAGTCTGAGTAAAAAAAAAAAAAGTTAGTTTCCTCACAGGAAGTGAGTGGTTTTTTTTTTTTTTTTTTTTTTTTTGTTTTGTTTTGTATACTTATGGGGAATTTTGAACTAATCTTCATTTTTTCTTGTTGATTGCTACATGTTTATGACTGTAAACTTTAAAGTTTGTGTATCTTGGAAGTTCATTTTTTATTATGAAGTAATTCAGAGTGACCCAAACCTTCTTCACTTCTTCACTTTTTTGGCAATATATCCTGAAAACAGTATCCCTTTTTCCCTGTAGTTTCAGATTTCCTTTAGTTTTGATTTGTTTGTTGTTGTTTTTCCTCTGTTCAATTTGCTATTTTGTCCTTTCCAGTAACTACATTATATATATATATATATATATATATATATATATATATATATATATATATATATATATATGTATTCAAAGAACTATCAAGCTTTGTGCACATGTCTGTCTCTCTCTCTCTCTCTCTCTCTCTCTCTCTATATATATATATATATATATATATATATATATATATATATATATATATATTTAATAATTTCTTAAAACTCATTTTACTTTGTGTTTGTTTTCATAGCACTCTGTAGCAGGTACTTCATGCTTTTACCGTTTTCAGTACTTCTGTTTTCATTGTTTACAATGTGATAACTTAATTTTCTCTTGCGGTTTCTTCTCGATATCTGCCTACCCACACCCCTCTCTTTCTGATGCTTAACAGCTCTACCTTGAGGTTTGCATATATCATCAAGCTCTGAGCAATATTTTTTTTTTTTTTTGGCAAATTTCTTTATCCACTGTTTTTCACTTCAGTTTTTACTCTTATATTTTTATAATTTTAATGTATTTTGCATATTATGTTTCACTATCAAATCTCATTTAATGACATGAATTCTTTTTTTGGCTGGTGGTTTGCATAAAATATATTTTGATGTGTGGAAAAGGCAGTATTCATGGTCAGAAAAGTCTATGTGCAGAGTGATTTAATTTTACACTTTATTTTTTCCATTTGTAGAGATATTCCCAATTAATAGTGTTCCACAGGGGGAAAAATATGTTTGGAGGGGCTGGGATTGTGGCTCTGTGTTGGAGCACTTGCATGCACCTCCTGTGGGGCACTGGGTTTGATCCTCAGTACCACATAAAGTAAATAATTAATTAAAAATAATGGTATTGTGTCCCTTTACAACTGAAAAAAAAAAAAAAAAAAGATTTGGAAGGATTTCTTTATTTGGCCAAATGACCCCGACTTTCCTTTTGAGGCAACAGAAGTGATCCATGGAAGCTGTCTCTAATAGCCCTCACAAAGCCTTCCAAATCCTTCTTTAAGTATCTTATGGAAACCTCATTGAACACCAGTTACATTCTGTAATTCTTTCTTTTAGGTAGACTGTCAGTGATACAGAACCCTGTGCTTATGTTGAAGCCCAAGTATTCATTTCCTTTTACTCATGACCATTGCCTTATTTTCTTAATTTATAGGACACAAAGAGTCATCTTTTTTGTACCATTCATAACATAAAATATGTTTTAGTATTTATCACAGGGTTCATGCCTACAACGTAGAGCTCAACCCAATGCAGTGTGTGGCCTACAGTGTGTTATCAGCAGTACCATAGGTTTCAAAATAATTTTATATATTGCAATGATTTTTTCGGTTTATATTTTAGTTGTTGATGTACCTCTATTTTATTCATTTATTTATATGTGGTGCTGAGAATTAAACCCAGAGCCTTACACTTGCTAGGCAAGCACTCTACCACTGAGCCACAAGCCCCTTCATTCAAGTTTTATATTGCATTCAAGTCAATTTTGTATTGCTATAGAACACTATTTACTATTGTATGATCTTATAGCAGTTAATGGAAGGTCATATTATTTTAATTTTATTTACCCTGATGAATCATTCATAAATGTCAAATTTAGAGGCTACTATGTGTGTTCTGTCTTAAATTTTATCCCAGTCTGATGGTTGTCCTATATACATACTTGGCTAACTATTAAATTCTTGGTAAGAAAAGCAACCCTAATTGCTTTATTCTTAACAGGTGATACAATCTATTTTAAAATTATACTCTTTTGAGAAGTACTCTGAGGAATTCATTATGCTAACAATACGAATTGACCATATAACACATATCTTCATCACATCCCATTTGAAATATAATCTAAGATATAGATATTCTACCCCCAGGCTTGATTAAATATATAAATCACATCTGCAGAAAAATATTTTAAGTCTGAATTTATAGGATTTGCAAATGTCTTATATACTAACCATGGGAACTTTTATATCTCAGATTGTGTGTTAGAGGAAAAACATCCTTCTTAATGACCTAGACTCTTAACAATTGACATAATTTAACTCTGGTTCTAAAGCTGAGGATAAGTGGGATCCACTTTGTATACTAATTACATGTATGGCTTTCAACTTCAAGATTGAATGCCTTTGCATCATTCTGAATGAGGTAGAATAATTTTTAAGTGTCAAAAAATGTCATTTTTGATAGTTACAACAAATGGAACAGTTGCCAAGTGATCTATATTTTTGGCAAACTGTCTGTGTTAAAGACATTTATAATATCATACATCAAAAATTGTCTAGCAAAAGTAACTATTCTAAGAAATATACAAGTTTGGGGAAACAAAGATATTCAGGAATACAATTATGCTCAAGATTTTTAAATTAAAAGTAAAATAAATTTATTAAATTTTATTTCAATCTTTTATTTTATTTGCTTAATATTTGATCATATATGACTTTCATTTACGAAGTGTTATTTGTCTCATTATTATAACAGAACCTAGACCATTCTGTCTTAAATTTATATTTCTCATGAAGAAGAAAAAATATTACCTCTTAACACATTATGCAGAATTTGAAATTAAGAACTATTAAGAAATTTATCTATGGTAGCTCTAAGATAAGCATTAAAATTTTGTTAGGTTGCACACCCCTGTAAGCCCAATGGCTTGAGATGCTGAAGCATGCAGATGGTGAGTTCAAAGCCAGCCTCAGCAATGGTGAGGCATTGAGCAACCCAGTAAGAGCCTATCTCTAACTAAAATACAAAATAGGGCTGGGGATGTGGTTCAGTGGTTGAGTATCCCCGAGTTCAATCCTCAGTATCAAAAACAAAACAAAACAATTTTTACTATTCAGTTTTGGTTTTTCCTAAGCAGAAATAGAGTTTATATTTTATCTTATTTTTATTTCTCAAAACCTTGTATATAACAAAACTAGTAAGTAAATAATAAGCCAAGTCAGTAAATAAATAAACACTAAAACAAAATTTCTTGTGTATCAAGGTGGTTGTGCTCTACAGTTATAATCTAGCCCAGAACCAATCACTTTGAAAGTTGTGCATGTTCCTGTTCTGAGGGACCATATTTGCCTATGGAGGTACATATCCATGTGTATCTCTGGCTTTCAACCAGACCCGGTACCTCAGAACTTATGTTTTGTTATAATTATTGTTGTTGTAATTATTGTTGTTGCTGTTGTTATATAAATTCACATTTATATAAAAGCTTAAAAAAATAGTACATAGTATGTCCATATCTTCTTTATGGTCACTAAATGTTGAGTCACAGGTAGGCTGTCTCATTACAATTAGTATACTAGTATCTGTATGTTGTGAACCAGGACATGCCCTTATATAAGTACAGTATGATTGAAAACACAAGTACATTAATATTAATAAAATTCTACAATTATTAACATTTTGTTAAATATTTAAAATTCATCCCTTAGCAAAAAAAAAAAAAAAAAAAAAATCACAAATCTTGATTAAGATTCAACCTATGTATGTATATTACATTCAATTTTTCTTTGTTCTTAATTTAAGTTGGAAAGGCCCTTCATACATTCATTTTATCCATGTTCTTGATATTTTCTAAAAGTTCTTGCCAATATGGAAATGATCAAAGAAGGGTAAGTTATGTGAGATGAAAAAAGTACTGATAACTAAAGTACTCCCTACAGCCAAGCTGGTGGTACTATATGAACATCAAGCAAATAGTAACAATAACGAGTTATAACCAATATATAAGAATCTATGAGTCCGTTTGCTTATTTATTAATATCAATATTCATATTGAATAAGTAAGCAAATAAATAAATGTCATTGATGGGAAAGCTGCTTATTATATTATACTTATAACCTAAAAATGAAGAAGCAGTGAGAAAAATAGGAAAAATATTTTGTAAAACAAAATATCAATACAAGTTAAAATCTATGCTGTCAAAAATCATCAATGGATGCTCTGTCAAAAATGCAACTAAAATTGAAGTATTAACATAGTCTGATATTACTTCTTTTGGACCTTTATTGGTGAAAAAAATCAAAACAGTATCTTTATAATGGAAAACTTCAATAAACTCCATCTTACTCAGGTGATAAAAGTTAAAATCACCAATTATGAGATGTCAAATATACCAATATAATGTACTGAGCATTGAAGAACAGTACTTCAATGACATTCTGGTCAGAATGGATAACAAGAATCTAATGATGTAAAAATATGAGCTGCAGCCCAATAAAGGAACATTCTGCAACCTAGCTAACTTATATAACTACCGACATTCTGTGGGTTGTTGTCCTTTGATTTTTGTTTGTTTGGTTTAGCCATTCTCTCTTATGAAGTTTATTTTTCCAGGTTTTTCTTGGATTCTCTCTCTCTCTCTCTCCCTCTCCCTTCCCCTTCCCTTCCCCTCTCTCACAGCCCCTGCCCCTCCCCCTCTCTTCCCACTTTCCTCCCTCCATCCCTCAAAAAAACATATATGTAGGTAAGTTCTATGCATATATCTGAGATCTTCTGCACATAGCACAGTAATGCTGTCTCAGTGTTACTGTATAAAACTGCATAATGGACACCGATCTCAGCTTAGCTGACAAAGTACTCATTTTGTAAGCACTCAGATAACATAGTTCATCTTTTGTCTATCCACTCAAGAACCATTTTCTTTTTGACTTATTCATCATGTTCTGCTGCATTGTTCTATGTTAACAATGATCGATCTCAACTTTTGGATTATTTAAGGGAATCATCTATGACTTATCCCCAGCAGAGTACTTAGTTGGTAAATAAATCGAGTTTCAAGTGTGTGTCATATTTGCAGTTCTTAACAGTTTCCTTTTTGTTGTACACTGAAACAGTCCTGGTAAATGAACTTTAGCTTGGATTGTTTCCCTATGTCCCTAACTGCATTCAAACAAATTTACCCGCACGGTTCACAATTTCATCCTCACAGTTGCAATCTCAAGTGTTCTGGAGGGAAATTTTTTTTCCTTTGTTTTCCCATTGTTTATAGAGCCATATATGAAAACGCAGGATGAAGAAGAATTCAAAATAACTCCTAAAATAAACTGTTACATATAATATTTTAAATTTGCAAGAAAAATCAAACAGTTTTTGAAATGATACAGAGCTTTCCATTTTATGATGTTATGAGAATGCCCTCAAGTCTGAGAGACATTGCTGGCTATGACAAGTTGCAATCTCTTTAATCTTTGTTATCATAAAGTATGTGAAACATTTTTTTTACTATATGATTTTTTTTATTCTACTAACCAGTGATAAGACCAATTATGTAGCTAATTTTATATTTTTGTGTTTGAAATAAGCAGAAATTGATTCACTATTCTGTATGGTGCAAACAAAAAATCTAATAGAGATTCAGATTCAAGAGTTTTGTTTATTGGAACTTTCCAATAAGAGTGTGCATAATTAGGAGGAAAAATGCTAATAAAGTTTCTCAAGTAATTATGTATATGAGAGGCTGGTAATTAAGCCCAATATTCGTTATGGCTCACCTTTTCTATACTAAGTCCAAACTAAACTAAGGGACAATTTCTAAAGTACTGGCTTTAAACTTGAAGATAATAAACTTAGGTTCTAATTACTTTAGGGCCATTGAGTGTGCATACCTATTTTTAAAACTCATTATCAGCATTCACTTGGTAGAAATTGTCTTTCCTCATTCTTCCTACAGGTTTAAATAATAAAGTAAAATGTGCAAATTTTGAAAGCATTCTATTTTTCATTGTACTTACATAATTAGAATAAAATGAGTAGCATTTCAGAAAAGTCATTAAAGATACGGTTACACAAAAGTTGTATAAAATTAGGAAAATACTAAATTGATGATTATCAATGTTAGAAATAGGTTTGTGCAAGAAATAGCCAATAAAATATCTATAGAGATACTTTTTATTGTTATTTGTTTATTGCATTAAAATGAGCCAGCACCTTACAAACTGAGGGCCAAATATAGCCAATAGTCCAAATCCAGCCAAAAGGGTTCATTTGAATATTTGAGGCTGTTGTCATGAAGTTTTATTGCAAAACAACACATCTATTATTTTTTAATGTTTTCATTAGTCATTAGGGTCATACATAATATTAGGGTTCATTTTGTCATACTCATGAAAACATGAAATATAAATTGCTCAATTTCAGTCACCAATACTTGTTTTTTTTTTTCCTGCCCTTTCTCCCTTCCCCTGTTCCTCTTCTTCTACTCTACTGGTTTTCCTTCTATTTTTTCTATTTATTTATAGTTATTTATAATTATTCTTAATTGGGCTTTATAGACATGCATAAAAGTGAAGTTTGTTGTGGTATATTCATGTACATATAGAGCATAAGTTTTTAAAATTTATTTTAATTGGGTATATATGACAACAGAATGCATTTTTTATTCATTGTACACAATTGCAGCACAACTTTACATTTCTATGGTTGTACACCATGTAGTGTCACACCATATGTGCAGTCATACATGTAGCTAGGGTAATGATGTCCATCTCATTCCACCATCTTTCCTACTCCAAGTCCTGGCACCTTTGCCTCCCCTTTGTCCCATCAAAGTTCCTTCATTTATACCATGTCCCCCGCCCCCACAATTATGATCAGCATTCACTTATGAGAACATTTGGCCTTTGGTTTGGGGGGATTGGCTTACTTAACTTAGCATGATAGTCTCCAACTCCATCCTTTTACCTGGCCATCTATTCTTTATGTGATGTTTATGACTTTTTTTTTTTTTTTTGCTACAATAATACTATGGAGGAATTGTCATATGGAACATATGGTCCACAAAATGTAAAATATTTACTATCTGACATTTAACAAAAAGTGCTTGATGACATCTGTATTCAAAGGAAATGTTTTGAGCAAATTAGTTTCTGAAACTTGTGATTTGAATGTGTGTATTTATTGATGGTAGGAAACACCTGATATAGATGTACACTTAATTTATATTTTAATCTAATAGTGAAGAAAAAATTGTATATTAAATGAAGTTTAAAAATAGATATTAAAAAATTCTCCATTTGAAAATGTAATTCATTTCTAAATTGACTTCAGAAGATGAAATACAGCTAGACATGACTGTATATTATATATTTTACAGAGTTTTGACCTTTTCAAGCACACTATTTACCTTATTTTACCATTTGAGACAACATGATTGTTGAAATTGCTACAAAATTTCCAGTGCATTTCTATTTCTTTGTGTGCTTTTCTTATAGATTTGACTATGTAATGTTTTAGTCTCTGATTGGCGCATTTATTTATTAAGATCAATTTCCCTTTCTTTTAGAAACAAAGAGTGATGTTCCATTTAGGATATTGCAAAGTAGTGTTCCTTAAGAAATGTTATAAATGTAAGGTCACTACTGAGATGATTTCTTGGTCATTTGAGCTGTACCCTAGACCAATATCTTTTACTTATTCATGATCATTGATTTTTATACAAAGGATTAGTTAAACCTACATTTGTTCCTGATGTCTGTAACGAAGCATCTACAAGTAAAAGTAAGAATTTAGCCTTCATTCCAACAATTAAATATTTTACACTCATTGATTTTATGCTCAACAGTTGTTCTAATGTTGAGAATTTGCTTGAATTTTGAAATAGGAGTTCATTTTAAAATAGGAATGTGACATTTTAAAATTTTCATCCATGTGCTTTTTAACATAATTTTAATGCCTCTGTAGAATAATATTTTAAGTATAGTTAATTGAACCCAAAAGTTTCTCTATCCACTAGAGATACTGACGCTGGAGTTCTAAGTGAGCTGCTCAATGATGCATACTTTCTCATTGAAAAGTTCTTTATTATATCTTGATCTGCTTTACTATGATCACAATATTTGTAGAAAGATACTTGAAAGAGGAATTGCATTTTACTGTAAATATTTTGGAGAGTTTCCAAAGTAATTGAACTTGCATTCATTAGAATGTGGTAAGATAATTAACAGAAGAACATTTATGAGAGTCCTTTATAAAAGGTTTACAAGTCAAGAGGACACATACAAATTCACTAACCTCTCAGAGTCCAGGCCACTTCACTACCTTGTCATATTTAAACATAATCAAAAAGACTGCCCAAGTAATTGAGTGAAAGTAGTTCTCTGTGGGTGACCTACAAACTTGTTCAACCAATCCAGATAAATGGACAAAAAATAAATAACCATTTGACTTTCATGACCGTGAAAGTCATGAAAGTCAAATGGTTATTTTCTAATCAAATAACATATTTCCTGTTGTTACTCAAACTAAGTTACAAAACCTATGTTGAGTATTTATTTTGTGTATTATTGGTCTAATATGTAGGAATGGCCACATCATCTGCCAATTTGCCCTTAATTTGTACCCATTCATAATGAAATCATGTAGGATTTTATCTAGGCTTTCTTGGGTACTAATAAACAACCTTGAATGTATATATGTAAATCTAGATTTTAAATAACACATTTAAAACTTATAATTTATTTTAGCTTAAATTATTGCCTGTTTTAGCCCTGGGATTTTTCTTCCTTAGAGGCATAATTATCTAATGAAAAATGGTTATTTCTCTGAAAGTAAAAAAAAAAAAAAAAAAAATGTACATATAATATTTGCATACAAAGTAGAAAATATAAAGTCAATATATTTAACGGAAACAATTGTTTTAAATTACTTATATGTAGGACAACATTATATATAGAACTTTCTATAGAAGAGGCAAGAATGTATCACTGCTGAAAGGTTTGTAAGAATATTCAAATATAAAAAGTAGAAAGTAGCTTTTATTATAATTGTCATTATTTTTTTAAATACTTTTATTTTATTTGATTATTTATTTATTTTATGTGGTGACCAGGAATCAAACCCAGCGCCTTGTGCATGCTAGGCAAGCGCTGTACCACTGAGCCACAACCCTGGCCCCAATTGTCATTATTTTTGTTATGACTCAAAAACATTGCTGATATTTTTTTTAGGATCATGTAAGTATATTTTTTGTCACCTGTTTTTTTTTCCCTATTTCAATAATGTGAGCCACTCTAGGCTTTCTTCCATCCATCTCTTTTCCTTTATTTCAATGAACACTGCTTTTTACAACTATTTTTTAAATAAAGGTAATTAAATTTGATGCAAATTAATCCTTTTGATCTTTTCTTATTTCTCAAGCATGTCTCCTTTTCTAGGCTGTAAAACTGGAATATACTAGTCACATTTGAAAACTGGAAAATGGCCAAAGGTAAAGAATGAGAAGTAGGGAAAAGAAAATAACTTTGTGCTAATGCAAAAATATAATAAATATTAAACATTTTCTCATGGATGCATCAACTTAATAAACACATTTTAATATGATACAGTGGGTGAAACTTCATATGTTAGCTCAGCTAGGCTGTGGGGCCCAGTTGTTTGGTCAAATGCTAATCCCATTGTTGCAGGAAACATATTCTATAGATGTGATTGATATTTACAACAAGTTGATCATAAACAAAAGTGATTGCACTCTAAAATGCAGCTGGGCCTCCTCCATTCACCTGAAATTCTTGGGAAAGAGGTTTCCCATGGAACAAGGAATTCTGCCTCGGGAAGATGACAATGAAACCTACCTGTCCTTCCAGCATACCATCATGCCTTATGGATTTATACACATACCTGCAGCTTCACCTCTTGATTGTTTCCAGCTGGCTGGCTTGTTGGACTTGCCAGAACCAAAATTACCAAAGCCAATTCCTCAAAGTCAACTTTTTTCTCTAACTTTTACACAATTTCTCAACAGCTCTTTCCAATGTTTTGTTGTCTTCTTAATTTCTAATGAAAAAAAGGCAACATGCAGTATCATTAAGCATAATAAAACAAAGTTTTTTGGTATAATTTTCACAAGTGAAAGTGATAAAAATTATGGATAAATGATGGAAATTGGTTCATGCTCATGTATAATTTATTAGGAAATGAGAGAGAGGATGCAAAGTAAAAAAAAAGGCCATTATTAAATGAAATACTTCAAAAACAAGGTCTCAAATGAATAATAACAATAGTGTGGTGCAGTATTCTAAAATTCACATTCAGGGACAGGGAAATGAAGATTTCTAGAATCTACCTTATATTTGATACTGAAATAGGTTGGTAAAAATAGGACAGAAGTAAATATTAGGACACTATACAACTCAGTTTTGTCAGATATTAAAGACATTAGTGAAAATATAAATAGTACTTTTACTATTAGCATTTTTCATTTGAAAAATTCATTTTTAAGAAAATAATTTGTTAATAAGTTTAGTACAGTTAATTTAAAGTGTATTAAAACATTTTTTTTAAAAATATCTGAGCTATAATTTCTATTATGGTACATATCTATAGATATGATACACTATTTTAGTCTTTTTAGGCAGCTTCAATAAAATACCATAATTGGATGGCTTATAAATACCAGGAACTCATTTCCAAAGTTCTGGAGAATGACAAATTTAAGATCAAGTTTTTGGTAGGTTTGGGGTCACATTTAGCTATCTTGTGGTGTTCTCACATCCTCACATGGCACAAGAGATAAGGGAGGTCTCTAGGCCTCTTCATAAAGACTAGAGATTATCCTTACTACACCCACCAAAAAAAAAAATGTCCTTAAATAGTACTGAAGCTTTTTGAATCTCTATTTATTTTGGAGATTGGTTTGCTGTTTTCTTACTTGTAAAGGCTTTTATTTTAGGTAACATGATGATGCTGGCCTCATATGATAAGTTGGAAGTGATGACTCCTTCCATTTTGGGGACAACTTTGTGAAATGTGAATGCTAATTCTCCTTTAAATGCTTGATAGAATTCCCCAGCTAGCCATCTGGTTCTGAGTTTTTCTGTGTTGAGAGGTTTTTAATTAGTGATTCAATGTCCTCACTTGATAAAAATGTGTTCACATTGTTATGGTTTTTGAGTCAGTTTTTATCCTTTCTGTGTTTCTAGGAATTTTGCAATTTTATCTGGTTTTCTAATTTATTGGTGGTACTTTTAAATATATATATATATATATATATATATATATATATATATATATATATATATATATATATATGTTTAAATAAAATATATTATATATACATATTTTCTGAATTGTATTATACTGGCTCAACTTTTAAATCTTTAGAAATTTCAATATTTGATTTTTTCTCTTAATCAAATTAGCCAAACTTTTTTTTTCAATTTTATTCATCTTAGAGAAAAATACATAACACTGTTTTTCAGTATTGTTTTTCTATTCTCCATTTGATATATTTCTGAGGTATTTTTGGACTTTTTTTTCCCTATTTGCTTTAGGTTTAGTTTGCTCCTCTTTTTCTTTCCCTGCATCTTTGCCATCTTTTTTTTTTTTTTTTTTTTTTAGTTATTTGGTTAGGCATAAAGATTTGCTCATTCTGTTTCACAGGCATGTTTAGTTTTATGTTCCCTTAGCTATACATCCCCCAATGTTTTTCTTTGATTTTTCTCTTGTAAAATTTATAGTTCTATATGAAAGTCCTTTTTGCATGCATTTTGAATGAGCTTTATGTAAGCCATGTGAGGTTTATGTTGAGGTTTCTGGGAGTTTTTTTGTTTGTTTGTTTTGTTTTAGGCATGTGGATTGATCCAAATGATAGGGAAAGATAATCTTCCTGAAATGAAATGATTTCCTCCCTCTGTCAAAACATAGTTGGACATATTTGTTAGCAGCTATTTCTTTATCTTATTTTGTTCTTCTGGTCTGTGTTCTGTCTTTTGCCAGTACTCCATTCTCCTATTAATTGCAGCAAAGTAGCTGTCTTTAACATCAGGCACAATGATGCTTCCTGCTTTATTCTTTTCAATGTTGTTACAATTATTCCAAGGTTTTTGTCCTTCCATATGAAGGTTGTATAAAAAACTTGGACATTGACTTTTTACCTCTAAACTTGCTGAACTTATCAGTCCCAAAAGATTTTGTTGCTGTTTTATTCAAACATACAAAACCTATGTTAAATTTATCTTCAAATGGTAAACATTTTATTTCCTTCCTTCAAATTATTAATTCATTCTTTCTTCCTTCCTTTCTTCTTTTCTTCCCCCCTCCCTCCCTCCTTGCCTGTGATAGTTTGAATTTCTGTCTTGGATAAAAATACATAATCTTTGTAATGTTCACAGTCTTGTTTTAAAAATGAGACTGGTTGAAAAATTTTTTTTAAGTATTTTCTATTAAGTACAGAAAGTACACATCTATTCTTAATTGCTGGGAGGATTTTTTTTTCCTCTTGAATGGGTATTGATTTAAAAATATATATATTTGTTTCATTTATGTATTGGGGATTCAAACCAGGGACACTTTAACACTGAACTACATCCCACACCTTTTTATATTTTCCATTTTGAGACAGTCACTTTAAGTTGCTAAGGAGGGTCTTAAACTTGAAATCCTCCTGCCTCATTCACCAAGTTAGCTTGGCTCACAGGCCTGTACTACCACATTTAGCATGAGTATTGATTTTTTTTTGGGGGGGGGATGTGTACTGTGGATTAACCTCAGGGGCACTAGACCCACTAGACCACTGAGCCACATCCCCAAACCTATTTTGCATTTTTTTTAAGAGACAAGGTCCCACTGAGTTGCTTAGCATCTTACTTTTGATAAGTCTGGCTTTGAACTTTTGATACTCCTGCCTCAGCCTCCTCAGCCACTGGGATTACAAGTGAGCTCCACTGACCCTGATGAGTATTGATTTTTAAGATTCCTTTTCTGAACCAGACACATTGGCACATGTCTGTTATCCTGATCATTCTGGAGGCTGAGGCAGGAGGATTTCTAATTTAAAGATAGTCAGGGCAACTTAGCAAGACCCTCTCTTAAGATAAGAGTTTAAAGAGGGCTAGGGAGTAGTTCAGTGATAGAGTTCTTGCCTAGCATGTATGAGGTCCTAGGTTCTATCCCCAGTGTGCAAACTCACATGTATACACACACACACACACACACACACACACACAAACACACACAAATGTTTTTTTTTTTTTTTTTTTTTTCTGTATCCATTTCAATAATTACAACTTTTATTTTTAGGTCTATTGATATGATAGATTACATTGACTGGTTTTTAATTGAAGTACTGGTTTACCATACTGACAATAAATTCCAGTTGGAATTATGAATATAATTCTTTTAACTACTTCTGGATGTGATTTGCTAATTTTTCACTCAGAATACTAGCATCACCTTTTGAATTGGCTTACTTTAACTTAACCTAATGAATTCAGAGTTGTTGTTCTTATTAAATTTATTTTTTTAAAGAGAGGGAGAGAGAGTTTTTTAATATTTATTTTATAGTTTTCAATGGACACAACACCTTTATTTGTATGTGGAGCTGAGGATAGAACCCAGCACTGCACACATGCCAGGCGAGCATGCTACTGCTTGAGCCACATCCCCAGCCCATGTATTTATTTTTATTCCATCCCTTTTTGTTAGTTTTATTGTTAGTTTAATTTGTTTATTTCCTAGATGAGGGACATTTGAGTTTTTATACTGATGAACATTTGCTTAAAGACTTTGTGTAAACTCAAATTTATATTTCTGTGAGTAAATGTGGAATGGGATCTGCAGTTCATATGGAAAACACAAATTTAAGTTCAGCAAAAGTACCAGACTAATTTCCAGAGTTGATATACAGTTTCACATTCCTTTTGATGAAGTATACAATTTTCAAATACTTTCTCCTTGAAAATGCTAGATATTTTCAGTTCTTTCAGTTTTATACATTCTTAAAGGTGTATAAAGTAGTATTGTATTTTCCTAATGTCTAATGATGTTTGAAAATTTTTTCAGATCTTGTATCTGAAATCTGAGAAAATTTCTATAATTTAGATACAATTAATATCCAATCAAATATTATATCAAATATGAGTCATTTTTCATTTTTAAAATATTGAGCAACACAAATTAATTTTATGATATTCAATTCATGTATTTCTTTCTTTCTTTTCTCTTTTTTTGGACCAGGGATTAAACTCAGGGGCACTCAACCACTGAGCCACATCCTCAGCCCTATTTTGCACATTTTTTTTTTTTTTTTTTTTTTTTTTTTTTTTTTTTTTTAGAAACAAGATCTCACTGAGTTTCTTAGGGCCTTGCCATTGCTGAGTCTGACTTTGAACTCTGGATCCTCCTGCCTCAGCCTCTTAAGCTGCTGGGCTTACAGGCATGCACCACCGGTATTTCTTTTTTTATAAATCAACTTTCTGTTAATCAAGAACTTTGCCTTAGTAATGGTTACAAAAATTTTCTGATATACTTTTAGAAGTTTTATAATTTCATTCAATATAATTCAGGCCATGATTCATTTTATGTTAATGTTTGTACATATCATGGAGAATAAACTAAGGTTAATTATGTGTGTGTGCAAAATTTGCCTTTAATTAGTTCCTAAATGCATCACATATAATATGTGCTAATTCCTAATGCAGTAAAAAAATCAAATTATTTATGATCTAATGTCTTCACATTTAGACTCTCTTGATTGAACTACATTCTAAAAATACCTCTAATAGAACTTCTAATCCTTGTTTTCACTGGCTTTACGGTTCCAGGATGTCATCTGCTCCATATTTGACTACTCTGTTTATAGGGAGTCAAGATTCAGGTCCAAGGACTTCTTTTTTTTTTTTTTTAAACATAATTTTTTAGGGGTTACTTAAAGAATAAATCATTGATTATAAACTGTTTGCATCTACATGGTTAGGTATTACATTACAAAAGTATTGAGCATTTAAGATAGTGTCTATTTTTATGGACCTAATATTTAAAATTTCAAATAATTAGCATGTTCAAGATGTCCAATCCAAAGGATACTCTCACAGTTAGGGTCTTATTTATATTTTCTAAAATTTAAAAATAATTTAGATAATTCAATAATTTATAATCTTAAAACATTTGAAATAAAATTAAGGCATGACAAGTGAAATTAAGGAAATAAGATCTTTTTCCCCTCTCATTTTACTGTTTAGAAATTTTACCTTAGTCTCTCCATTTATTTTTTTAAAAATTGGTTTATAGTATAGATTTTCTTATTCGATAAGATTTGTTTATTTCTTATTATATTAGAGTTATTATACAATTGAGTGTCAATGTTAATTTTTTTTCCTTCTGAGAAATCACTGCTAATATTAGTAAAATTTGAAATTCTGGACAGTACCACAAAATGACTGAGTATCCATACTCGGTTATTTATCTCTAATTGTTCTTAGTTTAAAAAAATGATCACATTAGCAATTTAAAATTTTGATATTGTTTGTATTTTAATGGTTGAACTCTATCTCAAGCTCGATTTTATCCTCTGCATGTGGTTTTTCAGTGGGAATATTGCTATGCATAATTGTCCCATAGTTTCTAGTCACAATTTAAAAGTAGTAAACTACTGAACATCAAAGAATGTTCAAATGAAAACTGTATCATAACATGGTGCAAAGGGCCAGAAGAATGGATAAAAAAATGTAATAGAGAATGAATTAAAATAAATTAAACGTCACAAGGGTAACTTTATATTTTGTTTAATTTTAACAAAAATATGAAAATGTTATGGAAGGATTCTGCTAGGATGAGTACCACCTGGTCTTATTTTGCTATATAACAATTTGCATAAAATCTATTAAGTTTGCTGTATTGCATGCTTCAGGAATTTAATAACCCAGAATTATGGATGATATACAGTACTTGGCAACAAATGTTAATAAACAGAAATTGTACTTCCAGTTAGAAATTCATACAGAAACCAATATGAATTTTAAAGGAAATGAAGTCATTGAAAATTATTTTCTTAATTTTTTGTAATTAATCTGTTCTAATTAAGAAGGTGTGATTTGTATTTCTATGCTCCTACTTCTTTAGTATATTAAAGAAAATGAAGTTTCATCATTAACTTGGTAGAACTTAATGAGTATCATATAATTACTCTACTTAGTGTCTTTCTTTTTCTCTCACTGGCTTTCTATAAAATAATGAATCTAGATGAAATTCCCTATTAGATGTGAAAATAAAAGTTTTTTTTTTAACTGTTATCTATACAAAGATGATATATCTGCATGGCTTTTTAAATAGGTTCCACTCCCTTTTTCTTGTGTTAAACGGTTATTTTTCTCTCTCCTCCTGTCTACATTATTCTTAGGTTTGGCCTTCTTAGAGGTAAAGAATAATGACAATATTTTATATTAGAGTAAGTTTTTAGCCTAATATCTATACTTCAGGTATATGTCTTCTATTTCTATACTCTAGTAAATGCAAGGTTATTGCAAAATTCAACTATATTGGCCTTTTCTTGATATTCTTTCTTTATAAATTATAAAGTTTCGAAGTCTATATGTTTCTTTTTGTATCATTGGGAGGATAATATCATATTTAAAACAATAGGATTTTACCTCAAGTCAGTTATTGAAGAATTTGAGAATCTGAGAGAAGTTATTCTCTGATCATAGGTTTTTTTAATTTATTTAAAGAAACAGGACAGGGGCTGGGGATGTTGCTCAAGCGGTAGCATGCTCGCCTGGCATGCGTGTGCCCGGGTTCGATCCTCAGCACCACATACAAACAAAGATGTTGTGTCCGCCAAGAACTAAAAATAAATATTACAAATTCTCTTTCTCTCTCTCTCTCTTAAAAAAAAAAAAAAAAAAAGAAACAGGACAACACAATAGTAATTACTAAACTGGATTAATGTGCAGATTAAATGGAATGGAAAATATGCAGCCAGTTTCTTGGCACAGAGAAATAATATAATAAATGCTGGCATTTTTTAAGCTCTTCATTTGGGGTCTGTTTAAAACCAAGAGGCAATCTATTTTGTGAACTATAATTTGTGGAGCCAAGCATATAGAAATCTCCATAACATTCCTGAAATGTTTTACAACTACATAACACTTTAGGCATTTATTTTGTCAAACAATGGTACAGTAAGAGGGTATGATTTTTCTGTATATTTATGTGCCTATTCTGTGTCTGTCAAATCCAATAGAGATAAAGATAAGTTAGAGTGACAATAGTTTTTGATATATTCTTGTGATTTCAAATCAAGCTAAACCCATTATTTAAACTCATTTATTTTTGTTAAAATTTTTACTTTTGGAGGGGGCTAAAAAAATACTTTGCTTTTCCTTTTAATTTTTTTTCCTTTAATTCCCCATGTTTTATTCAGTTTAGAACAAAAATTGAGAAAAAATGACCTGTGCTACTAGCCAACCAGCCAGGGAATGATTCTATGTGGAGTGTTGGTTACCTGTTAGACACAAAATGACAGGTATTAAAGAAGCAATGGTGAAATGAGCAATCATAGTAGCTATTTTCAGGAATATCCCAGTTTAGTCAAATTGGAAAGACAAATAAATAAAAACATGTTATACCAGTTGAAATGGGTTTCAAATAAGAAGTATACAAGTGACACTGGAGAATAGAGAGTAATTGAGTTTAATTATTTACTTAGCAGAGAAGTGATAGCCAATTAAATCTTCAAAATATGAATAGATATACACATGGTAGGGGAAATATGCTGTGTTCTGAATAACAACACAGGATGATGGCTGGGGTTCTGGCTCAGTGGTAGAGTGCTTGCCTAGCATATGTGAGGCCCTGAGTTTGATCTCCAGCACCACATAAAAATAAATAAACAAAATAAAGGTATTGTGTCCATCTACAACTAAAAATATATTTTTAAAAAACCCAAAACACCAGTTGATTTTCAAATGCTGATTAGCCTTAATACCTATACTCAATAAATTTTTTAAAATAGTACCTGTTTGCAATATACTATGGCATATTTTAAAATGATTATTTTTAGGGGAATATTTTGAGACTATGAAATAAGTACTATTTTATAGTGTTATCAAAGCTAGTAAATACTTGATTACCATGTTGGTACTACTACCTACATTGCACATGAATGTACAGTAGAATAAAAGGATAAGTGTTCTTATCTTACCTTAGATAATTGTCCTTGTAAATCTCCATGCCCCTGTAAAGTTTTCCATGCCCTAACCGCATCTACAGCAATTTGTGCGTATACGCCAGGATCATATTCAATTTGTTGCCATTGACCCTCATAAGGTCCTTTTCCGAATAACATATCTAGATTTCTTTGAGGGTAACCAGCTGCTGCATTTCGCCTAGCTGTCTCCATGCAAAATTCCTCATTGGCAACCTTCCATAACAACTATTGTCCTCCATTTAGCACAGATCAACACGTTAGCCCAATCTGCTGGCATCATGTCTAAGTTGGTGGATTCGACCATGCTCACAGTGAAGGGTGCTTGCAGCCCATAGGTTGTTACAGCCTCCTTTAATTGCTTTACTGTTTTGAAATCTAAAGCATGGTGAATTTGTTGCCCTCCTGCCTTCTCAAGTACAGGACATGCTAATCTTTGGGGTCCTGCCTCAGGATTCTGTCCATCAACTACGGGATTTGAGGGCCACTCAGCTGTAGATGGAGCTGTTGGTTGAATTATGCCCTCTGGTGATAGAACGGAGTTAGTAGCAGCCTCCTGTTGTAATTCCCTGCCTGATGGTTGTTTTTCCTCTAAGCTTTCTTTCTTCAAATTTTCCTCTGTCTGACTAGCTCGAGAGACCTTCTCTTTTGCTTGACCTAACATGTTTTCTACCATAGTCTGGACCTCTAACAATTTACTTAACACTCTTTTGGTTTGTTTTTTACTAGTTTCTAATCTACTGTAAAGGTAACGCAACCCAATAAGATAGCATAAAACAAAACCGAAACAGAATGAAACAAAAACGGAACAAAGAATAGTTGTATCAATTTTCTCTTTCTCAGGGCCGAACAACTTCAAACCTTGAGCCAACCATTTTTCCCATTTTGCCTGAGAAAATTCTAGGGATAGGCAGCTTGAAACAAAAACAAAATAAATCAAAACAAGAACACATTGTTTTTTGAAATGGTTACCCATTTTGTCGCCTTCCCTCAGGGGCAAGAAATTTTACTCACCTCCAAGCTTCAGGCGTTCCCCGTACGGGCCACCAAATGCCGCAGTCTGGCTAGGCACAAAATCAGGAGCCACTCAAGCAGAAACAA
This sequence comes from Marmota flaviventris, assembly GCF_047511675.1. NCBI lineage: Eukaryota > Metazoa > Chordata > Mammalia > Rodentia > Sciuridae > Marmota > Marmota flaviventris. Next base: position 7,132,019 of record NC_092519.1, read on the forward strand.
ACTTTATTTTTTGAAACTGCAGCCAATGTTCTGTACGCCCCTGGGAAGATCGCAGGTGTTGAGAGCCACAGCCGAAGGGGCCCCAGCAAACTTCCAGCTGCCACCAATCCAGCTGCCAGGGGGATCCTGAGACAGGATCTCAAATATTAACATGCCCTGTATTTGAGGCAGGAGGGCAGCGATTTTACCAAGTTTTAAATTTTAAATTTCAAAACAGTGAAGCAGCTAAAAGAGGCTGTAACAACCTATGGTCCTCAAGCACCCTTCACTGTAAGCTTGGTCGAATCCATTAACAACTTGAACATGACGCCAGCAGATTGGGCTAATATGTGTAAAGCTGTGCTAAATGGAGGACAATACCTGTTATGGAAGGTTGCCAATGAGGAATTTTGCAAGGAGACGGCTAGGCGAAATGCAGCAGCTGGTTATCCTCAGAGAAATCTAGATATGTTGTTAGGAAAGGGACCTTATGAGGATCAGCAGCAACAAATTGCATATGATCCTGGCGTATACGCACAAATTGCTGCAGATGCAATTAAGGCATGGAAGACTTTACAAGGACATGGAGGTTTACAAGGTCAATTATCTAAGGTAATACAAGGAGCTAATGAACCTTATGCTGAATTTGTAGATAGGCTTATTCAAACAGCTACCAGAGTTTTTGGCAATACAGAACAAGCAATGCCATTACTAAAACACCTGGCTTATGAGCAAGCGAATCGTTGGTGCAGAGATATCATTAGACCATGGAAACATGAAGATTTAAACACATATATTAAATTATGTAGAGACATAAATGAACAAGAGCAAGTCGTGGCAGCTGCAGTAAAACAGGCTTTAGATGCCAGAGACATTAATGAACAAGGGCAAATTGTGGCAGCTGCAGTAAAACAGGCTTTAGATGCCAGGCCAAGAACATGCTACAATTGTGAACAAACAGGACATTTTAAAAGGAATTGCCCCATTGGAGGAGGGTTTAACAAAACTAGGTATCCAAGGAGTAGAATACCAGGTATTTGCCCACGATGCCGTAGAGGGAGACATTGGGCTAATGAATGCCGTTCTCAAACCACCATAGAGGGTACTCCATTATCAAAAAACGAACAAGGACCAGGTGTTTATCCACGATATCGTGGAGAAAGGCATCAGGCTCCATTGCCAAAAAATGGACAAGGGGGCCCAATGCTCCGGGGCCCAAAACCACAAATATACGGAGCACTGGAGGAACCCAGCAACCCCATCAGGGTAGTGCCCAGGACACATTGTCCATCAGATCCCTCATCAGACAAACCAGAGGGAGCGCAGGGTTGGACATCTGCGCCTCCGCCAGAGCAGTACTAACTCCAGAGATGGGAGTTCAAATCATTCCCACAGGGGTGAAAGGACCTCTTCCCAAAGGAACAGTAGGCTTATTATTGGGACGCAGCTCTTCTACTCTAAAAGGACTTATGATAAGTCCTGGGGTAATTGATCCCGATTATGAAGGTGAAATAAAAATTATAGCCAGTTCTCCAAAGGGTATATCAGTAATTTCACCAGGAGATAGAATAGCACAGTTACTAATAATACCCAGCCTGCATGATAAATTTTCCAGTCGTACTGTAGAAAGAGGTTCCAAGGGATTAGGTTCCACAGGTGTAGATTGGGCTATGCTTTCTTTAAATTTAGATTCTCGCCCCATGCTAAAACTAAATATTCAAGGACATGAATTTAGTGGGCTACTGGATACAGGTGCAGACCTTAGCATCATCTCTCGTCAAGAATGGCCAAAACATTGGCCATTACAACAAGCCACTCAAACGCTTCGAGGCCTAGGAGTGGCGACTAATCCCCATAGAAGTGCAATGGTATTAGATTGGAAGGATCCTGAAGGATGTGAAGGAACTATACAGCCATATGTATTGGATCATCTTCCCGTAAATTTATGGGGACGAGATGTCCTAGATCAATTAGGTTGGACATTAACAAATAACATCAACCAAAATGCACCCACTATTATGACTAGACAAGGTTTTAGGAAAGGAAAAAGATTAGAAAAACAAGAACAAGGTATAGCAGCACCAATACAAATAGATCAAGGAACAGACAGACATGGGTTGGATTTTCAGAAAGGGCCACTGAGACAATAAAAATTACTTGGAAATCAGAAAGACCAGTATGGGTTCCTCAGTGGCCCCTGACTAAAGAAAAGATACAAGCAGCCCATGACCTGGTCAAACAACAATTAGCGGAAGGACATATACAACCTTCTGTATCTCCCCATAATACTCCCATTTTTGTCATCAAAAAGAAATCTGGTAAATGGAGATTATTGCAAGATTTAAGAGCCATTAATAATGAGATGGTTATTATGGGACCTGCTCAATCAGGGATTCCTCAGTTGTCTGCTTTGCCAAAAACCTGGTATGTTTTAGTTATAGATATTAAAGATTGTTTTTTTTCAATTCCAATTCATCCTGAGGATAGTCCACGTTTTGCATTTACTATCCCTGCACTGAATCATGAAGGTCCTGATCAGAGATATGAATGGAAAGTACTCCCTCAAGGGATGGCTAACAGCCCAACTATGTGTCAAATTTATGTTAACAAAGCAATCCAGCCACTTAGAAATCAAAATTCTGAACTACAAATATTTCACTATATGGATGATGTATTATTAGCACACAAAGATAAAAACACATTGCTAGAATGTTATGCCACACTTACAAACTTATTAAAAAATTATAATCTAGAGATAGCAATAGATAAAGTACAATTAAATTTTCCAATTAATTATTTAGGAGTTCTATTATCCTCAACCATGGTCCGTCCACCAAAAATTCAAATACGAGTAGATCAACTCAAATCACTTAATGACTTTCAAAAGTTATTAGGAGACATAAATTGGATAAGGCCTTATTTAGGTATACCAACAGGAGAGTTGGGACCTTTATTTGATATCCTAAAAGGTCCATCAGATCCAAATTCACCCCGAATGTTAACGCCTGAAGCAAGAAAGGCATTAAAAATCATTGAAACATATATGGAAAATATGCATTTGGATAGAATTGATATAAGTTTGCCTTTATTATTTATTGTACTACCAACAAAAAATATTCCTACAGGAGTATTTTGGCAAGAAGGTCCATTATTATGGATACATTTATCTTATTCTCCTAACACTATTCTTACTAGGTATCCTGAGGCTGTAGGACAATTAATACTCAAAGGAATAAAAGCAGCAAAGGGAGTGTTTGGAATTTCTCCCAATAAAATTATTACTCCATATACTATGAATCAAATTGATGAGTTAGCTAATGAGTTAAATACTTGGGCAATAATCATGTGCAAATCTAATGTTTCATTTGATAACCACTTACCATCTAATCCTTTATTGTCTTTTTGGGCATTGCATCCTGTAATTTTTCCAAAAATGACAAGAAAAACACCTATCATGAATGCTCCAAATATATTCACTGATGGGTCAAATAATGGTACAGCAGCAGTAGTTACCCCTGATCAAACTTTTACATTTTTAGTACCCAAACAATCAGCTCAAAAGGTAGAGCTTAATGCAGTTTTACAAGCTTTTGTGATGTTTAAAGATTCTGTATTTAATTTATTTTCTGATAGTCAGTATGTAGTTAATGCTATAGTATCTCTTGAAGATGCTGGTAGGATTTCCCCTTCTTCTACTGTTTTCTCTTTGCTTTCCACTATACAAAGTCTAATCTGGGACAGAAAAGATCCATTCTTTATAGGACATATCAGGGCACATACAGGATTGCCTGGAGCCCTTAGTTTGGGCAATGATTTAGCAGATAAAACTACACATGACATACATATTTTCTCTACACTAGAAGAAGCTATAAATTTTCATAAAAAGTTCCATGTCAATGCTAATACTTTACAAAAGCGTTTTAAAATAACTAAGGAACAAGCTAGACAAATAATAAAACAATGTCAAAATTGTGTGACCTTTTTACCACAAGTTAATCTTGGAGTCAATCCTAGAGGATTGATACCTAACCATATTTGGCAGATGGACGTCACACACTTGCCAGAATTTGGAAAATTAAAATATTTGCATGTTACAGTTGATACTTCTTCTGGATTTTTGATGGGCTCCCTTCATGCCGGAGAAAAAACTAAAGATGTTATAGCTCATTGCTTACAAAATTTTGCCACTGTGGGTGTTCCAAAACAGTTAAAAACAGATAATGCCCCTGGTTATACTTCTACCTCTTTTAAACAATTTTGCTCAACATTTGCCATTACTCATATAACAGGAATCCCATACAATCCACAGGGACAAGGCATAGTTGAAAGAGCTCATCAAACTATTAAAATGTACTTATTAAAGCAAAAAAAGGAATTGGGAAGGGGTATATATTCCCCAAAGATAAACTTAAAATAACCCTTTTTACTCTAAACTTTTTAAATTTGGATTCATCAGGACTTAGTGCTGCGGAAAGGCATATGTGTCCAAAAAATGTACATAAGCCCAAGGTACTTTGGAAGGATATTCTAACAGGACAATGGAAAGGTCCTGACCCAGTAATTGTCTGGAGTCGGGGGTCTGTTTGTGTGTTTCCACAGGGAGAACAGCAGCCGATTTGGATTCCAGAGAGATTAACCAAAGTCCTGACCCAGTGATTGTCTGGAGTCGGGGGTCTGTTTATGTGTTTCCACAGGGAGAACAGCAGCCGATTTGGATTCCAGAGAGATTAACTAAAGCGATTTCTACAGACCAAAAAGAAGATGATTTGGCTCAAATCCATAACAACTGATATCCAAAACTCCAGTTTGGCTATTCTTACATCTGCAACAGAACCAGGATGCTTTTTTCAATATCTATTTTATTATTGCCCTTTGCCATATCATGAAGTTCTATTTTGTTTTTTGAGCTCATACAGACCTAGGTTAATGTTTTGCTGATCAGTTATATTTTTTGACTATAGAGTTTTTAAACATTGCAATGGAGATTTCACCTGTAAAAAGTTATAAGGCCTTTATTATAATGTTATGTGTTGTATGTATTATGTTATGTGTGCACACTTGTGTTTTGTGTTATATGTTTGAATGTCCATATATCATATATGATGAGCGCTCATGATTAAAATGGATCCAAATATTTTTTTTTCACGTGATTTATATGGTTTAATTTATATTGGGTAAACAACTGTTGAGGATTGTTTTAATATGTAAACAAAAAAGAAGGTTAACAGATCTGTTTGTTTACTTTCACCTTTCCTTTTCATTATATTTAATAATTCTCTTAAAGATAATGTAAATTGTTAAGAAAATTGTTTTCTTTTAGTGCCTTCTGTAATGTTACATAATTTTTTCTTTAGCCATTATTGCCAGAATTCCTATCTTCATCCCAGTGCCGGTGAAGACAATGTAAATTGTTAAGAAAATTGTTTTCTTTTAGTGCCTTCTGTAATGTTACATAATTTTTTCTTTAGCCATTATTGCCAGAATTCCTATCTTCATCCCAGTGCCGGTGAAGACAATGTAAATTGTTAAGAAAATTGTTTTCTTTTAGTGCCTTCTGTAATGTTACATAATTTTTTCTTTAGCCATTATTGCCAGAATTCCTATCTTCATCCCAGTGCCGGTGAAGACAATGTAAATTGTTAAGAAAATTGTTTTCTTTTAGTGCCTTCTGTAATGTTACATAATTTTTTCTTTAGCCATTATTGCCAGAATTCCTATCTTCATCCCAGTGCCGGTGAAGACAATGTAAATTGTTAAGAAAATTGTTTTCTTTTAGTGCCTTCTGTAATGTTACATAATTTTTTCTTTAGCCATTATTGCCAGAATTCCTATCTTCATCCCAGTGCTGGTGAAGTCAAAGATAAAACCAATCTACACCTTCTACAATAGCCATCACTGAACTGCTTGCAGAACTTGCCTGGACACATTGTGAGCTCACCTGTATGCATTTTGAACTATCTGTTGGTGCAGCGACTTGTGGTAGTGTTGGGGTATTTTTGCTGATGATGTCACCGGTGGTACAATTTTTCAAAGGAGCCCTCAATTGGCTTAATGTCATGGCATTTTGCATCCTCCTCTACTAGTGATGGTCTAAAATTTGGGGGCCAACAGAGGTGAGGCAAAGAACCTCACCCCCCCACTGGTGCAAAGGCCTATCCACAAGTATAGCTGTATGCTGGACTGGTAGTCAGTGACGGGTATGATCCAATTGCAGTGGTACCAACCTAAGACAGGAGGCTGACGCCTAGAGGTCAGTTCATCCGATGACGGGTAAGGACCATATGTTGAATTGGACTGCCTAACAGGCACGGTCCCTAAGCCACATGCTTGTTGTTTAAACAGAGAGGGGGAGATGTTGAGAGCCACAGCCGAAGGGGCCCCAGCAAACTTCCAGCTGCCAGCAATCCAGCTGCCAGCTGATGATTGGCTCACAGCGGCCCCAGCAACATCTAGCTGATTGGCTCCTTGGCCCCAGCAACATCTAGCTGATTGGCTCCTCTGCGGTGATGCTCATTGGACTGTTTCCCTGCCCTTTCAGACCACGGAGCTGCTCATTGGGGGACTTTTTGGCTCTGCCCACGTGACCCAGCCAATCGGCCTCAAGAGCAGGAGGATTGTGGGAGGTGGAGAGAAGCTTGTGGGGGGAGAGACAGGCTTGTAAAAAGCCGGTGGTGGCAGTTGAGGCTCTGAGGGGTTTTTCCTGAGAGGCTGTTTGTTTGGCGTGTTTGGTTCTAAAAATAAAGTTAGTTTCTTTTGACAAGTGGCTCCTGATTGTGCCCAGCCAGACTGCGGCACTTGTGCTTTCTGGAATCCAAAACTGGGAGACAAGTAAACTTTCAGGTTTTAAATAAACTTTTGTTATCCAGGTTCTTGTTACAGCAACAGCAACTGGATTAAGAAAGCATAATTACTATAATAGATTGCAGAATGAAACTACCAGAGTAGACTGACTCACACAGTCCTATGGTTTGTCATGGTGTTCCTAGAAGAAAAAATGGATGAAGTCTAATATATTCTGGTTTCAATTTTATAAGCAGAAAAGTGCAAGGCCAAATGAACAAAAGTCTAACTCTAATCATAAAAAAAAAAATAGAGTTAGTGTCTCTCAATCAGTTCCCAGGCCTGATGCAATTTACAGACAAAGAACCACCTGAATAAAGGGAAAAATGAGTGCCTTCATGAAAGCTCCATAGTAAAATGCCCAAATCTATACTGTTAATTTTCTACCAGCTCTATTAAAAAGAACTATGCGTTACGGTAAAGGAAATGGTGGGATCATTGGGACACTAATTAGCTCTATTCTTTAAGCAGACATTGACTCCATGAAATCCAAGTCATCACTGTGGTCAACTAATTGAAGATCAAATTTACAGGGATCAGTAATCACTGGGGTTTAGCTCAAGTTTATATCCAAGTGGGTACCAAAAGATTAGAAACTTATCCTATAGTAATTTTCTCAGTCTCAAAATGCACAAGTGAAAAAAGTTAACAGTTTGCAGAATGCTCATGTTTGTTTCCTGACCTGTAGTGTGAGGGCTAATATGATTGCAAAGTCCAAGTGAATGCCATTTGAACTTCCTCTGCTTCCTGGTTATAGTGACATACACCTATAATCTCAGAGGCTTGGGATGCTGAGGCAAGAGGATCCTGAGGCAGGAGGATCCTGCGTCAGGAGGATCACAAGTTTGAGACTGGCCTCAGTAATTTAGCCAGGTCATTAAGCAATTAGTGAGAACTTGCCTCAAAATAAATAGATAGATAGATAGACAGATAAGTAAATAAATAATTAAACAAACAAATGGGCTTGGGATGTGGCTCAGTAGTCAATCAACCCATGGTTTCAATCTCTGATCTCCTTCCCCAAAAAACAAACAAAAAAAAAAAAGAAGAGAAAAAAAAACTGCTTCTACTTCAGAAATATCACATATAAATAAGGAAAACAAAGATTAATTCCTTTATCATTAACTTGAAAGATGCTGGGGTAGTGAGTTCATCTATATTCCCACTAAACTCGTCTTCTGTGTAGTCTCTGCAGAATACAAAAAGATATCAGATACTGGAATAGATTATCTTAAACTAAATCAAGAAGTGACTCCAATTTTAGCTTCAGTTAAAAATATGACTTCATTTTTTGAGTAAATTATCACACTCCCTTTTAACTGGTACTAAACTATTAATGTGAAAGATTCATTTTTGCTCAATTTTCTTGTTAATAAAGCCCACTAGAAGCTAGCTTGGATTTAGCTGGTAAATTCAAAAATGTATTTCCACTGTCCTACCTCAGGGTCATATCAACTCCCCAGCCTTATGTCATACTTAATTTTGTAGTGATATTCCAGTTGATGATTGTTATATTCCACAAAATATTACATTGGTGCCTAATGTTGATTGTACTAAACTGATGAGACCTTGATGATGAGAAGTAGCAACTGCTCTAGATTTACTAGTAAGACATTTGCATGTGGAGGGTGATATTCAGCATCAGTGAACCCTCAATGGTTTTTTGCTTCAGTGAGATTTAGAGGTCTAGGTATTTGAAAGGCATTTTGAAATATCCCTTTTTAGGTGAAGAATAAGTTGGTATATTAATGGCTTCTCCCTTCTCCTCCAACCAAGAAAAAGGCACCTGGCCTAGGGGGGCAATTTGTGTTTTGGAGACAACGTATTTCTCATTTGTGAAATTTCATAAAGTACATGATTCAGTCCACGTTCTGAGTGAACCCATAACAGCAGAGGTTCCAAAACTGGCCCAGGCTGTTGTAAAAGCTGCTCTGCAGCTTATGCCATACAATACAATAGATGCAATGATGCTTACTGTCACTGGAAGATAGGGATGCCTTTTGTAGTTTTATGTAGGTTCTTTATTCATGAATTGCAAAGCTTTGTTATTCTCATAAATAACTGCTCTCCTTTCCTAGGGAGAGATTTTGGCCTGCTTTTTGGCTGTAGGAGAAACTGAGCACTTAATCATGGTCAAGAAAATCACCAGGTGACCTGAACTGTCCATAATAAACTGACCTATCTTACCCATAGGTCATAGAGTTTGGTCTACAATATCATCACCAACTTCGACCTCCATCATCAAATGAGTACAATTAGTAGGGCTCAAATAGATCTGGAAGGTACTACTATACAATTAATATGGGAGATATGCTCATTATTGCTATTTCTGCTACATTACCCTCTCCAGCTCAACTTGGACTTTTGGTTTCATGACAAGTTGCCTTTAATTAATTCACAAAGGAAGGAAGACTCAGAAGGTACATGATTCAGGAAGTCATCAGGTTCCTATCTCTGAAGGACAATGGAAAAGAGAAATTATCTAGCACAGAAAATTTCAGTGACTAAATGTCGGCTACACAGGTTTTTGGGAATAAAAAATAACTAAATGTGGGATTTTATATTGATTTATGTATGCACTGTGGCAAATGATTAGGCAAGAAAGTCAGGGATGTGAAATGAATATAAGAAATCTGATGACAAACTAATTTGGAAAATAAGTTACTGAAAAGACCTCTTCTAATGTGCAAGTATTTCTCAAACTTTCTGGTAAAGAACAAAAACTAGCTAAGGTGCATGCTGAAGGCATTGCATAATGTACAATAGAAGATAGTTATAAATACAAGGTATGAATAGGTTACCAGTTACTGAAATGAGGGCTAGAACTGTCATACACATTCCCTTCTTATATTATTAAGGATGTATTTCACACATATATGTATAATTATATATAATATTTACTATAAAATTTTCATACATACTATATATAAATGTCATTTTTCCTATATTTCCCCTGTGTGACACAAGAAATATTGACTTTATTTCAGTACTTAAGTATTCTAATATTACATAATCATGCTTAACTTATGTAATATCATGAGAAAAATAAACATCAAAAAAGAATATTGCCTTTTGTTCTGGGAAAAAGAATGTGTTCTCTTTTAGTAGAATGTATGATACTTGTGTTCAGTAAGGAGTAATTATGATCTTGGTATTGTTGTTATTTGGATACTAAGTATGGGAGTGCCTAGCTACAGAGGTTGGGTTTGTGATGGTTAATTTTATGTATCAAATTGACTGAGTAAAGGATGTCCAGGTAGCTGGTAAACATCATTTCTTGGTGTATCTTTAAAGTTTATCAAAGAGATTATCTGACAAATTAGTACACTGAGTAAATAATAGACTGAATAAAGATTGTATGCTATTATGATTGTGGGGAATTATCATATAATTCATTTAAAGTTTCAATAGAACAAAAACATAAAGTACAGAAAAATTATCTCTAGTGGATCTGAGACTTTAATCTTCTCTGCCTTCAGGCATTGTGGTTCATTGTTCTGAGGCTTTCTTCTTAGTATTTCAGACACAGATCAAATTACACCAACAGAGCCCTTGGTTCTCCAGCTTAGAGAGAGAATAGAGGATGGGATATTTCCATAATTATATGAACCAACTTTCATGATAATTTTCTCTTCTTCCTTTTCTTTCTGTATATTTAAACATGTATCTATGTACAGATTTGCACATCATAATACAAATATATACTCATAACCTATATATACATTTATACATATATACACATATATACATTCATGATTGACACACACACACACACACACACACACACACACACACACACACACATATATATATATGGGTTTTCCGTGGAGACTCCCTACTAATACAAATATTAAACCTGAAGGCTAGTGATATTTTATTCCTTTTTATTCTATCTATATCAATGTTTGAACTCTGCCTTCTTTATTCAGAGTTGTCAAGCATGCTATTCTGTACCTCACCCTCAACAATAGGATAGCTATTTGTTCAAAAATAACATGTTGATCTTATTTCAGAATCTTCTTTGATATAGAAGTTACAGAAGTATTGTGCTTATAATATTATTTAAAAGGAATTTTTTTCTTCTATGTTCCAGGGATGTTTCTTTTTTTTAATTTTATTTTTTTATTAGTTACACATGATATTACAATGATCTTGGCAATTCATATACTTGAATAATTGGGGTATAGTTTCTCATTTTTCTAATTGTACAGATTGCACAATCACACTGTTCATTGAGTAAAAGGAATTTTTTAAAAGAATGAAAACATACAGATTACCTCCTGGAACAAATATTTATATTTATTATCTTAGCATAGCCTATATATTACTACATGAAAATATCACTATATTGGATATATATATATATATATATATATATATATATATATATATATATATTATATGTTTATATATTTATATATGTTTATAATATGTTAATTTGTTACATATTATATATATATATGTATATGTATGTATGTATATATATATATATATATATATATATATATATATATATATATATATATATATACATACACACAGGAGTTAAAGATGTACCAATTTTTGAATAGATGTTCTCAAAATGAATTATTGTTTTCTCTCTGTATATTATTAAATGATCAATACTGAATCAAGGACAGAAAAACGATGTTAAATGAATTATGTCACTATATTGTAATGGAAAATTAGAAAATTAAAAATGTCACAATATTTTAAAACTAGAAAATGTATTTATGTAAGGTTTAATAATAAATGCCTTTACTACACAAATAAATGCAGTACAGAGGAACTAAAACAGGTATAAATTAATAAAAAATAGTGTGTATTTGCAATGTTTTTTAAAATAAATAGCTATTAAAGGTTACTATAAAAATAATCTAATCTACTTGTAATCTTTTAAAATAGGAAGATTGTTCCTTGAAAATCACCACTCAAATAATTGAAATCATTCTGCCCACTATCTTGTTATTATTATATATGATTTTCTTCAAAATGTTTTTCAATTTAGTATCCATATTTCAGATAGATGATTAAAATAAACTAATTCATTATTATGTTAGTTGTAAATAAAACAAAACATACAAAATGTTCAGTTTTTTACTGATCAGTACTATTCTTTAAAGGTAAAGTTCATGCACTCATTGCTAATTTATACAATTGCTTATTATCACATGTGAGCCAGAGGAAATCTTAAAATTTCAAGTCAGTTAGCTGGACATTTCTATAACCACCATATGTTATGGAAATAGTAAACAATTAGGTGAACAATCTTAAACTTCTTATATAGTGTCAATATCTACTATTTGCTAAGTTTCTCTGCATAAAAAGTTGCTAAAATATCCACATTACTATTATCTTCTAAGTGATGGTTGAGTACATTTAGAATTACTAATATTATAGTAAAATTTGCATTTTAATTTGTTGTCATCTTGGTTTTCTCTATGATATTCAAAATTTAAATTCTTAAATTTACAATTCAACTTAAATTTTAGTGCAAATACATACAAGACATGTTTATAGACTGAATGAGTGCAATGTTCTTTCTAGAATATCTATGAATAACTTAGCAGCTATGCTTCACTGTTCAATATTCATATAAATTACTTTAAAAATTAAAAGCTGGACAAATGGTGCACACATGTAATCCTGGCTATTTGGAAAACTAAGGCAGTTGTTTATGTAAGGCAGGAAGTTCATGACTTTGAGGCCAGCCTATGAAATTTAGTAAGATCCTGTCTAAAAATAAAAAAAATGGAGCTAGGATTGGACCTCAGTTATAGAGCACATGATTAGAAGGTGCAAGGATCTAGGTTCAATTCCAAGAAAACACACACACACACACACAAAAATAGGAAAGAGAAAGAAAAAAGTAAAGAAGTTGTGAGTATATTTCCAATATGACATCAAAAATTCCCAGTGAAAACATCACACAAATTATTTTGCACAACATTTCCACTCTTGTTCTCTCTTTTAGAATTCCCTTTATTCCATTTCCCTCAATTCCAAATAACTATTGTTGGGTTCAATATGTACCTCAGTAGTAGAGTGCTTGCCAAGAAGGCTGTTGGGCCTGGATTCATTCACCAGCTTCTTAAACACATGGACAGTGGAATGAATCTGATCTAAACTTTCCTGTGTACGTGTATGAATACCCCAGAGTGAAACTCACCATAATGCACATCCATGAGAAATTAATTAAAAAAAAAAAAAAAAAAAAAAAAAAAACTAGAAGTAAATAGCAGTTAGAACAGTGAAAAAAGAGAACAAGTGAGGGGAGAGGGAAGAGAAAGGGGAAGTGCTGGGGACTGAATTAGAATAAAGCATATTTCATGAATATATAATTATGTCAAAAAAATCTTAATGTTTTGATGTTATGTATAACTAAGAAGAACCAATAAAAATAATTTAAAGATTAGATAAACAAATAAAAATTATTTGCTATTTTTTAACTCAGTGGAAAGATAGTAGAATGAATTGCATATTACTTTCCTATATCCATATATGAGTACACTACCAATGTAACTCCATATCATGTACAACTAGAAGAGTGGGAATGTATACTCCATGTATGTATAATGTGTCATATTGTCATGACAAGAACAAATTAAAAATGAACTAATGACTCCTTCACAATTGGCACCTTGCCAGTATTCTAGCTTCTTGCAGATATAATCACCCTACAATTGTGCTTGAAATCTTTTGCATGCTTGCATCTCTGTTTTTTTTTTTTTTAATTTGTCCATCTTTCAGCTTTATATTTTGCCATCATGTATATAGACTATAGTGTATTTATCTATTAAATTATTTAATATTTGTTATGTATTCCTTTCTTACCCTGGCCTTTTAAAAATTAAAGTGTTGTTACAGATATATCGATGTGCTATTCATCTTATGATTTCACATGTATGTTACATATAATATGTATATGTTTTACATGCGAATATATAAAAATATATTAGATATAAATATATGAGTGTATGTATAAGTTTTGAATAAACACAAATATATACCTTATGTATGTTCATATATATAGATAAAGCTCTAAAATATAGAAAATGCTTTGTTTATTTGGTAGTCCAAATTTTCTGCCACACAATCTTATCTGAGCTTTCTCTTTTCAAGTAGTAACCAAGTAGTAGATGCAGAAATACAGATGTCTGTGAAGAGCCTGATGGGACCACCATCACCCTTGAGGTCAGGTCCATAGAAACCATACAAAACTTTGAAGCCAAATCCAAGTCAAGGAGAGCATCCCCCTCTTACAAGCAGAGTAAGATTATTTTCAAACAGCTGAAGAATAACAACACTCTCTCAGACTACAACACCCAGAAAGAGTCTACTTTGGACCTTTTTTCATCTGCAAGGCAGAATCATAAAATGTACTTCTGACAGCTTACCCACAAGCACAGCTGGGTCAATATGGTCTAACATAAGTTTCCATGTTGTCAGCTTCCACAAGAAGTAACATCACACTAGTAATTTCTGCTCCAAGAAGATAAAAAATTTGCTCAGAGCCACTCCTTCCTCTTCAGCATAGCCTCCTGCTTCAGCCACAGCTCTGAGACTTCATTGAGATTTCCCTTTAGTTGATTGTGAAGGTAAAAAATAAAAACAAATCCACTTTGATGGCATATATCTTTAAATGATTTTATATATATTTAAAAATTAAATTGTGTTTATGATTTATGAGAATTGAAATATTTTTAAAAATGAAATTCTTCTAAATTATATTATTCTATTTATATTTAAGGTACAGAAATGTATAGAACAAAAATCAAAAATTTCTATCCTTTTTTAACTGAGAAATATCACAGGTACTACTGGGCAGAAGGTCTCACTAATTGCTAATTATCAACATGAAAGTGGGATCCTCTTGCCTCAGCCTCCATTTGCTGGGGTTACAGGCATGCACCACAGCACCTCCCTCATTACCTACTTTTAAAGTGATAGTCCAAAGATATTGAAATTTAATTTCTCAATAGGTGTTAGATCTTGAATTAAATGTCACTTCCAAATCCTGGGAATGTCTCTGGCTCCCCTCTTTCATATACACACAGATGAAATATCTCATAATTATATATATCATAAACATCATGATTGGTGGGATCATATTCTCACAATATATTTCTTGCTGAATTAACATAAGTCATTTCAAAGGAGAGCTTTCATCTTATTTGCTACATTAGTCAATCTAGTTGGTGTCTTAGGGTCAGCAATTGATTAAAGTAAAAGTTGTGCACATATACAAATTCTGTGTAACATATCTGTCAAATATAAGCTATAACTTAGTGTTTCTCTCTAAAACCTTGGTTTGATTTTAAATAACATGACATAAGGCTATATTTATGATATTTTCTTGAAAAGGTTATTGAAAAACAACTTGTATGCTTCTATATTTAACTATGACTGTTTACTGCCTCAGCTTGTATTTGTTTTCTTCTCTCAAATTCTCCATAAATGGCAATTGAAATAGATCAAATTATATTCCATGCTTGTATGATGATGTCAAAATGAAAAACAATATTATACATAACTAAAATGCACTAATAAATAAAAAAGGGTTTGATGCATTTTTATATAGTAAGGGGCAAATATAATTTATTTGAATTATAAAAAGGAGTGGGGTATTAACTGATGAGGTAATTATTTCTCAGTTATATGAGGACATAAAATAACTAACCATTTATCGAGACTTACTGAGAATTTACAATAATCAAGCAGATGACTAGTAAAATAGAAATAATAGAAAATTAGAAGCAGTCCCACACTTATAATCTTATATTTAAATTTGTCTAACTAATGTTTCAAATAACTACAAATAGTAAATAATTCTGAGACAATTGGTAAATCATTTAAAAAATTATGGTTTCTTAGTTTGAAATACATGCAACAATTTGGAACTTGTTTTGTTTTTCAAAGTATAGGAAAAATATTAAATGAATACTAAATGTGTAGAAAAACACTGAATAATAGTTTAAATTAGGGAAGGGAAGAGATTTTTAAGGCACAAAAAGAACAAGCCACCAAGAAAAAATTAGAAATTTTGAATAAATTAGCATTAAATGTCTGAATAGTAAAATGTATATGAACAAAGCAAAATAAGATACTGTATACAGACAAATGCAATTAAATAATATTCAGAAACACCAAAAGAAATTAATGCTATTATCCAATCTTTTGGATCATAAAGAAATCCAATGCTAACCCAATCTTTTGCTATATCTGAATTTCACAGGATGGGTAATTTATAAAGAATACATACAACATTTTTTTTATCCATTCATCCACTGATCTATACACAATAGCAAAATTATGATATCAATCAAGATTCCCTTCAGTGGATTTATGGATAAAGAAAACATGGTATATTATGCAGCCATAAAAAATATTGATGTTTTTTAAAGGGAATTTTAAAAGTTTATTGAATATAATGTATTATGTATTCTCTATATAATCTTTGAGTGGATAGATATATAGGTAAACATGACAATGATTGATACAATATAAACTAACAATCATTAAATCTGTGTTTTCAGTATCTTGACATAGAATTTAAAATATTTTGGCAAATTGTTGTGAGCCAGGTTTTATGGGCAGTGACTAAACAGACTCCATTTTACACTGAGACTCCATATCATGTAAGAAATGCTTCTCCCATGGGAACATTCTGCCTCTGTACTCATCAAGAGTTACGTAGCATAGCATGTTTGGCAACACAAAATGGCAATTCTTATACAATGAAAAATTGTTCTATTTTTTAGTTCCCATTTTTCTTGAACAGTATACCTGTTAGAGATTAACTATCTAGACATTAGTAACCACACTTTAACTTGTACTCAGGTAGGGTTGTTTTGACCCACTTCCTCTGCTGTTTATGATTTTACATCTCATGACATTTGTTTATGGTTTTGAATGATAGCAACAGCCACTTATGATTAATATGGTTTTGGACTATAAAATATATACTCAAATCCCAGGAGGGGGTCAAAGGGTCTACACCTGCTCCTTGGCCCAGCAGTTGGTGGATCCAGACCACCAGCTGGTGAATAAAATTTCCGTCTCCTGATCAACTCAGTAATATATTGCAATCTCACCATAACAAAATACTAAATCAATTTTTAGCTTTTGCTAAAAAAATTTTGTTAAATATATTTTATATTGTAGCCATGCTAAGTATTTGATGGTTGAATTTGGTATACTTTTATATGTACAAATATTTTATGAAAAAATCATGCTTGAAATATTTAGTGAAAATAGGTTTTAAGTATATATCCTATACACTGACATCAAATTAAAATGAAATTCTATTTATAATAGTCTGTAAAAAAATTCCCCCCTGTGATGATACAGCAGACTGAATCATAGAAAATATGGAAGCATAGGAAAAAATGTGGTAATTATGGACATCCTTGTTAGAGTAGAAAACAATAGTCAGAAAAGTTTTAAACTAAATTTCTTTCTGTGTTTTATGATCTATAGAAAAATCTGTAATGAAAATAATTGAAAACATTTAAGTCCATTTCATTGAATAATTAAAATTACCATTTGGTCATCAATTGCTTCTCAACATACCTTAATAAAACAAAAATGAAATTTTTTCTCAGATATCATGGTAGCCTGTATTTAGTTTCCATAATAACAATGAAATAGAGGCTATTTTTGTTAAAATATCAGAGGGACATTATATCTGTATTTATGATGTATGGGGAAAGAGCCCAAGTAATGAAGTAAGAAGATCTGTGATTTTTTTTAGTATAACCTAACTTAGCCTGTATTAATATTTTGTTGTGGAAGTAATTTTGACATAAAGTTAAAAACAAAAATCTATTTTTACTATATATGCATTCTATAGTTATTATTTTTAAGATATTTTACTACCATAAAGTCATATACCTTGGTGAACATGCAAGAAAGTACATAATAATGATGAATTTTAAAATATTAAATGTGAAAATGAAAAAAAAAAAAAACACACAAAATTATCCTGCTGATTTGCTCTGCTGTGTCTTTATTATAATAAATACATTACTTAAATTATTCCATGTGTTACATTCCAAAAATAGCTATTATTTACATCTATACTAATGTGCATTTATTTTTACCTATGAAAAAATGATTAATAGTAGGTACTAAAATTGTACATAAAATATAATGTAGATTTCTTCTATAGTTTCTCCACATAGAAAATAATGAAGGAACTTACTACTAGTTTTAAATATTAACCATTCTACCAACAAAATATTTGATTTTGCAAACTATACAATAAGTATATCTTTTAATTTTTTCTCTAAATTATATATTTTTTTTACCCTTGAATCTTTTCTTCTTAGCCACTTTTCACCCCTGGTCGATGTGATCCACATATATTCTGTAAATCTACACTATAGAAAACATGATATTACTTGAAAGTAGAGAAAAGAAATAATTGTTAATATACCCATATCTATTCTTAATAGCTGTGTTTATTAATTAAATGTATAAAAACTACTTCAAAACACTGACTTTATGCAACCATGATTTATTTTTTCTTCAGTGTTGTGGGTTGTATGCAGATTCATGAGAGCATATTGTCCAACATGGCTTTAAGCACAGGTCTTTGACTTTAGCTGGGGTGAATGGAGAGTGAGAAAACTACGCTTCTCACTCCATGTAGTTATACATGTTCTCTATCCAAATTATCTCTTATCCGCATTTTAAATCATGTTCCAAGCATCTCCCTGAGCAAAGAATGTTTTATGACTAACTACAGGTTTGAGAATCAGAGACTTCCTCTTGATTGAAGTAGTGGTAAAATCACATTTCAAACAAAAAGATACACAAATATAGAAAAAAAATTTGACATGTTTTCTGTTTACCAAAGAATGTTACCTGGCATTAAATTAGTCACATTTGTTATTCTGGTTGATGCTGTTGTCTGTTCTCTATATTCTCCTGTAAAAACAAAAATAATATTTCCCCTACCTGCAAGAGAATTTTCTTTAAAAAGCTCAAAGTTTGACCTAGTTTTGGGAAGTGTCCTTATATCTTGGGAATTCCTTCCTCTAATATATCTGCTCTCTTCTGGTGAAGGCAACAATTATCTGGTGATACTGGGTATTAAGTCTTGGCCTCTTTGTAATATTCTGTCTCAACTTTGAAGGTCCGTGTTTGTTCCAGTACTGTCTGTTAATATGAAGGATTTGTTGTGACTTCATTAGAGTTCAGATTCTTCCTCTGTTGAAGGAGGCTTCCATCAATCCCTTGATGGTTAGTTTCTGAAAATGTTCTTCAATAAACAGCATGCAAAACATTTATTTTAATAATTTTTTTTATTAGGATCACCAGGCTCAGAACTCAGAGGCTGAGTAAGGAGGATTGTGATTTCAAAGCCAGCCTCAGCAACTTAAGAAGGCCCTAAGCAACTTGGCAAGACCCTGTCTCAAAATAAAATATTTTTAAAAGTACTGGAGATGTGAATCATTGGTTAAATGCCCTGAGATTCAATCCCTGGTACCAAAAGAATTTATAATAATAATAATAATAATAATAATAATAATAATAATAATAATAATAATAATAATAATAATAATAATATCTTTTATAAGGGAATTATAAATAATGCAGGGGTTAATTTATATAATAATATACTCATAGAGTACAAATTGATTCGTTTCAATTTATATTCAATTCCAAATTTTTCCCTCCCTCTTGCTGTTCATTCCTACTACATGTCTCCCCACTATTTATTCTTTCTTTTTTTTTTTTTTTGCAATTGGTGTTTTAAAGATATACATAAAGCTGTAATTCACTATGGCATATTCATATCTGTACTTAGCATAATTTGGTCAACTTAATTCTACTGACTTTTCCTGTCCCTTCTTCTTCCCCTTAATCCCTTCCTCTACTCTACTGAAATCCCTTCTACTTTCTGGAGTTCCTCTTTTTTTTTTTTTTTTTCCCCTTGCTTTGTTCTAGTTTCTTCATGAGGGAGATATTCACCTCTTGTCCTCCTGAGTCTGACTTATTTTACTTAGCAGGAGTGTTCTGCAGTTCCATCCACTCACCAGCAAACATGATAATTTCATTCTTCTTTATGGCTGAGTAAAACGCCATTGTGTATATATACCACATTTTATGTACCCATTCATCCTTCCATAGGCACTTGCACTGGTTCCATGACTGGGATATTGTGAATCATGCTCCTACAATCATCAATGTGGCTGTATCACTCTAGTGTGCTGATTTTATTTAGTTTTTCTTTTTTTTTTTTTTAATATGGGGGTTGTATTTATTTGTTATAAAAGGAATGAAGATGAGAAAATTTAAAAAAATGTTTACTAATTCATTCATAACATCAACAAACACATTATGTCTTAACATAAAATCTATCTTTTATGAAAAAAACTGCATTTTCCAAACTAAAAAATATGAAGAAATAAAAAGTTTGGATTTACATTTTTAAAATCTTTCAATAACCAGCTTGGTAAAACACTGAACTTTTATATGTTTTCTTCTGCATTCTATCTGCTGCATTTATCTTGTTTTTGTAGAAGTATATGAAGAAAATACATCGCAAAGAGAAATACAAGGAAAGGGATGTATATGTTAATGACCTCTCTAGAGAATTGACATTCTTCCTTCTGATTTGCTACCTTACCAACATCCAACAAGTTGTAATTTCTTAAAGGTTGGTTGCAATATAGAATATGAAATAATAGCAATGAACTTTTCAGATTCTATTACATTAAAATCCATTGATCCATTTTGTAATTTGGCTGCGTCATCTACCCCTGTGTGATTTTATAATGTCAGGCTTTGGTCATTTGGAAAATACTGGTTCACGGAATTATTCAAAATTCTCAATGAAAAAAGTCAAACTTCTTCATGTCAATATTTCATTACTGAGTCATCAGAAAATGTCTTCAAATTTTGAAAAGCTGTTATGTTCACAGTGACAGAGAACTTTTTGGGGGTTTTAATTTTAATTTGGAAGTTTGAATTTTATCATTGGCAAAAAGCACTATTATTGCCCTAGAAGTATCAGATTTATCTTGCTCATTTGGGGGGAAGAAGAAGAAGAAGGAGAAGGAGAAGGAGAAGGAGAAGGAGAAGGAGAAGGAGAAGGAGAAGAAGGAGAAGAAGAAGAAGAAGCCTTTCCAAATACCCATCTAAATAACCATGGTTTTGTCAGTTATTCTCCAGTAAAAAATTATGTTCCGTCACAAAGGTGGCTAATTCAGCTTGCAATGGCAGCAGCCTTTTACATGATGTTCAACACTTCCAGGAATTAGAAAATGCAAATTATAACTACACTGAGATTCCATCTGACTCCAGTCAGAAAGACAATTATCAGGAACACAAGTAACAATAAATATTGTTGAGGATGTGGGAGAAAAGATTCACTCATACATTTCTGGTGAAACTGCAAATTGGTGCAACCACACTGGAAAGCCTTATGGAGATTCCTTAGAAAACTTGTTATGGCACCACCATTTGACCAAATTATCTCACTCCTCAGTTTATACCTGAAGGACAGTGGTAGTCCCACCAACAGCATATGAGTGTACCTTTTTCTGCACATCCTTGTCAATATTTAATATTATTTGTATTCTTGATGATTGCCATTCTGACTGAAGTGTGATGAAATGTTAATGTAGTTTTGATTTTTATTTTCCTTATTAGTAGGGATTTTGTACAGGTTTTCATATATTTGTTAGCCACTTGAATTTATTCTTTGAGAAATTTCTGTTTATCTTGTTTGCCCATTTGTTGATTGAGTTGTTTCTTGTTGTTGGTGGTGTTGGTTTTGATGTTAAATTTTTTGAGTTATTTGTATATTAGTGGTATTAATCCCCTATTGAAGGAGCAACTGGCAAAGTTCTTTACCCATTCTGTAGGCTCTCTCTTCATGCTCTTAATTTTTCCCTCTGCTGTGCAGAAGATTTTAATTTGATGCCATCCCACTTATTGATTCTTTGTTTTATTTTTGAGCTTTAGAAGTTTTGTTAAGTATATTTCCAGGAACCCAATGTAAGTTACTCCCTCATTAAAATGCATTCACCCTGTTCTCAATAACATCAAAATTATTTTTTTCATTTCGGGCACTGGGCCGATAATTAATAATCTCATGTACTTTATTAGGTCCAGGAACAGATAAAGCTCATTACGTGTAAGTCCTCATGATCACTATCTCTTGATTCAAGTCAGTGAAAGAAAAGTCATATTTATCCAACTTGCATATTTTCAACATGCAAAAGTAAGACAGAAAGTGAGACTGGAAGCAAATAATCGTAATACACGTTTGAGTAAAACAATGGAGAAAAAAAGAAGCAATTATGAAATCATTGGGATATGATCAGCTACCTTCTACATGATTCCTGGTTTATTGTCCTCTAACTTTTTACTTTAAATTCAAATAAAATCTTGAACTTGCCTACTGATGTGATGTTCCCTTTTTATAAGAATGTCCCAAGATCATAGTTGGTAATATTCCATCCAAATTAATTTCTGTAGATATTTGGGGCTCGGATTCACTTTTATAACTTAAACAAATTAGTATTTTTTAATACAATTTGTCATTACATCCATTCATAGTAATCTCTTAACAACTATGAAGTATGTTTGAGTATATTCCCTATATCAAAAGTCACATTCACATATTTTAATGAAACAGAGTTTTTTTAAATTTATTTTTTACCTTGGATCACATGCCTAATTGCAATCAGATGATATTTTTTAGAGTCTTAAATATTTTTTTCCTCCAGCTAAATTTCTCGGCTTCACACCATGTTAAATCTTTTAAATGCCTCAAGCATGTTACAAGCTTATAATTTGTTGTATTATAAATTTGCTTTCCCTATTTGGAAATTGTGTTGAGTAGAAATAACAGAGATGAAAGAGCCTTTATAAACTCCTTAAAACTAAACAATTCTTTCTTTTTGCTTAGTTCCCTATTGCAATAATGATCATATTTAGCTAGTAAAAGCCAAATAAAATTTTTAATAAGCAAATGGTCTTTTAGTATCTGCACTATTTTGCATGACACTGCAAGCAATATTTTCCAGATATTTTACTACTACTTAACCTAGATGTTATTTTTTCAGACTTTTATTTCCATTTCCTCACTACCTTTTAGTTTTTGCTAACTTTTCCCTTGCCAGTATTCTATACTTTTAAATGTATTTGTCATCATTTCTCTAGTATGAGGCTGGTGCTTGGGACCCAAATCAATGACATACACTTGGGTTTTGTTAAGAGAGTATCTCACTTGTAGACCCCAATTTACATATTTGTTAGCAATTGCTGTGAAATAAGCAACCTCAACATACATCGTTTCAAAACAAAATATTTTACTATCTCTTAGGATACTTATGGTTATCTGAGTAGTTCTGCTCCAGGGGAGAGCTTGTTACAAGCTGACAATTGAGAATGGCTTCAAATAGGATATATGATGGCTAGAAATAATCTCCTGGCTCCTTCATACCATGTTTGAAGATTCCAAGCAGCCACAAATGACAAGTCATAGTGCAAAGCATGAGTCCAACCTACAGTTCTGTCATATATACCAATGGTGCACTGGTCTGCGCAAGCAAAATGGCAAGTTGCACTCTACCTATTCATGAGACAAGAAGAAAATCTGCTTAGTAAAATTACATGTGTGAAAGAATGAGGGGAACTTTCACAAGGTTTTTTTTACATCTGATAGTGTATCAAAAAAGGATTCCCCTATCATAAGATTAATTTTTATGTTGCTAACAATAATAAACCCATTCATCAATCAGCAGCTTGAGATATGAGAGAATGTTGTGCTTTCCATGAATTGTGCATTTTAGGAAGTCACATTCTGCATGAGCAGTATGAAATTAATATTTTCAATATCTTATTATTGAAACTATTATTCATTTTAATAGTTTTATAATATCTCTAGATCATAGTCTTGAAAGCTTCATGTTTTCATTGCATACCTAATTTTAATAAAATTATTTAACTCCTAAATAATGTTGATGCTAGCATTATAATATTCCTTTTATTATCTTTTACTTTTCTTTCACCAACACAAATGCTATTTCTCTGGGCCTTATTATCTCAATACCAAAACTAAAAGCAGTTTAGATATTCTTTCTTATATTTATCCCTGGGAAAGTGGTGTTAAGTTTTTCAAGATAAAAATTCTTCTTATTATTATTAAAATGTGGAATGGAGGATATGAATTGTTGGACATATTAAAGACACAGTTAAAAACTAAGCACATTTTTCATAAATCAATCCTGACATTCAAGGTCACTAAATACCTGCACAGTTTTCCTCTTATTTTTCTTTTACATATTTTTGTTTTTCTGCCTTGGTCCATATAAAATTTATTTATATGCATCTAATTGTGATTTCCTGCTGCACTTCTCGTACACTTCCAACATATTCTCTTCTCATTTCTTCCACAGTACTCTTTATTGCAATTTGTTTTCCAAATATGAACATCCATTCCAATCACTAACAAATAAATCATAATTTCTGTAAGTTGACCTTTTTTTCAGATTTAATACATCTTATAATAAATCCTCTCACTATTAAAACCATTATTAGCAATAGATACAAATTATTTCTCATTGAGATCTTAAAGATCCATTTAGAACTTTTCATGCACTATCAAAACATTAATATTGAATTTTATCCACATTTCAGTCTTTTAGAATTTCTATTCTCAACTCCATTAATATATTTGTAAGTGACAATGACCTCTAAAATATTTATCCCATATTCTTCCACATAATGACTTATATGATAACTTTTCTAATTATGCAAATTTCTATTCAAAAACCTTCAAAACTTTATCAACCTCTAGCCAACTCAGTGGTGCAAACCTGTGATCTCTGTGTCTCAGGAGACTAAGGCAGGAGGAGGTCAAAGATAGTCTCAGCAATGGTAATGTTCTAAGCAACTGAGTGAGACCCTGTGTTTATATCAATTATAAAAAAATAGGGCTGGGGATGTGACTCAGGGATTAAGTGCCCCTGAGATCAATCCCTGGTATCCACCCCCCACCAAAAAAAAAAAAAAAAAAAAAAAAAAAAAAAAAAAAACCCACAACTTTATCTCTCTCCAAGTAAGGCAAAATTTCTAAACATGGCATTTAACACAGGATTTGATCAATGCAACACTATTTTTTATTATGAAATAATCTGTTTTACATTCTTGATATACCAACCTAGGAAGCATAACATTTTCTTTGACTTATTTCTTGCATAGTATATTTCACAGAAGAGTACTGCTAAAGAGCTATATATAGTTCATAATATCATTTTCAAACATGAATTTAGGAGGTTGATCACTGTTTCATGACTATGATGTTGTTATAACTTATGCACATGATATCTGTGTCAGCAGCATTATGATATTATTGGCTTAGACTGTGTTCAGGTTCTCATAGAGAACCAAATATTTCCTTGGATAATTTTGCAAATCCAAAGTTTGTGATTTCTCCTACTAAGAAACTTACATTTATATTTAATTCTCACTTTATTGATTCTAGACAATCATTGTTGTGCTTAAAATCCTTTTGAAAACTGTGTTATCTGCTACTTTCATTTTGTACTATCATTGAATTTGGGCATGTAACTTTAATACATTTTCATAGGAATCTTTGATTAAAATGTGTATGGCAAAAATTAAAGAGGGCTCTTTGTCAGAGTTAAGAAATAAAAAAAAAATGTATTCTGAATCATTAAATCAGTTGCATTCTTTGCCCAACATTTTTATAAACTATTGGGTAACCTACCCCATCAAAGTCTTCAGACATTGTCAGTATATCTCTATTGAATTATTATTTCTGTTTCTATGTTGCACTGTTATTTTTCTGTGACTCTAAATATATACATATATAATCTGATGATTATATGTCACATGTAATGTATGCTATTTTTCCTCTTCTGTATTATTCATACTTTTTTTAAATTTCAATTTTAGCCTGGATATTTTTTTTTTTTTTTTTTTTTTTTTTTTTTTTTTTTTTCTTATCTGGCATCTGGTTCATGCTGTGGCCAGTATTATGCCCAAATAATCTATTTTTAATTGCCATTACTCAGTTTTAATTCAAAAAATATATATATTTGATTCGTTGTTGTTTAGGAGTTAAATTTTCCATTCATTATTTACTTTTGGGACACAGAATTCCTAATAACTTTCATATCTACATTTGTTAATTGTGGTAGGTTGTTTATCTTGGATTATGGTTCCAGCATCTACTTATATTATTTTTTTCCATTCTGTCATCTTTTTTGTATGTCAAATCACTTTTGTTTTAATTGAGAGTATATTGTATGAGTTAGTTGAGGCAGAAGGTGAATATTAAGAAACTGGTTCCTGCACCTGTTGATGCTCACAAACCTGAGTTCTGCAGAGTAGGTGTGCAAGCTGGAAAATCAGGCAAAAGCTGTTTTTTCCAGTCTCTTAATAAGACTTTCTTTTTCTCCAGGAAAACTTTGCTTTTCCTCTGAAGGTCTCAAAAATTAGATAAGTGATATGAAGTCCACTCACATCATTACAGATAATCTGCTCAATGTAAAGTTAACTGATTATCAGTATTACTCACATATAAAAAATAACTTCACAGCACCACATGGATTAGTGTTTGACCAAACAATCTGGTACCATAGTATATTCAAATTTACATAAAAATAACCATTAAAATTACATATAAAGACTTTCAGTTTTGTTTTTATCATACATAGAAGGATAATGCTATTCTCTGGAAGGAACCAAAACTGAAAGAATATTACATTAATACTGACCTAGGCCAAGGAAGTAATCTTTAAACTATTTTTTAGTTCATTCTATTTTGATTCTGTTATGTTCAGTTTTATAATATTTAAGAATAATAAATATTAATATTGCTATATAATTGAATTTATTCTTCTTTGAAAGCATTAAAATCCAATTTCTGTTCCTTTTGAACTCTGAAGATAACACACACACACACATTGAAAGAAAAAAAAAAACAGAATTTCTTTATTGATACTTTCCCCTTGAATTTTAACACCCTGTTCTGCACAAAAATATTTATACATATTGCAAAATGGCTGGAAGACAGACAATCTGCTTTTCCTGCTCGTATCTTTGGCCTTCACGTTTTCTGGCACTTTTGCATGCTCAAATTTTGGTTAACCTGATAGTCATAAATACCAATTTGGTCTCTTCCCTCGCCAGTGAAAGTCAAAGAAATCTCTCTCTCTCTCTCTCTCTCTCTCTCTCTCTCTCTCTCTCTCTCTCTCTCTCTTTCTCTTCATCTAGAAATTGCTGCTCATAATCTCACTCCATCTGAAGGATTATAAATTCTCTTCCTTGGTTTCCTTCTGTCTTGGATTGTGAATCATCAAACACTGATTGTCATAGGAGCTTTCTAATGGACTTATTATTCAATGTTCTTTTTCTTCATATTTTATTTGGCTCTGCATAGGAATATTGGACTTTCAGAATTTTACCTTAACACATTTTTTTTTTGGCTCCCAAATTAAACTCAGAGACTTTCAGGATGAAGTTAATGGTAATTAGTTCTATTATTGGAGATGGAATGTTAACAAAGTGGCTGGAAATTGTTTATGAAATAAAGTATGTTACAAGAAACAGATATGGAGAGAAGAGTGCTGTGGCTCAACAGCATTGAAAGGTGAGCTCTTGAATATCAAGCATTGACTGAAAGTTTATGGAATGTGTGATGCATTCTGTGACCCCATGAAAAAAGCACATTCAGAGACTAAAGGTGTCTATTGGGCATAAGTACAATAGAAGCTTCTTTGCTTTGCTCAGCTTCACTAGTTTCCCCCAGAACTTGATGAAAGATTTACACACACACACACACACACACACACACACACACAATGATTATAATATTTATACAATTATAATATTTATTATAATGAATGTGGAAGAAAAAGTATTCTTAAACTAACAAATATTCAATGAATATCTACTGACTATAGTAACTGAAATGCATGCAATTTAATTTTGAGAAGGATAAATTATACAGATATTAGCATCAGTAAAAGAAATTTCATTGGCCACTTTCTTGATTCAAAATTCCCTAATAGCCAAGTTCTTATTTAGTCTTCCACCCTGCTCCATATTTAGTCTTCTTTCTCAATTGCTTCTTAGTAGACTAAAGATGAGTGGTGCTATTTTTTTTTCTACTTTCCAATCCCAGCAGCTTTTTAACTACTGTGTAGTGTCCAGTAAGTATAGACTTAAAAGAAAAAAAAAACAGCTCCACTTTTTGCTGTGAAGCAATAAGATCAGATTTGTCTCTGGAATTTTCTTCTCTTCTAAAACAAAAAAGGTGGGGGAGCACATTTCATATCACCACTAGGGTATTTGTTGATCTAAAGATACTACATTTATTTTGAAGATAAATTGGAATGTGTGAAATGAACATGATTAGCAGTTATATAAAAGGACGGTAAGAAGCATATTACTTGAGACTTTGTTCATAAAACATGAAAACTACCTGAAATTATAAAACATGAAATTCTAAAATATTTACATAAAGGTTAGAGACCATTGCTGTTTTCTGATTCAGAGTTTTGAAGTTCAGCAAAAGCTCTAGTTTATAAATCCCAGAGTGAATTCAAGCAATCTAACTTGTTTAGTGCATGGAACATATTTTACAGAGGCTGTTTTATCATTTTACCCAAGAAACCACTTGCATCCATCACATTACAACAAGACCTGCTTTTGTCTTTTTCTTCTTTTCTTTCTTTCTTTTTTTTTTTAAATCACATTTAGCTTTCTTTACCCAGAAACCGTGTTATTCCTACCTCAGGGATACATTGCTTAGATTCTATGAATGCTTCCCATAAATTTCCCTTATAATGACAATATTGTCTAAATAACAACAAATGCCAAAAGCAGTTTGTAGCTCCTGTTCAGTGTTGTTTGGCTAGAATCCTCAGGCTGTTGATTCCACTCTGCTGTAATCTATTCAGCCAGAATGATCTTTTTGAATTACAAGTCATTGAGGGACATGAATCATTCTAAACCCCAGCATATGCCATGTTTCTAAATGTGGTCTCCCTTGATCTTCTCAGGACTCTAAACCAGTCAGCAGTTGCCAGCTTGGCATTTTTGCCCATACCTTTCTCTCTAAAAATATTGTTTTTGTTGATTATCTGCCAAAACTTTTTCCCTGTCTCATTCATTATCTTCTGGGAATCTCCATCCCCATAGTATGAAGAAAGATGTCTTCAGTTTTAAAAATGGCACAGAGTTAAAAGGAAACAATAATGCAATTTTCTTAATCGGTGCCTATTCATTACCAATTCAACAGCTTTGGTGCCTACCATGACTTCAATATAGATACTGTTCACTAAGCATTTATAGAAAAAAAATGATTAGACAACCCATAACAAATTATGACAATGATGTATTTTTGCTGTTGTTCATACCAAAATGCAAGAAGATTAATAAGATTTAATAATAAATTAATTTGATGGTGTAAATTATGAAGATAAAATTTTAAAACTAAAAGAAAAACTACAAAGTATAACGAGCTTTTGTTATTGATATTTGCTTTGTGTTCCTGTGCATATAAGTTATATGCCATAATTTGGGCCACAGAAGTGCTTTCATTTTGAGAAATTTATAAAATGAAATATGAATTCTTGTTTCTTACTTTATAGTCATTTTATCATTGGGTTTTGTATATGATTTATATTTGAGATGAAATTTATGCTTACGAAGACAATACTAGCAATGAATTAGCTTTGTTTCAAGTAAGCTGAAATTGGTTACCTACAAGCATTCAGGAAAAAAAAAAAAAACCCACACACCCTAAATATGATTTCTATAAAACATTATTTTAAATTTATCTCTATACTAAAACACAATCCTCATGTCCTTTCTACTCAAGTTCTTAAGGATAGTAGTAGTAAGAGGTCATTCACCTGATTATAGCTTTTAATTAATGTGAAAGAATAGTAAAGCCTCAAACACAATGTGTGATAGTTAATCTGAATTGTCAACTTAATTGGATTAAGAGACACAGAACATTAGGAGGCTTCTGGTTGTTTTGGTACAGGTACATCTAGAAACAATTGGCATGAGGGACAGCAGACACCCCCCCTAAATGTAGGCAGAAGAGTTCAATAGGTTGGAGGCCTGGATGGAACAAAAAGAACAAGGAAGTAGCAGCAGACACAAGCTCAACTCTTCACCAATGGGTTCTCCGTTGCTGCTGGGATCACCTGAGAATATCAGACTTCAGCTTCTTCACTCTTACAAAGCAAACTCTACCCAGTGACTCTCTAGGAGTTTTCAGGCCTTCTGTTCTGGACTGAGGTGTCATCATTGATCCCTCTTGTTCTGAGGCTGCAGCTTCTTGGACTGAACAGCTACTGGTTCCTCCAGGTCTGCAGACTGAAGCCTATGGACAGCCATTGTGATACCACTAACCAGCTTCTTGCTGGGAGATATACCTGTTGGTTCTGTTCCTCTAGAAAAGGCTGAATAATACACAAGGTTAAAAAATATCCAAATAAATAATGAGAAAATGATCAGATGATTTGCCATATATGATCTGATATGATCTGAGAAGGAAAACTTTAGTTAATCATAACCTTTATTTTGTTTTATCTCCTTTTAATTCCCCTGGATTTGTCTTAGAAACTCTAGTGAAAATTAGAAATTTAGAAGAAATAAACTACAGTCAAGGTAACTGATGTTAAGTATTATCTAATGAGGCAGCATAAAAATGTAGCAATTCAGCAGGACTCAAATGTGCACAGGTTGAAAGATCATTAACTCTGAAATTGGATTCTTCTTTTCATTTGGCATGGATACTACTTCCACCTAACACTTTGGGGTAGGTTGTTCAATGAAGGGCACATTGTCCCTGGACTCTGGGTACTGTGCTCCTCATCCAGAAAGCACACTTCATTTCACTTATTGAATTGATGAAAAAAAAAATGCAACTTTAGATTTCACATGACACTTGATGCCTAGATAAGAATATTTCATTTCTCCAAATTAATTTTGTGCTTTACTTATCCAAACAGTATTACTTCCATTGCTTCCATGAATTTATGTTTCTAAATATGTTGTCTGGACATTTAGTTTGCTTCTGATCCCTTGCATCACTAATAGCAGTATTTCTATGCCAATAGGACATTAAATTGCATTTGTTTTTCTCTCTGAATATAAAAAAGTACATTATTTTCTACTGTCTCATTCTTTATTGCTTTTTAATTCTTGCTCAAATATATACTAATATAATTAAATGTATTTTTTCATACTCTTAGCTTTCTCCTCAAAGATAATATGAAACTACAAAGCACTTGAAATTTTTCAATGAGATGAATTAAAGGCCATAAAGATAATCAACTGATACAGTTTCAGAGAACAAATAATTTCAATTTCAAAATATTTTTGCTATCAAATTTGTTAATCAGTTTAAGTCTGATGCTTTGTATTGGATATTCTTTTGAGTGGCATTCATGAATAAATTGTAATTTATGTCACTTTCAAAAATAGAAGTGTATGCTCTCTCAAATTCTGTACTAATTTTTATATCTATCTGCGAAGCATAAGAATATTGTTTACTTGACATGCTTATCTATTATTGAATCTCCTCAAATTACTTTATATATGCCAATATGTAAATTATTATTATCATATAATTATTTGAATATATTAAATCATTAGGAATATTTACAATGTTTTTGAGCATTTGTCTTTATTTTCTGTCATTGTTCACATGCTTCTTTTATAATATTTTTCTCATTAATTTGTGGACAATTTCTGTTTTAGGAATGCAAACTTCTTATTATTAGAAACACTTCAGATATTTTTCTCTTAATCTTAGATTTTTATGTACTTTATAGTGACTCCACTTAGATAAACACATACAAAGTCATATAGTAAAATCTATCAACTTTTTGCTTCACATTTGGATTTTTGCATTGATTAAAACTCCTTTCTAAAACAATTCACTGTAAATATGTTTAATATATGATTGACTTAATTTTGAAGTTTTTTTTTCTCTTTCCATTTAAAAATCTTAGCTTTTAATCCATTTGAGATATATTTGTGATAGTTTGAAGTCAGGAAGAAACTCTATCTTTGATATGGAGACCCTAATTAAAAAAAAAAAAAAAAAAAAAAAAAAAAAACATTTAATTGCTTGAAATGATTTATTCTTCTTAATTATTTAGACATATAAACATATATTATTTCCACATTTTTATTTTTGATTTGTCATTATCTTTGTACTATATTGCTGTTCTAATCACTTGTTAGCATATATCAAAATCTGGAAGATAACTCCTCCATTATTTTTCTTTCTTTTTAAAGTTCCTGGGGAATTTCTTTATACCTTTTGATATACTTGTCAATATCCAAAAACATTTTGATAAATTTATTGAGTTATAGTTGGCATACAAACTGCATATAATCAATGCACATTGTATGGTGAGATTTAATATGTATATACACATTTATGTGTACACACAGATATGCAAGGGAGTGACACACACACACACACAAATTTTGGTCACCATCATCATAATCCATGCAGTAGACATATTCATCCCTCAAAATGCTTGCCAATGTCCCTTTGGTATTACTTTATTTTGTTTGATGTATGTATTTGTGTGTTGGTGTATTAAGAAAACTTAAAATGAAATCTAAGTTCTTAAATTTTTAAGTGCCCAATATCTTATTGTTAAATAGTCTCTATGTTGATCAGTGTATCTCCAAATGTTGTTTTTTTCTTCTGTGATCAAATTATTTCATTTAGAATTCTACCTTATAGGTCCATTTATATTGTCACAAATAGTAGGCTTACCTTCGTTTATACGGCTGAATATCATTCCATTGTGTCTGTACAAAACATTTCTTTTTCCATTCATTTGTTGATCCACATTTGGGATATTTTCATACTTTGATATTAAGAATAATTCTTTAGTGAAAATGTGAGTATGGATACATTTTGAGATCCTGATTTAAATTATGTCTTCTATATATACAGAAATGAGATTTCCATATATTATGGTAGTTCTATTCCTAATTTTCTGACGAGTCTTCATACTGATTTGGGTAGTGGCTGTTCCATTTTATGTCCCCACCCACAGTGTGGAAGGGCTCAGATTTATGCATTTATTATTTTCATTTTTGGTAATAAATACCTTAACTGGAATGTTGTGATATCTCATTGTGGTCTTAATTTGCATTTTCCTGGTGATTAGTGATATTTGAATATTTTTATATGCCTATTAACCATTTGTGTGTCTTCTTTGCTGTGGTATATACACAATGGAATATTACTCAGCATTTAAAGAGAATAAAATTATGGCATTTGAAGGTAAATGGATGGAATTGGAGAATATCATGCTAAGTGAAGTAAGCCAATCTCAAAAAACTGAAGGCCAAATGTTCTCTCTGATAAGTAGATGCTGATCCATAATGGGGGGGGGGCATAGGGAGAATGGAGGAACTTTGATTGGGCAAAGTGAGGGAGGGGAGGGGACATGTGGGCAGGAAAGATGGTGAAATGAGATGAACATAGGTACATGTATAACTGCACATATGTTGTGACCCTACATCATGTACAACCAGAGAAATGAAAAGTTGTGCTCCATTTGTGTACAATGAACCGAAATGCATTCTGCTGTCATGTATAACTAATTAGAATATTTTTTAAAGAGAGAGATAGAGAAGAGAGAGAGATTTTTTAATATTTATTTTTCAGTTTTCGGTGGACACAACATCTTTATTTTATTTTTATGTGGTGTTGAGGATCGAACCCAGAGCCCCGTGCATGCCAGGTGAGCATGTTACCACTTGAGCCACATCCCCAGCCCAGAATAAATTTTTAAGAATACAAAAAATGGGCTGAGGATGTTGCTCAGTGGTTAAATGTCCCTGGGTTCAATCCCCACTACCAAAAAACTCCCCAAAACAAAACAAAATTCTTATTCCTATGTAACTGTATCTTAATATCCATTATTCAACCTTTACCCATACCTCCTTCTCCCCTACTGTCCCCAGCCTCTGGTACCCACAGTTGTACTCTCAACTTCTATGATGTCAACATTTTAAGATTCCATATATGAGTGATATTGTATAGTATTTGTGTTTCTGTGCCTGGCTTATTTTGCATGACTTATGATCTCTGTTTTGATCCATGTTGCCATAAATGGCAGAATTTCATTCCTTTTATGGTCAAATAGCATTCTATTACATACATGTACCAGCTTTTCTTTAATCATTTTTTAATTGATAGGCACTTAGGTTGCTTCCATTTCCTGCCTGTTGTGAAAAGTGCTACAATGAACGTGGGGCATGGATGTTCAGCACATTGGTCTTATTTCCTTTGGATACCAAGAGTGGTATTGCTTAATCACAAGGTGGTTTTATTTTTAATTTTTGAGGAACCTGTATACTGTTCCAAAATGATAATAATAATTTACATGCCTACTAACAGATTGAATGGGTTTCCTTTTCTTTAAATCCATGCCAGCACTTATAATTCTTAGTCTTTTTTAATATTTATATTTTAGTTATAAATGGACACAATATCTTCATTTTAATTTTTATGAGGTGCTGAGGATTAAACCCAATGCCTCACGTATGGTAGGCAAGTGCTCTACCTCTGAGCCACAACCCCAGCCCAATCCTTAGTCTTTTTATATTAACCATTCTTATTGGGGTGAGGCGATAATCTCATTATGGTTTTTATTTGTATTTCTCCAATGATTAGTGACGTTCAACATTTTTATGTACTTATTGGCCATTTATACGTCTTGTTTTGAGAAATGTCTATTTAGGTCTATTACCCATTTTTAATTGAGCTATCTATTTTTTGCTATTAACGTTTTTGAATTCTGACGTATTCTGGACATTAACTCCTAATCAGATATGTAGTTTGCAAATTATTTTTCCTATTCCATAGATTATCTTTGAATTCTGTCCCTTGATTCCTTTGCTGTATAGAGCTTTTTTGTTTGATATAATCCCATTCATTTATTTTTCCTTTTATTTCGTATAGTTTTGGAGTCTTATCCAAAAATTCTGAGCCTATTCCAATGTCCTCAAGTATTTCCCCTATGCTTTCTTCTAATAGTTTCAATATTTCACGTGTCAGATTTAAGTCTTTAATCCATTTGAGTAGATTTTTGGAAATGGTAAGGGAGAGGGATCTATTATCATTCTTTTGCATGTGCCTATCCAATTTTCACAGGACCATTTATTGAAAAGATTTTTCTTTTTGCAATGCATTTTCTCAGTATCATTTTCAAAATTCAGTTGGCTGTAGATATGAGGATTTACTCCTAGGCTTAGGTTTCTTTAATCTTTATATTAATACAATACCATTCAACTGCATTATAAACTTCTCCCAATTTTCAGTTAATTTTTGACTTAGCTTTTGTTATCTATTATTTTACATAAGTTATTTGTAAAATTAAATAAAATGCTATAATTTTTCTGCTTTTTTTAGGGGGTAACAGTGATTGAACCCAGGTACACTTAACCACTGTGCTACATTCCCAGCACTTTTTAAAAATTTTATTTAGAGAGAGGATCTCACTAAGTTGCTTAGGGCCTCTCTAAATTGCTGAGGCTGGCTGTGAGTTCGAAATTCTCCTGCTTCAGCCTCCTAAACATCTGGGATTACAGGCGTGCACCTACCACTCCTGGCTAATGTATTTTTAGTTCTTTTTAAGCAGTGTTTCCCTATTATTCAGTCAGAAGATATTTTCCTATATTTTAGTTTTAAAATCCTCTTTATCTTTATATATTTGAACTGTCCTGTGATATATTTGTATAGAGTATTATGGAGGAATTCATTTAAATTACTTTTCCATCTGGGAAGCTACTTATCTCAACACTGATCTCTACTGGCAACTTTTTTCATATATGTAATGTCTATATATGCACTCAATCTGTTTCTGGACTCTTCATTGCACTCCATTGACCTTTTCATCTATAACTGACAATATACCATACTGAACTCCAAAATAGGTTCCTGCAAAAATCTGAATAATTGGCAGGGCAAGTCTGCCTGCCATCTTGTTTTTCTTTATAAAGTGTTTGGGCTATCATTGTCTGTTGTTTTAATATTAGCTTACCACTTTTCACAAAAATGTCTACTGGCTATTTTAATGGGACTTTTATTAAATAGATGGCTTAATGGTGAGAAATTAAAATTTATTGATATATAGTATTTCTAATAAGAAGTCAGATATTTTTATCTGCTCACATCTTCTTTCCTATTTTAGGATAACATTTTATTACTTTTTAATTTTTTAAAAATTGTTTTTTATTTCAAAAAGGCAGATTCAGACTGTCAAAAGTTGAATTTTTTCTCTCATATGTGGAAGCTACAGAGAAAAAAGGAATTTAAAAAGAGGATATATTAAGAAAATAGAAGTAAGATCAGTGGCATAGAAGTGGGGGATCAATAGGGAAGGAGGATGGGAGGGAATGAACTAGATAATGAAGTAGACAAAATTATGCTATGTGCATATAGAATATAGCATAATGCATTCTGATTTTATAAATAACTATAATGTACCAATTAAAAACAATAAATACAAGGAAAATCAATAAAGCAGAGTAAAGGAACTGGGGGTGGGAGGAGTGGAAGAAAAGAGGAATTACTTGGGATTGAAATGGAACAAATTAATTTCCATCCATGTACATTTATGCCATTATGTCAAAATGAACCCCATTATCAGGTCTAACTATAATACAATAATAAAAAAATACTTTATATGGTTTTGTTTACTGAAGAAAAAAATTTTCTACTTTACTTTTTAGTAGTTTTTGGTTGTTTTATTGAAGAAATGTTGCTTTTCCCATTATTTTTAACTAGCAGCTTTTCTAAATTACATTTCTAGTTTTATCTTTATATTCTCATGGTTTTACTGTATGGAGAATCATATCATTTACAAATAATACGGCATGTATTTATTCTTGCATCTGCTATTTATTTTGTTGGCTTAATGCATCAACTAGGATTTCTGTTACAATATGAAACAGAAGAAGAAATAATGAGTTTATCCTGTAACTTATATTTGTAGGATTGTTTTTATGGTCTTGGCATCTTCTTTCCTTTTTGGATGACAATAATGTATTTTAGTACACTCCACATACTTGTGATTCTTTTTTTTTTTTTTTTTTAACACAAAGCTGCTTAACTTTTAAGCAGCCAATGGAAAGAAAACCCATATGATTTAATGAGGCAGTAGAATTTTGAAGAATGTAATCACTAAAATTTCCAAAATTTCCAACTTGCCCAGAAAACCATACTATCCTAAATATCTTTATGTAGAGCTTCATTATCCTCTTAATTTAGCCTGGTTTTGTCCTCATATAAAATCAAGTCTATTACTGATTTGTTGTTCATTTTCATTTGGGGGTAAAATTTCCAGAATTATAATCTTTTAAAAAATATTTTAGTTGTAGATGGACACGATACCTTTATTTTGTTTATTTAGTTTTTTATGTGGTGCTGAGGAGCAAACCCAGTGACTCTTGCATGTTGGGCAAGCACTCTACCACTGAGCCACACTCCTAGCCCCAGAATTACAATCTTAAAAACAACTAAGATAAATACTTTGTTATGTATTTTAGTAAATAAATAGGTTAAATACATTTTCAAAGATAACTAACATATTTGTTGTATGAAGATTATTTCTATATGAAAATGGCCTGATTGGAAAACTTTCTTCAACCCTTTCTTATTAAAGATCTATGCAGACCGCCTTTTATAAATAGAGTTAAACATTTCCTCTTTGATGCCTCTGTAATACTGTGTTAACACCTGATTAGAATAGGATCTGCATCCATAATTCAGTTACTTTAATCTTTTTGGGGGGGTGTACTGGGAATTGAATCTAGGTACACTTTAACACTGAGCTATATCCCCAGCCCCTTTAATTTTTTTATTTATTTATTTTTTTTATTTAGAGACAGTATCTCCCTAAGTTGCTTAGGGCCTTGCTGACATGCTGACACTGACTTGAACTCAGAATCCTCCTGACTCAGCCTCCCAAGCCACTGAGATTACAGTTGTGTGCTACTGCACCTGACCCCGTTATTTTAATCTTTTTTAAAAAATATTTAATTATTTATGTATCTTTAATTTTTTTGGTGGTGCCATTAGTTTGTTTTTATGTGGTGCCAAGGATTGAACCCAGTGCCTCATGCATGTTAGGCGAGCACTCTATCACTGAGCCACCACCCCAGCCCCAGTTATTTTAATCTTAAGGAACAAAAACTAAATTCCCATTTCCTTATCTGTATATCCTGATACTTTTAAAATTTAGATAATTCCTTAAGGTTTCTCTGGACATAGTATTTAATTGGGTTTTAAACTAATTATTGGTCCAAGGGGAGAATATATTTGAGTTACAAGTATGAATCATGATTGTTTACTTCTTCATCTACACATATATCTGTGATTTTTTTTTTTATATTCATCTATCACTTAAGAGTACTGTTATTGCCATGAGTCACAAGCTCATATAATTGATTTTAACCTCATTCCCAAGTATTATATATCTCACATTTATCAAGGTTGTAAGTTCCATCTTCACTTCAAACAGCGTGTCAATTTTACAAGTATTAGTCTTTAGTTATTTTTCCAGTTTCACTATTTAGCGAATGTTTAAGGACAATAATATAATCACTTCATTTTACATAAAAAGAAACATCTCAGAGAAAATACAACTTGTTTAGGCTTATACATCTAGTTTGTGTGGGAACCAGATAAGAATCAACTTCTGTTTTTTCCAATATTTCATCCATCTCTCTATGGCATCTGTATTTATCTGTGATTTCTATTCTTCTCTATTTATCCTCATAGCTCTAACCGATTATAAAACTCTATTGATTACAAGGGCAGGAGATTTAGTTCAGTGATACAGCACTTGCCTAGAATGCATGAGGCCTTGGGTTCAATGCCCAGTACCAAAAATTACTGATGATGCATTGAATAATCTTGATTTATTGTTTTTTCACAATTATTACTATAACTCCAAACTAGGTTCCCTGTTACCTCACATCAGAAGAAATAAAATAATTTCTTAACTGATCAACTTGACAACATTTTATTATCTATTTTTGCCCTCCCCATCTAACAAACACAAAGATTTAAGAACTTTTCTGAAACAGTCTTCCTTGTTTCCCAGTTCTGCTTTGAGAAATCTTCATTAGATACAAGTAGAATTAAATATCCTCATCTCAACACATAAATTTGATCTACTGCGCTAAACTAGTTTTACCTGCCCCCCCCCCCCAGTTTAGCTTCTGTTACTCTCCTTCCTGTGCCCATTATTCTTAGAATCACCATCTGCTAATTTCCTAATGCCTGCCATATTTACTTTTGCTTTTGCCTGTTAGCACCTGTTGTCTGCTTAATTGGAGATATTCTCCACTTTTGCAATTTATCCTCTCAGTCTCCATACACTTACATGAAGTTTTATTTTTTCATTCTTTGTCAAGCTATACACTTTCTTTGAGTACTATTGATATTGCACTATATCAAAGTTAACATATATTTAAACACCATTCAATGTTTATCACTTTTCAGTTAGCCTATGTCAGTCTTACCTTCACTCAAAACAAATGTTTATACCTCATTTCTCTTCTATATCTGGAAAGTAACACCATGTCATAAGATATTAGTAAACGTTCAAGAAATACAGACTGCCTTCATCACATTTGTTTCTGTTGCACAAGCAGAATTAGTAATGTGGGCAGTGTGAAGATTTTCTCTCTAAAATAGAGTTTATACTTAGGAAAATGTTTGGCAAGAAAATATTTTAGAAAATCAATAGAAATACAATGCAAACATGTACTCAGTGAATATGTCCTCTATAAAAATATTTACTGACTTTTGTTCACATCTAGTTTTTCTAATCTTAGAGTAAAATATGAGTTTCAACTTTCCTTGCTGAGTTAATTTGAAAGTAAAAACTTCATAAGTGAAACAATACATTTCAATTACCAAAGGTTCTGGCATAGGGAAAGTACTTAATGAATGTAATTACTTTTCTGTCCTCATGTGAAATAAATAAAAAAAATAAAGAACATTTACAAATTGTGATATATTTTTC
This sequence comes from Marmota flaviventris, assembly GCF_047511675.1. Classification (NCBI taxonomy): domain Eukaryota; kingdom Metazoa; phylum Chordata; class Mammalia; order Rodentia; family Sciuridae; genus Marmota; species Marmota flaviventris. The sequence continues at coordinate 7,171,918 of NC_092519.1, forward strand.
CAAATCTGAATCCACTTGATATTAATTGGGCAGTGAATTTATTGCTTTTCTTTCTCTATTTAATCTGAATATTTTATAACAATTAACTCAATATTTTCAGATTTTTAACTTTTATGTGATTTTTTAAAAGTTTCCTTGGTTTGTATATTTAGTCTATTTTGAAAAATTTAGGTGGATGGTGCTGCATCTTTCAGGTAGCATTCTTTTTTATGACTTTCAAACTTTTCACTGTATCATCCTTTACTTGCACTAAAACTGTATTTATTATAACTTTTGGCATGGTGCAATGTGTTGGAGATAAAGGATGTCTTTTTATATTTCCACTGAGTCTTTCGGTAGACTTTTCTCATTTATGGTAATCCTTCTTTTATATTGCATAAAAAGGAATTACAGTGCATTGTTAGAACAGAATAAATGTAAGAATCTTGTCCTTTGCAAGTCAACTTAATCCAACTGTAGCTGACATTTTGGTGAAATCTATAAATAGTCTGTGTGTGTGTGTGTGTATATATATATATATATATATATATATATATATATATATATATATATATATATATATATATTAGAGGTATAGTACTGGCTATGTATTATCTTTTGGAATCCCCCATCTCAGTTATCCTAAGTGTTTTATACAAAACAATCATAAAATACTTTCTGTATTTTGCATTAAATTATATCTCCTAAAACACTTTTCCTTCCACTTTTCTCACACATTCATTCAAGGAAATAAGTGTAATAGGTCAATGTGTAAAGTCATTTTCAAACTTCTTTTGCAAAATAACTTTATTGAACTCTGTACCTTGCAGATGATTATTTGAGGGCCTATTAAAAATGTGAAAATTTGATTTCCCCCAAAATACTGGTGCATCAAAATATAACAAAATCTTAAATGCTTAAATTTGATTCAAGGTAATATTTATTGCCTATATTGATTTTACATGCACTGAAACTCTGTAACCCAAAATAGACCATCAAAAGTGCTTCACTGACACTCTAAATTTGCCTCATCCTACTCTTACTAAGAATTTGAGGCTGCACAAGAAAATCCTGACAAGTTTCCTTTTTTTTGGCTTTCTTCATTTCAAGTAAAATGTGCTAAAAAAAATCTCCCCAAACCAAGTGTTAGTTAAAAGATTTAAACGTGTGAGGAATCATTTTGAATTTAATAGAGAAAAATATATTGGATGCAGTCCTGCATCTAAATTGCACAGTGACATGAAAATTTTTGAAAATTTCAATTAATGTATTTATATTAATTCATATTTAATCAAGTTTAATTATAAAAAATAGCAAAAATGGTTTCTATTCATATCTAGGTTTTCTTGATATTTTTTTCTTTCAATAAATATTACCTTGAATGAAATTCTTATATTTAAGAAATATTTACATTTTGATGCACCAGTATTTGGGGATAAATTAAATTTTCACATCTTTAATAGTTCCTCAGTATTATTTCTGAACATTTTCAAACTCATGTCTCCAAACATAAAATATATAACTCATGTCTCCAAACAGGAAATATACAAAAACAAGAAAAACAGCAATCGTTTTTTTTTTTTTTTTTTTTTTTTTTTTGTACCAGGAATTAACCATTGAGCAACATCACAAGCCCTTTTTATTTTTATTTTGATACAAGGTCTCATTAAATTGCTGAGGCTGCCTTTAAATTTGCAATCCTCCTGCCTCAGAATCCCTTCCAGTTGCTGGGATTACAGATGTGTACAATGGCAATCTTAAAAGACATTAAGTCTGTTTATATAATTTAAATTGTTTTTTTTTTAATATCTTTATTTTATTTTTATGTGGTTCTGAGGATTGAATGAGGGCCTTGCATGAGCTAGGCGAGCATTCTACTGCTGAGCCACAACTCCAGCCCCTTAAATTGTTTTTAACATCAGTATTTTACATTTATTAACAATATTTTATGTTTTTAAGTAATTTAGAAAATGTGTTATTATTGAGAAATCTTTAAAAATATTACTTAGATAAATATGGCCATATGACACAATTTTATTCTATGTGAGGTAAATATAAGCCCCTTCTTCCCAGGATAAAGCTAGGGCACATGTCTGTAGGAACTTGGGAATCTCAATTGATAAGTACATATTTGACTTATTGATTGATCCTCAAAAAAAAAATAAAATACTTGGGAATCAACCTAACAAAAGAGGTGAAAGACTTATACAATGAAAACTACAGAACCCTAAAGAGAGAAATAGAAGAAGATCTTAGAAGATGGAAAAATATACCCTGTTCATGGATAGGCAGAACTAACATCATCAAAATGGCGATATTACCAAAGGTTCTCTATAGGTTTAATGCAATGCCAATCAAAATCCCAATGGCATTTCTTGTAGAAATAGATAAAGCAATTATGAAATGCATATGGAAAAATAAAAGACCCAGAATAGCAAAAACAACTCTAAGCAGGAAGTGTGAATCAGGTGGTATAGCGATACCAGACTTCAAACTATACTACAGAGCAATAGTAACAAAAACAGCATGGTACTGGTACCAAAACAGGCGGGTGGACCAATGGTACAGAATAGAGGACACAGAAACCAATTCAAAAAACTACAACTATCTTATATTTGATAAAGGGTCTAAAAGCATGCAATGGAGGAAGGATAGCATCTTCAAAAAATGGTGCTGGGAAAACTGGAAATCCATATGCAACAAAATGAAACTAAATCCCTTTCTCTCGCCATGCACAAAAGTTAATACAAAATGGATCAAGGAGCTTGATATCAAATCAGAGACAAGCCATCTGATACAAGAAAAAGTTGGCTACGATCTACATACTGTGGGGTCGGGCTCCAAATTCCTCAATAGGACACCCATAGCACAAGAGTTAATAACTAGAATCAACAAATGGGACTTACTCAAACTAAAAAGTTTTTTCTCAGCAAAAGAAACAATAAGAAAGGTAAATAGGGAGCCTACATCCTGGGAACAAATCTTTACTCCTCACACTTCAGATAGAGCCCTAATATCCAGAGTATACAAAGAACTCAAAAAAATTAAACAATAAGAAAACGAATAACCCAATCAATAAATGGACCAAGGACCTGAACAAACACTTCTCAGAGGAGCACATACAATCAATCAACAAGTACATGAAAAAATTCTCACCATCTCTAGCAGTCAGAGAAATGCAAATCAAAACCACCCTAAGATACCATCTCACTCCAGTAAGATTGGCAGCCATTATGAAGTCAAACAACAAGTGCTGGCGAGGATGTGGGGAAAAGGGTACACTTGTACATTGCTGGTGGGCCTGCAAATTGGTGCAGCCAATTTGGAAAGCAGTATGGAGATTTCTTGGAAAGCTGGGAATGGAACACCATTTGACCCAGCTATTCCCCTTCTCAGTCTATTCCCTAAAGACCTAAAAAGAGCATGCTACAGGGACATGGGCTACATCGATGTTCATAGCAGCACAATTCACAATAGCAAGACTGTGGAACCAACCTAGATGATTTTGACCATATTAACTGAATCAAGAACTTTGGCAGATAGTAAACAATAGAGTCCTAGGAACTACTTAAATTATATCTACATTTAATTTTAATTTATTATGGTATAAGAAAGGAACAAAAAGGAAATTTTAGTAAACCAGGTTAATAAAACCCATTAAGTCCTGTTATGGTTTAGATGTCACGTGTCCTCCAAAACTGCTCTGTGAGACAATACAATAAAATTTAGAGGTAAAATGTTTGGTTTATAAGAGTTTTAACCTAATCAATGAATTAATCCCCTGATAGGGATTAACTGTATAGGTAGGGTGTAGGTAGAAAAGGTGGATGATTGGGGAGGTATGCCCTTGGGGAGTATATATATATATATATATATATATATATATATATATATATATATATATATATATATATATATATTTTTTTTTTTTTTTTTTTTTTTGATGAGAGCTATCTCTCTGCTTTCTGGTGCCATGTCCCCAACTTATTTCCTCTGCCATGATGTTCTGCCTTATCTCAGGCCCTGAGGAATGGAGTTGGCCAGCTATGCACTGAGACCTCTGAAACTATGAACCCCAAAATAAACATTTCCTCTTGTACTTGTTTTTGACAGGTCTTTTGGTCACAGTAGCAAAAAAGCTGACTAAACCAAGTCCTCTCTTTCTTTTTCTTGCTCTCTCTCTCTCACACACAGAACACTTACACAGGAAGGCACCATAAATGCATATGTTATAGGGCATATTCATTTAATGAAGGTGCTCTCTGTAAACGTATTTTTGCTCTATTTAAGATTCTCTGTAAATACATATTGTTTGTTTTAAAACAGACCACATTCAAAAGAGTAATATGAGCAGTTCTCAGGAACAGACAGAGCTGTATAATCATTGAGGCATCCTAGAAAGTAAAGAGTTGATAAGCAATGATTTACAGGAACAAATACTGAAACATTAAGTGTTACCCCCCAAAAGGAACAATGCTACCATTGTAACAATGAGAGGAATCAAAATGAACTACAAAGTAAAAGTTTTTATAAAACCAATAAAGGAAATTTCAAAAACACCTAATAATCTAAAGTACAAAAAAAAAAAAAAAAAAAAAAGATGTGTTCTTCCCAGGAGTACAAAGATACATGAATGCTATAATAATTAGTTTATTTGTAGATGGAAGAAGATTAAGTTGTTATATATTTTATAGGAAATGTGTGGACTTCATGAAAGTTTACAATATTTGAGATTCTAGTGCAGTCTTTACTAAAGACCTACATTAGCATATTTTCAAATGAGAAAAGAGACATGCCCTATATTTTACATATGTATCATTTACTTGAGTCTCTAATATTGGTATATAGAAGTCTGCCATTTAAACAAAATTTACCAGACCTGTGAACTATTAAAAAATGAGATAAAAGATAGAAAAAAATATTGCAAGTATTAGAAAAGAACTTTAAGTATGCAAAGAGCTGGGTAGAGTGATGCACACCTGTAATCCCAGCCACTAGGGAAGCTGAGACCGGAGGATCAGGAGTTCAAAACCAACCTCAGCAATGGGGAGGTGCTAAACCACTCAGTGAGACCCTGTCTCTAAATAAAATACAAAATAGGACTGGGGATGTGGCCGAGTGTCTCTGAGTTCAACCTCTGGTACCAAAAAAAAAAAAAAAAAAAAAAAATTATATCAAATATGTTAAAGGATCTACTGGAAGAGGCAGAAAATTTTTTAAAAGGTCTTATCAAAACACTAGGCTTAGCAGAAGAAATAATCAGTGAAGTTGATGCAGGATTAACACAGAAAACACATTTAAGAAAATCCAACACCCATTGCAGATAGAAACAGCTCAGCTAGAAACATACTTCTCAAACCTGATAAAGATAAACTACAAAATATACATAATTTGAAAAGTTTGTCCACATTTACCTATTTACTCAACATTTTACTAGAAGTCCCAGACACTATAATAATCCAAGAAAAATAATAAAAAGGAATCCAGTTTGGAAAGAAAAAAATTTAAACTTGATGTTTTCATGATTCTCTATATAAAAAATTGAGGTAATCTTCCTCCCTTGCTGGGGTGGGAGGGAAAGGGAGGGAGAAGGGGAATAGCATGGATGGTGAAAGGAGGCCCTCATCACTATACAAAATACATGTATGAGGATGTGAATTTGGTGTCAACATACCTTATATACAATCATAGATATGATAAATTGTGGTATAAAGGTGTATTAAGAATTGTAATGTGAAAATAAATAAATGAATAAATTGAATGGAATATCAACAAAATGAATACAATTAATAGGAGAGGTTAGGACAGTTATACAACACAAGATCAATATACAAAACAATCAATTATATTTCTACTTCTTTACATCACTCAAAAATTGGAAATAAAATATATGAAACACCTATAGATAAATCTAACAACAATATGCACAAAATGTATACAGATAACTACATAGTAATGCTGAGAGAAATCAAATACATGAATAAATGGGTAGTTATAACTAGACTGTAAAGCTCCTTAGTTTTATAATGAACCAAACAACTATGAAAATATTTGAAGGCTTAATACTATCTTATTTCATAATTTATATTAAAACTGTTGTGGCTGGGTGCAGTGGAGCACAACTGTAATCCCAGTGGCTTGCTCAGGAAGCTGAGGCACGAGGATTGCAAGTTCAAAGCCAGCCTTAGCAACTTAGCAACGCCCCAAACAACACAGCAAGACCTGTTTCATAATAAAAAATGTAAAAAGGGCTGGGGATGTGGCTTAGTGTTAAGTGCTCCTGGGTTGAATCCTTGGTACCTAAGTAAATAAATATAAAAAAATAAAGCCAAGCACAGTGGCACACACCTATAATCCCAGCGGCTCAGGAAGTTGAGGCAGGAGGATCACAAGTTCAAAGCCAGCTTCAGCAGTGATGAGGCACTAAGCAACTCAGTGATACCCTGTTTGTGAATAAAATACAAAATAGGGCTGGGGATGTGGCTCAGTGGTCAAGTGCCCCTGAGTTCAATCCACAGTACCCCCCAAAAAATTTTAAAAATTAGAAATAAACTAATCAATAAAATGTGGCATTGGCACAAAGATGGACAAATAGAAGTATACAAAAGTACAAAGAAACTAGAAATAGACATACACATGTATGGAAAACTGATTCTCAACAAATACAGTAACGCAATTCAATGGAGAAATAATTGTCTTTACAAAAAGAATTACACTGGAAAAATTGTATACCCTGATTGGGGTTGGAAACATCTATGCTCAATATCCTAAGCCATATACAAATTAATTTAAAATATATTATAGACATTCACATAAAGCTTAAAACTATAAAGATTCTAAAAGAAAAGAAGGAATAATCCTTTGTTATCTGTTGTGATAAATATTTTTATATATGAAACAAGAACATAATCTGCATTTTTTGAAATACTAAATTAAGCTGCATCAGTATTTAAAAGAAAACACTTGTTATTCAAAAGATATTATTGAGAAAATAAAATAACAAGACTCAAACCAGGAGAGAGTGTGTGTAAATCATATATCTGATTAAGTAATTATATCCAGTGTATATAAAAATAATTCTAGATATTAAATGACAAGAAGAAAAATCACCCAATTTTTTAAATGGGCAAATCATTTGAACAAATACTTTATCAATGAACCTATACAGATGGAAAATACACACATGAAAAGATTTTTGACATCATTAATTAATAACAAATAACTGTTTTATGATGACTTTCCCAAAACCCAGTGAATTAAAAACAAGTTTATTATGTCACAGTTTCTATGGGTCTGCAATCTGGCATGGCTTCTTTGTATCCTGTGTTTCACAGTAGTTCAGAAGTCTGCACTTGAATAGCAAAAACAATGCTAAGCAGGAAGTGTGAATCAGGCGGTATAGCGATACCAGACTTCAAACTATACTACAGAGCAATAGTAACAAAAACAGCATGGTACTGGTACCAAAACAGGCGGGTGGACCAATGGTACAGAATAGAGGACACAGAAACCAATCCACAAAACTACAACTATCTTATATTTGATAAAGGGGCTAAAAGCATGCAATGGAGGAAGGATAGCATCTTCAACAAATGGTGCTGGGAAAACTGGAAATCCATATGCAACAAAATGAAACTGAATCCCTTTCTCTCGCCATGCACAAAAGTTAATTCAAAATGGATCAAGGAGCTTGATATCAAATCAGAGACACGGCGTCTGATAGAAGAAAAAGTTGGCTACGATCTACATACTGTGGGGTCGGGCTCCAAATTCCTCAATAGGACACCCATAGCACAAAAGTTAATAACTAGAATCAACAAATGGGACTTACTCAAACTAAAAAGTTTTTTCTCAGCAAAAGAAACAATAAGAGAGGTAAATAGGGAGCCTACACCCTGGGAACAAATCTTTACTCCTCACACTTCAGATAGAGCCCTAATATCCAGAGTATACAAAGAACTCAAAAAATTAGACAATAAGAAAACAAACAACCCAATCAACAAATGGGCCAAGGACCTGAACAGACACTTCTCAGAGGAGGACATACAGTCAATCAACAAGTACATGAAAAAATGCTCAACATCTCTAGCTGTCAGAGAAATGCAAATCAAAACCACCCTAAGATACCATCTCACTCCAGTAAGATTGGCAGCCATTAGGAAGTCAAACAACAACAAGTGCTGGCGAGGATGTGGGGAAAAGGGTACACTTGTACATTGCTGGTGGGACTGCAGATTGGTGCAGCCAATTTGGAAAGCAGTATGGAGATTTCTTGGAAAGCTGGGAATGGAGCCACCATTTGACCCAGCTATTCCCCTTCTTGGTCTATTCCCTAAAGACCTAAAAAGAGCATGCTACAGGGACACTGCTACATCGATGTTCATAGCAGCACAGTTCACAATAGCAAGACTGTGGAACCAACCTAGATGCCCTTCAATAGACGAATGGATAAAAAAAATGTGGCATTTATACACAATGGAGTATTACTCTGCATTAAAAAATGACAAAATCATAGAATTTACAGGGAAATGGATGGCATTAGAGCAGATTATTCTAAGTGAAGCTAGCCAATCCCTAAAAAACAAATGCCAAATGTCTTCTTTGATATAAGGAGAGTAACTAAGAACAGTGTAGGGACGAAGAACAGGAGAAGAAGATTAACATTTAACAGGGATGAGAGGTGGGAGTGAAAGGGAGAGAGAAGGGAAATTGCATGGTAACGGAAGGAGACCCTCAGGGTTATACAGTGTAGGAGGTAGAGAGAGAGGAGGGGAGGGGAGGGGAGAGGTGGGGAGGGGGGAGGGTGGAGGATGGGAAAGGCAGCGGAGCACAACAGACACTAGTATGGCAATTTGTAAATCAATGGATGTGTAACTGATGTGATTCTGCAATCTGTGTATGGGGTGAAGGTGGGAGTTCATAACCCACTTGAATCAAAGTGTGGAATATGATATGTCAAGAAATTTGTAATGTTTTGAACAACCCACAATAAAAATTAAAAAAAAAAAAAAAGAAGTCTGCACTTGAGCTGTGGTCAAGGTTCCGTAGTCTACTCTGAAGGATCAACTGGAAAAGTACTTGCATCCAGTTCACACATATGGTTGTTAACATAGTTGAATTCATTGAGAAATATATTATGGCCTAAATATTATTAACTTTTGGCAGAAAGATCTTTCAATAGATTACCAGGTAGCCTGTTAGAGTCCGTAAACAAGTCAGGATGGCACCTGGCAAATGTTAGAGTCTGTAAACATGTCTGGATGGCACCTGGAATTTTGCCAGAGGGAGTGGTTTGTGAAGTAAGGCCAGCGAGCCATTAAGTGGGGAGATTCCTTATTGGTTGACTGCTGTATCTAGTTTATGTTAATTAAGATAAGCTGTGTGGAATGTATAAATACCTCTGTTGTCCTACAATAAAAGGCTCCTACTCCTGCTCCTACTCCTACTCCTACACAAGTTTTCCTCACCCCCCCCACCACCCCACCGGCCAGCTATTTTGCCCAGCCAGCCGGGCTGCAGTATAGCAGGGAAGGGGGGGGGTGGTGTCAGGCAACTTAATTAACATAAACTAAATACAGCAGTCAACCAATAAGGAATCTCCACACTTAATGGCTCGCTGGCGTTACTTCACAAACCACTCCCTCTGGCAAAATGCCAGGCGCCATCCAGACTTGTTTACAGACTCTAAAATTTGCCAGGCGCCATCCAGACTTGTTTACAGACTCTAACAATAGCCCTTTCCATCAAAGCATTAGTGAAGACTCAAAGATAGCATACCAACACAAGAGAAGTCACAATCATTATTTCACTCAGCTTTTTCACTGCTGTGACTAAAAAACTGCACCAAAAAGTTTATTTGAGGGCTCACAGTTTCAGAGTTCTCAGTCTATAGACAGTAGGCTTCATTCCTCAGGGCTCAAGGTGAGGCAGGACATCATGGAGGAAGAGTGTGGCAGAGGGAAGCTGCTCACATGATGATCAGAAAGGAGAGAGAGAGAGAGAGAGAGAGAGAGAGAGAGAGAGAGAGAGAGAGAGAAGAGAGAGAGAGACTGAGACTCCACTCTCCAGAAAAAAAAAAAAAAAAAAAAAAAAAAATATATATATATATATATATATATATATCCCAAAGCCATGCCCCCCATGAACTTCTTCCTCCAGCCACATCCCATCTGCCTCCAGCTGCCACTCAGTTAATCCCATCAGATATTAATTCAATGGTTAGGTTAAGGCTCTCATGACCCAATCATTTCACCTCTAAACCTTCTTGCATTGTCTCACACATGAGTTTTTGGTAGACACCTCACATCCAAACCTTAAAAACCATCTATCACAGAAGTCAACAAACACAAATATTAATTCTTTGATAAAGTAAGAAAATTGTTAAACCCCAACAATGCTGAACTTATACAAAGGATATAATAATTTTCAAATATCAGAAGTAAAAAGAAAAATTCACTGATGATTGTACCATTACTACAAAATAGTAAATTAGTATTATAATCAATTTCATGTCAACAATTTGAAAACTAATGTTAAGTGGGAAAAAAAATTAAACATATAAATAATCAAAAGAATACAAGAAATAGAAACTCAGAATACACATTTATTCATTTAAAAATTGCCTGATGTTGAATTATAGGAAATACTTAAAGATGAAATAGTACCAATCTTTCAGCTACTTGAGAGGGTGAGGTTAGAGGGACCCTGTTTTGAAATAAAGTTTAAAAAGGGATGGGGCTGCAGCTGAATAATGGAATGCTTGCATAGCAAGGATAGGTCTTGGATTCAATCTCCCATGCCAAACACACACCAATTAAAAAGGGGTGGGGGCTGGGGTTGTGGCTCAGTGGTAAAGCATTCCCCTCGCATGTGTGAGGCCCTGAGTTCAATCCTCAGCACTACATAATAAATAAGATAGAGGGATTGTGTCCAACTACAATTAAAAATTAAATATTAAAAAAGAGGAAGATGAAAATGTAGAAGAGGAAGAATTATTTCCCTTCTCATTTTGTGAGACAAATATTACCCTAAAAATAAAATAATGAAGATGTCATAGGAAATATATAAGGTAATATTCTTAATTAATATAGAAAAAAAAAAACATCATTAATCATGTCACACCAACTCTAATGTACTAAGTATAATTATATCACTAAGTGTGATTTATTCCAGGGAATATATATATGTTACCATAGGAAAATTGATCAATGTTGATTCATATAACATTTATTTAAATGAATAGATTCTTTTCTTTCTTTCTTTTTTTTTTTTTTTTTTTTCTGTTTGGTACCAGGGATTGACCCCAGGGACACTTAACCATTAAGCCACATCTCCAGCCCTTTTAATATTTTATTTAGAAAGAGGGTCTCACTGAGTTGCTTAGGGCCTTGATAAATTGCTGAAGCTGGATTTGAACTCGTGATCCTCCTGCCTGAGCCTCCCCAGACACTGGGATTACAGACTTGTACCACAGTCCCTGGCTAAATGACTAAATTCTTAATTTGGAATCAATGGTAGATAAATAGTATGAAGGATAATTACTGATTCTATCTACATGTACATATAAAAATAATTTTTATAAAATTGTTATATATCATTTAAAACTCCCAAATTTCTCCTATGTCACTCATTTTTAATAGTTTATAAAATAATGAATGAATAGTATCTCTTTATAGAAGAGTATAAGTAACCCCATAGTTGTGAACTATTTTTTGAGGGGTGAGTACTGGGGATTGAACTCAGGGGCACGTAACCACTGAGCCACATCTCCAGCCCTATTTTATATTTTATTAGAGACAGGGTTTCAATGAATTGCTTTAGCACCTCACTGCTTCTGAGGCTGGCTTTGAACTTGCAATCCTCCAACCTCAGCCTCCCTAGCTGCTGGGACTACAGGTGTGTGCTGCGGAACCCGATTTTTGAACTATTTTTGTCACCTCAAATTCATGTTAGTATAATACAATTTTGTGATGAACCTCCTATACCTATTTTCTAAAATCCACTTTGTATCCTGAATTTAAAATTAGAATTAGTTCTGAAGTGCAATAACATATATTGAGTCTTCCCATAAGTACTATAATAAAAATCTGGCCTAGATAATAGTATGGGTCCAAATGTGATATACTCCCATTGATCAAAATCTCTAAAAAATTGAAGAAAAATTTTAAAAAGGCACATTCATACTCTAAATACAAATTAAAATGTCTATAAATGGAAATCAAACATAAATACAAAGTAACAGATAGGCTGAGAGCCCTGTGAAATATGGGAAAGCACCTAGGTAAAGGCAGCCAAGTATATAAGCCCTGAAAGATAGCAGAGGTTAATAGTGAAGCGAACATGTGCTGCTACTAATGCTCTAAACAAAAATTATAGCTAGAATCAGCTACACATAAAAGGAAACCAAGAAAAATCTGTAAACTCATACTGTGGCTAGGATTTATGTGGGGATCCTAGAATTAGAGAGCATAGCTTTGCAGCTAGGATCTTGGCCACTAGCTTAGAGACTAAATGTTTCTTAAGAAATTGATGTAAACCAGTGCTTTTCTTTTATGCTTCTGTTCTTAAGGATCAAGTGAAAGCAATATCAAATTCATTTATCTAGGAGATTTGAGCACATGAAAAGTAAAATATAAAAGAAAAAATTTTCTGCTCTAAATAAATTGGCAAACCAATTTGCAATCATATGGGAAAAATTAACATTAAAAACTTTAGCAATGTGAAAAAGTTAGCAGATACACTCACTTTCCTAGAAATGGAAATTACAAATAAATCAAATATTTTTAACTTAAATCTAACTAGAATGTTCAAGGAGATAAATGAAGGATTATAAAGAGTAAAAAGGTGACAGAGGAAAAAAAGAGGCACTAACTGAAAAAGGAAGAATTGAATATGAAAAATTAGGTATTCTGGAAATTGAATATATGTTCATTCAATTATTTTAATTCAATATACTAATTATAGGTAAGACAGTAGAAAAGAGTACAAGTGAAAGTATAAAAGTTTTTCATAATACATGTTTTTAATTTTAGAACTGTTTTAGATTCACAGAAAATCACAATTATTATTAAGTTTTCTTACAGAGTACACAGTTCCCACATCTGGTTCCATGATTATTAACAGCTAACATTAATTCACTACATTTATTATTATTAATGAGCAATATCACTACACTGTTATTAACTAAAGGCCATTCCTCATTCAGGCGTACTTAATTTTACAACTAACATTCTTTTGCTATTCCAGGATCTCACTCAGAGTTATATCATATTAAATCTAGTTCTCACATCTCTTTAGATCATCTTGGCTGTGAATGTTTGAGATTGCTTTTTTTTCAATATAGAAAAACAATTTTGAGAGGTACAGGTTAGATGTTTTGTAGAATTTCTTTCAATTGGTATTTGTCTGATAATTTTCATAGGTTTAGAATAGGATAATTGTTCTTTGGGGAAGATGACTGTGAACGCACTAGACGTTCACAATTGGCGCCCGAACAGGGACCCTGCTGGATTGACAGGAAGGGTAAGTTCTTTTTCTTTATATTACAGGGTGATGGGACAATCTTCATCTTCTCCTTTTTTACGTATTCTTAGGCATTCACTTGCTGTCTATGGTATTAATATTTCCCATTCTGATATAGAGATGTGTCTTAAGGTGGTCAGGGAATGGAATCCCTGGTTCCCGGAGGAAGGATCTATGGATGTGGATAATTGGAAACGGGTCCGTCACAATGTTGAAAAGGCCATGAGGCAAGGCGAAAAAATTCCGGTTCCATTTTGGTCTATCTTGTCTATTGTATATACAATGTTTAAAGCTATGGAGGAAGAAAGGTTGATTGGCAATTTACAAAAGGAGCTAGCTCCCTCTATTCTAGATCTCCCTATTGATATTAGTGAAAAAGAAGAGGTAGTAAAAGATACGCAACAATTGACTCATAATTCTTCACAAAATTCTGCTGATTTAACTGGTAATGATACGGAAAAGAAAACGAAAGTAAAAACGACGATTGATGATCGCTCCGTTTCGGAGCAATTCAAACTTGTTATGGAGGAAGTTCTGGGACGTCTTAATAAATTAGAAGCTAAAATGGACCCTAGGCCTTTATCGGGAACCAGGCCTTTATCGGGAACCAGGCCCTCTGCCCCTCCGGCCACCAACCCTTTTTTGGCAGCTTCTTTAAAGGCTGTCCAGGAAATGGACTCAGAACCTTCTGACGATGAGGATGAAACTCCCTTCTTTGCTTTTCCTATAATCAGGCCTGATCCAGCTAATGGAATGGCACAGCCACCTCGGTATGAGGGGATTGATATTGATCATATTGGCAGATTAAAAAAGGCAGTGACAATGTACAGACCTCAATCCCATTATGTAAAAGAATTGCTTAATGCTTTTGCTACTCATTACAATAATTTTGCTCCTGAGGATTGGAAGATTGTGGGCTGTGCTCTTCTACGGGAACCTGAATATCTTCAATGGCACATGTGGTTTTTAGAAGGATGTGCCACTAAGGCTAGAGAAAATGTTAACAGTCAAAACCCTGTTATTCGTGCCATAGGATACCCTATGTTATCTGGCACTGGTATGTATGATGACATTCAACATCAAATTAATATTCCTCTTGAGATTCATGAGCAATTGAAGGAAATAGCTTTAGAAGCTTGGGACAAAATTAGACCTACTGGAGAACATTATGGCTCATGGACAAAAGTTTCACAAAAACCCAATGAACCTTATGTAGAATTTTTGTCTAGATTAAAATTGACAATTGAATGAACCGTGGTAGGAGAGGCTGCCAGGCAACAATTACTACGTTTGCTGGCTTATGAAAATGCTAATGAAGATTGTAAATGAGCCATTTTACCGATTAAAGATACAGGAGATGTTCATACATACTTAAAGGTGTGCAAAGATATAACATCAGAATCGAGAAAGATGCAATTATTTGCTGAAACCATGGCCTCTACATGGCATGCTTTGCAGAATACTAATCGAAATTTGGCTAACATGAAGTGTTTTGGGTGCGGCCAGACTGGACATCTGAGGAAAAATTGTAAGCAAAAGAATGAAAAGGAAACTAGGGGACCCGGAATATGTCCTAAATGCAAAAAAGGTAAACATTGGGCTCGAGAATGTAGAATGAAAAATGCAGCCACTCTTGCAGTTCAGGGAAACGGTCCATCTGGCCAGACCCCAGGCCCTAGACAAATAAAGGGGGCAACCCACAATCTTTTCCCTACAACCCGCAACCCAACATAGTGCCGCCATGGACATCCCAGCCTTAAGTGATTTTGATCTCCAGGGTGGTGCTATGCCTAAAAGAATACCTACAGGAATATTTGGGCCACTACCTCCAGGGACTTTTGCTTTGCTCACAGGACGCTCCAGCCTTAATGCTAAAGGTATTACTGTCCATTTAGGCATTATCTATGCAGACTATGAAGGAGAAATTCAGATTTTAATGTCTTCTCTTGCAAAATGTCAGGCCTGAGGAAGCTAAACTCTGCACACTCAAACCCCAACAGATGACCATAGAGGTAAAGTGCATATATGTACAAGAATACATACTATTTACATGATTCTTCAAAGTTGATATTAACTTTAATCTACTGTTTTTAAATTTTTTCAACTATAAAGTTATGCTTCTTTGTTTTTCCTTCCTTCAATTCTGTACTCTTTTGAAAGAGGTCGTTATATGCAGCTCAAACTTAAGGAGTTGGCATGTTTTACCAAATTGATAGGTGTGTATGTATATAAATTACTTGGGGATTCTTCTATAAGAGGATTTGCCCCTTTATTTACTTCTTCAATAACAGGATGGATGCATGGATATTTAGCCTATACTTTGGGTTTTACTCCAATGGTACTTTATTTTTCAAACTGTTCCACATCTGACCATTAGGAGCTCTAACAATTGACACTTATATCCTTCTGGCATACCCCTGTCAATATAAGATATTTTTGTTGTTGTTGTGTTTTGGATTTTGCTTTTGTTTGCATCCTGGTATTATAAGATAGTCATCTATTATATTGTATATTCTTGGTCCATTCCTAGAGTTATTCATTTTTCCAAGGAACTCTAATGCCTTTTGTTAAAGACTAGTATTAGAAATCAAGATATGGGCAGGGTAGGTTTATTCTTCAGTAAAGGAATGCCATTTATTCTACATGCTCTTAGCTAATATAAAAAGGAAATATATGCACATATATACATATATTTGTCTATATACAACCATCTGTTTATATAATAAGCAAAATATGCATTCACACTGATGTCACCCACTCTAATCCTATAGGGACCATTCTAGTCTTCACTTTTGTCTATCTGAAAATACTCATTGTATCACTGAGAAATGTAGCTCCTTCTATCCTTTATGCATTTATTTAAATGGTCTGTTCCAACATGTGTTTCAGAATTGTTAGCCTCTCCTCTCATGGGAAACAGATTTTTTTCTTCATATTTTTCATATTTTTTATATTGTGGTCTATAATCTCTTTTGAACTATGTTAAAATTTTAAATTCTGAGACTAGATTCATTTCTGTTCATGTAAATGCCCAATCGTTCTAGCACAATTTGTTGAAAAGACTCTCCTTTCTCCATTAAAATCCCTTTGCTCCCTTGTCAAAGGTCTGTTGACTTATTTATGTGGTTCTGGAAATCTCAATTATGTTGCATTGGCCTATGAATCTGCATTTTCACTAATACCACACTCTGGTGATTATGGTGACCTTTACAATAAGTTTTGAAATCTACTAGTGTGAGTCCTCCAAACTTATTCTTTTTAAATTTCTCTTAAGTCTTCATTTTTTGCTTCTTGGTATAAATTTTAGAATCAATGGACAATATCTTCATCTGTTTTTAGCATTAAAGTAATCCTGGCCTCATACAATAAGTTAGGAAGTATTATCTCTGGTGCTCTTTTCTGGAAGAGATGGTAGTATTTCTTCCTTATATGTTTGGTAGAATTTTTCTGTGAAAAGATATTGGACTGGTGCTTTCATTCTTAGAACTTGTTAACTATTGAGTTGATGTCTTAATAAATGTAAGCCTATTCAAATTATTTATTTCTGCTTAGGTACACTTTGGTAGCTTGTATCTTTCAAACATTTCACCTATGCTATCAAGGTTGTGAGCGTAAAGTCATTTTAGTGTTGATATAATACACTTTTAATGACGAAGGAATCAGTAGTGATAACACAAAACTAATTCAAATCTTGGTAATTGTTTCTTTTCTCTTTTTAACTTGATGAAGTTGGCTTGAATTTTATCCACTTTTCAAAGAAACTGCTTTTGTGTTCTTTGATATTTTCTATTGTTTTATTGTTTCTAGTTTCAATGATCCCTGTTATAATTTCCATTAATTGTATTCTTCAACTTGCTTCAAGCCTAAATTGTTCTTATTTTTGTAATTTCCTTATGTGGAATTTTAGAGTATTCATTTCAGATCTTTCATGCATTTAACACACACATTTAA
The DNA here is from genome assembly GCF_047511675.1 of Marmota flaviventris. NCBI lineage: Eukaryota > Metazoa > Chordata > Mammalia > Rodentia > Sciuridae > Marmota > Marmota flaviventris. The sequence continues at coordinate 7,189,369 of NC_092519.1, forward strand.
TGCTTCCAGTTTCCCTCAAATCACTGCTTTCAGTGCATCCCACATGGTTCGAGAAATTGTATTTTCCTTTCTATTTATTTTAAAATAGTTTAAAATTTTCCTTAAGATTATTATTTGTTTTATGTGTTATTTATAATTGTGTTCTTTAATTTTCAAATATATGCAGAATTTCTAGTTATCTTTCTTTCATTGATTTCTAGTTTAATTCCAATGTAATTTGAGAACATTTTGAATAATTTATATTTTTAAATGTGTTTTGTGGAAAAAATGTAGTCTTTCTCTGTGAGTGTTTCATGTGTACTCTGCTGTTTTGAGACACATTAGTCTGTAAATGTCAATTAGATCAGTTTGATTAATGATAATTTTCAGATTCCTATATACTTCCTCATTTCCCTCTTAACGGTTTTCTCAATTACTGGGAAAGGTATGGACACCTACAACTATAATTTTGAATGTGTCTTTTTTTCCTTTCAGTCATATCAATTATCCTGAGGTTCTGTTTACACATTGAGGATTATTGTGTGTTCCTGCGGAAGAGACCCCTGTTTATGCCTGCTAATTTTTCTTATTCTGAAGTATGTGTATTAATTTTCTAGTACTTATGTAAGAAAATACCATAGACTGTGACTTAAATAATTAATTTTCTGACAATTGTAGAGGTTAGAAATTCAAGCTCAAACTGTCAGCAGGGTTGATTTTTTTCAAGGCCTTGGTCTTTGTCTTATGGATGCCCATTTTCTCTCTGTGTCATTTCTTCAAATATAGTCAACCTGTCCTTGTATGTTATCTGTTCCATCTGTTAGTACCTTTAACAGAGTAATCACAGTGACTTTCAATTCCTTATATGATCATGAAAAAATAAAGTTAGAAGTATGATTGATATGCAAAATGAACATTTAAAGTGGGTCTATAAAATGTTCAAATTAAAACCAGAGAGAGTAGAAAAAGAGTGAAGGATAAACAAAAATCCTGTGGATAGTAGTAATTGCCAACATGGTAGATATCAGTACAAATAATTACTAAATGTGTTTGGCCTAAATATACCAATTAAAAAGATGTGGTTTTTTTTTCATATGGATACAAAAGCAACAGCCAATTTTATGTTGTCTAAAACAAATAAACAAAGAACCTTCAAAGACATAAATTAAAAGTCAAGAGATGAAGAAAGATATACATGCTAACATGAATCAAAGAAATTTGGAGAAGATATTTGATTTTTTTAAAAAAGTATACTTTAAAATACTGAATGATGCCCCCATTCATTTATTGAAGCTTTTTAAAAAAATATTTTTAGTTGTAGATGGACAAATACCTGTATTTTATTTATTTATTTTTATGTGGTGCTAAGGATCCAACCCAGTGCCTCATGTGCAAGGTAAGAGCTCTACCACTGAACCACAACTCCAGCCCATCATTTATTGAAGTCTTAACCTCCAGTATCTCAGAATGCAGGGCTATTTAGATATAGGGACTTCAAAAAAGTAATTAGGATGAAGCTACTAAGGTGAGTCCTAATCCAACATGACTACTGCTCTTAGAAGAGGAAATTTGAATACAGACACATTATTGGAGATAGTAAAGAGTTCAGTTATCAGGAGTTCAGAGAGAACAGAAGAGGATTGAATAGGTGATGCAAATAGTATATTTGAAACCATTCTCTATGATAGTATAATAGCAAATATTTGACACTAAGCATTTTCCCAAATCCATCAAACTACATATCACAAAGAATGAATTTTATTATATGTGCATTAAAATTATTTGAGGGGATCAGGAGATCCTGGGATAATACCAATTATGATAAGAGAAACTCCAGATAGATCTCTTGCCCCTTCACTACTTGAGGACACAGTGAAAAGATAACAAAGAAGTGAGCCCTCACCAGACACTGAATTTTCTGACACCATGATCTTGGACTTTCCTACCTCCAGAATTGAGATAAATAAGTGAATGTTGTTCATAAACTACCTAGTAAAGGTATGTCCTTATAGCAGCCAAACAGACCATGAATCAGAGGCTCCAAATTTTTAGTCCCTCTCTTAACTTTGGAATTCTCTATGTATTCCTCCATAGGAAAGAGTCTGAGTCTTGTAGTCCTATCAGCTACAATACACTGTTATAATACTGAGACTTTTGGTGTGATACTATGATATTTATGCAGGGAAAAACATTCTATAATCTTAGTCTTTTAATTTCCTTGTATCTCTCTGCTTCTAAATTGTTTTTTCCTTGGTACAACAGTTTACCTTTTTCTTTTCTTTTCTTTTCTTTTTTTTGTGGTGCTGGGGATCGAACCCAGGCCCTTGTGTATGTGAGGTAAGCACTCTACCAACTGAGATATATCCCCAGCTCACCTACTTTTAAAAAATATATATATATTTTAGTTGTTGATGGACCTTTATTTTTATTTATTTTTTTTTATTTTTTTATATGTGGTGCTAAAAATTAAACTCAGTGCCTCACACATGCTAAGCAAGTGCTCTACCACTGAGCTACAAACCCAACCTAGATTTTAACTTCTTATGTGATATAAGAAGGCTACAAGGGATTGAAGTGGGAGCAATGTTCTTCCCAAGGTATATTAAGAATCATTCATTTTTTCCCTGAAAGTTAAATAGAGAAATTTCCTGGCATATGTCACATGATTATTCTTCCTCTCCGCCAGTCAAGGCCATGAGGCAATCTTTTTAAAAATCTTCTCCATAGGAAACTAATATAGTAATTGCAGGTAAATCTCATGAAAATTTAAAGGACTTCCTGGAACTGTAGTTCATAGAAGTGGAATGAGTGAATTTGTCTGACAGAATAGTCACTCCCAAGTGGAATGAGTGAATTTGTCTGACAGCATAGTCATTCCCAGTTTCTATGTGCAAAGAGTAGGTTGTGCCCTGCCATGAGTTAATTCATGTTGTATAGAACAACAGCTTTCAGTCTGTGCCTGCCCTGAGTTACTCTATTTTATAAAAACAGAAGGTTGCCATGAATTACTGTTCTGAGTACAAGTGCTAAGGTAGAGTGACTTGGTAACTTTTCTGGACAAAAAGATGATCACCAAATGTTGGACACATCTATCAAAATAACACCCTTCTGTTGCAAAGCACAATCATAAGGTACAAACTGATAGCTACATTAATCATTCTAATAAAAAAATACCAGCTGTCAACTTATTATATTAAATGAGAGACACATGAATGTGTGGCCATATCAAACTGGTATCAGGGAAACCAGGCCTGTGAGCTTATCAAACACAACCAAACCAATGAATGATGCAACCCCTACCTGAAACACATGAATGGAGAAACAACTATGATGATGGTAACATGGCATACATCAACCCCTTAGACCACATGGTGAATGAGTCCTGAGACCAATAGTCCTCAAATTCCTGAATGTCCCCAGAAATTAAGCTCAGCTCATTATCCCTGCTTGATGTGGCCTACTTTGAAATTGCTTGCCCTCTGAACCCTCACCTTGGACAGCTCTGTGATTTGAACAAGTTCCTCACCTTGAATGAGTTGTGCAGGATAGGTAATAAATCTTATCTGACTACCTGCAGTGACTGTTTTGAATCTGTATCAGCTTTCTGCCTTTGCTTTCAATTCTGCTTCTTTAATCCCTGTGGCCACTGTTAGCCATTTCTTACCCATTTTGTATCTTAAATATCATTGTTTAAATTGTGATGTGTGACTTCAGTGTTAGAAATATTGGTAATTAAGATTGGGAAGGAGTAAAAGAACGTGTGATTGTCCAGCTCAGGGTTACCCAAGTGAACCATTATTACTTGGTGAATTAAAGCCAGTGAAATTGATGTGGTTTGTGAAATTATTGCCATTTAATACGTTCTTATATTTTGTAATATTCTGAAAAGACACAAAAGTGTCTGGTTTATGTTAGTGACATAGCTTACTCATATCTTTATGATTGTTCTTTGAATGTCATATGTGTGTGTGTGTATGTTTAATGATGCTTTACATTTCTCTGTTCATTTTCTTCAGATTGTATAATCTCTGTGATACTATTTTTAAGTTCACTGATTCTCTCTTTTGCTAGTTCAAGTTTACTGCTGAACTTCCCTATGGAATGTTTCTTATTGGTGATTGTATTTTTATTTCATAAATTTTATTCAGTACTTTTTATAATTCATATCTATAAGTATTTTCTACTTGATAAGACAGTTATCATACCCTCTTTAATTATTTCAACATACTTTCTCTTACTTCTTTGAACATACTTATACAACTACTTTGAAATTTTTATTTGCTAATCCAAACATTTGGAACTCTTCAAAAGCAGTTTCTATTGCCTGCATTTTTCCTGTGCACAGGTCACATCTGATATCCAGGAATCTCCTTTATCTTTTTGTTAAAAAACAGATTATTTTACATAATATGTTGCATAAACTCTGGATACTCTCTACTCAGGAAGTTTTTTTTGTGTGTGTGTGTTTGGTAATTTATTATTTCTTAAGTGACTTGCCCCAATTAATTCTGTGAAATGGATTTTCCTGACAGTTTGCTGTTTCCTCTCCATGTGCTTAGAGTTTCCTCCCTTGATTTTAATTTTAACCTGTTTTCCTAAAGGTTGCCCCTGGGTCAACACAAGTCACTTATAAGTCAAAATTTGTGTTAAGAACTCTCAGTCAGTTAGAATTTTATTCTCTACCTCACATACATGTTTGTCTTGGAGGCAATTATCACTGTCAGTGAGTTTGTTTTTACCTGCCATTAAACCATGGAATAGTATCTTGAATTTTCTTTCTCTGATCACTCCTAACAGAGCAAGCCTTGGGCATTCACACAGTCTTCCATACTACCAAGAATGTATGTGACTTTAATTTTAAGCCTGACTAGAAGAGTGTTTCTTAGTCTGTGCAGCTTTGATTGTATGAAATATCACCTTGTATTGTAAAATTTGCTGATAAGCTTTTGATGGCAGAGTTAAATCAGAATGAATTTAGCATCTGTTTATGCACTAATCTTCCTATAGTAAAAAGAGAGAAAGAGAGAGAAGAAAAAGAAAGTTCATAAATAACATAACTTAAAAGACCCCAGGCTTTTAAAAATATATATAAGTAAAATGTCACAGAACATTTGATTCAAATATTCCCTTTCTTACAAATTTCCATAGAAATAGTTGGCACAGCAGTAAGACAAATAGGGAATCCTTGAGAGGATAACAACACACATACTTTTGTTCCTGGCACCAACTCAGGGCCTTGTTTAATAACAGCCTTAGAAGAATACATTTGACAATATTTGACTTAGGTATCATTATTGAAGCAAACAGTCAGACTGAGACTTTCTGTGAAAACTCAGGAAAATGTATATATGCAAACTAGGTCCAGTTACATTTCCAGTGTATTGGAATAAATAAACTTTAAGTATTTTCCTTTAAGTGAAACAGTTGTTTCATGGGTTGAAAGTATAATAGATGTATTTTTTAACTTCTGTATTTGCATCTTGAGAATTAAAGAATGATAGGTTAGTGAAAGAAATAGTTTACTAAGAATAAAAAAGCTAAAATTCAGTGCCAGTTAAGCAAATAACAGGTTGCCTTTTCTTGAGATTGGAAACAATTCCATGAGTTATCTCAACTCTAACACCAAAAATAGCAAGAATTAACATTGATACTGCACTTACTATATACCTGGTACTAAGATAGAAAGCAATATATGTACCTTCTCTCTCAAAAAGGTACTAATATAGGAAGAGAAACTAACTTTTAAGAACATCATGAAAGAATTCACTAAGAAAATAGCTTCAATTACTTCCAGCCACAGGATAAAGGTACTTCAGCATATGTAAAGTCAACTATCCCTTTTCTATTTAATCTAAATAATTCTAGTCATCATTTTTTAATGAGCTTTATTATGGCTCAGACTTTATAAACACAATTAGGCATAGCAATACATTGTTGTTCTGTTTTTTTTTTAAATAACTTTATTTATTTTTATGTGGTGCTGAGGTCTGAACCCAGTACCTCACACGTGCGAGGCAAATGCTGTACCATTGAGCCACAACCCCAGCCCCTAATTCTAGGCATTTTAACTACTATAGTCTACCAAAACCTAGACATGGATTAGTCCTAGGAAATTTTCAAAAATAAAATCTAAACTAATATTGTAAAGGCTTGGTAATATTAATATTATACATAAGACTATGATAAATCCAGGAAGGAATTATGAAGAAAAAATTTTATGATATACTTGACTTCGGGCAGCATAATGGAAATAAAGGTAGAAGTTCCTATAGAGATACTTTTGAGCAACTGCATACGTTTAACATGTACATATTGCTATATTAATTGAAAATATATCATTCTATGTTCTCTATTAAAAATTAGAAACATCCCTATAATTTATCACTACATAATTATAATTTCTTTGAAATATTTCCTCTAGATATGATTTCATCTTCTCTTCCTTTTGTACACATTTCCATATGCAGCTCACCCAGAGTAATAATTCAACTCCTGAAACTAAACTTGAACTACATAATCTATAACATAGTAGGTCTTCATTATGGTTTGGATCTCAAATGTCCCCCAAAGGCTTATATGTTGAAGGCCTTGTCCCCAAGGCAGCAATATTCAGAGTTGGAGCTTTTAGAAGGTATTTGGATCCTGAGAGCTCTAATCTCTTCTACATACAATTGTATCTTCCTATCTAAGAATGTATTTCTATTACTCAAGATTTCCTCTTGCTTATTAAGAGATGCTGAAAATTAACATTATATAGATCCTACACATCACATGTATTCATAGGTGTTTTGTCCATGAGATTTTCCCATTTATCTTCTTTTTTTCAAAGCTGACTACCATATACAGAGTTATAGAACAGCAAATAAATAAAAGTCACATCCTCAAGAGACTTGTAAAATACATCAAAATGATTTTGCAAGGATATTCTTAACCTTTAGCACTACCATGGAAAAGATGTGCCAGTTAACATGGGTTCGAATTGAGTAAGCAAAGTTATTTATGTCTAAAGGACCACTTCTAAAATGAAGCCAGCTTAATACAACCATCAAAAAATGCTAAATATTCTGGTGTTTTAATTCACTTTCTGGTCAGGTTGACTTGTTACTAGTCCCTGACAAAATTAATTGAATGAAAACCACTAATGACTGATTTCATCTTTTTCAATGTGATGATTCAGGGAAGTTCATTTGCTTTGTCCACATTGGTGAATTGGAATAAATGAAATCTAAAATGACCACATTTAAGGAAACAGTAATGCTTTAATCAATTTAAATTGTATATTCAAAAATATTTCTTGAAATATCTTAACTCTTTAGTTCTTTTAATTTTACATTTTGTGCATAAAGTAGTAGAAAGTTTACATTTAAATTTTCAGGGGCTGGGGTTGTGGCTCAGTGGTAGAGATCTTGCCTCACATGTGTGAGGCACGGGGTTCGATCCTCAGCACCACATAAAAATAAATAAATAAAATTTTCAGAAGACAACTGGGTTAACTGAAAAGAAAAGTTGTAAAAGGAAAATAAATTAAGTGATGAGACTTAAGGCACATTTAGTTGTTAAAAGGAAAACTAAATAACTTAGTTATTTAGTTAGGCATAGTTTTTGGAATTAAAACAGATCTCAGGTTAAGACTTCTCTCTACCACATATTACCTTTGTAACTCTGGACAAGATACATTTGTGATTTCCTTTCTCTATGGTTGATCTTTAAAATGTATGGTAGTACCCAATTCATTGAGTGATTATAAATAATTGTAATTATATAATGTACCAAAATGTATTATTTAATCCAAATGAGTCATTATGGTTTAGATATTAGGTGTCCCCCAAAAGCTCAGGTGTGACACAATGCAAGAAAGTGTACAGGTGAAATGATTGAGATATCAGGGCCTTAAACCAATCAGTGAATTAAATCCACTGATAAGTGGGTGGTAACTATAGCCATGTAGTCCGTGGCTGGATGAAGTAGGTCACTGATGGTGTGCCTTCAGATTCATATTTTATGCCTGATACAGAAAACCCGCTTTGTTTCCTGCTACCATGTTCTGAGTTTCTTTCACCATGCCCTTTGGCCATGATGGTCTGCTTCACCTCCAGCCCAGAGATATAGAGTCTATGGAATGAGACTTCTGAAAATTAGTAAAAATAAACTTTTCCTCCTCTACATTGTTCTTTTAAGATCTTTTGGTCACCGTGACAAAAAACCTGACTAAAACATGTGTATTCAATAGCTCTTTGAGTTACTGTTATGAAATAGAGAAAACTAATCTTTAAGGTAATACCTTTAAGGCAAGTTTTGGTAGAACAAAAGAGTGAGGCTCATTATTGTATTCTACAATAAAATGTGATTTTATATGATACAGATACTACTAGAATCTAGAAGAAGAACCACCAAAGGTTCTTCTCCTATTAAACAAAAGTCAGTAAACAACTGCCAAAAGATGGCACTCAAGTCAAACTCTAGAAAGAAATCCTGTCTTAAAATCCCACATTTGTTTCCAAATGGGGTTCTGAGAAATGAATGGTCGACTTTAATGCCCTACTTTCTTATATATTATTTTTTAAGTTGTAAATGTTTATTTTGTTTATTTATTTTATGTGGTTCTGAGGATCGAATCCAATGCCTCACATGTGAAACGCAAGTTCTCTGCCACTGAGCCACAATCCCATCTCTAATAACCAACTTTTTAAAAAAATTCTAATTTGTTATATATGACAGCAGAATACATTACAATTTATAGTACACATATAGAGCACAATTTTTCATATCTCTGATTGTATATAAAGTATATTCACACCATTTTTGTCTTCAAACATGTACTTAGCATATGATGTCCATCTCATTCCACCATCTTTTTTACCCCCATGAACCTTCCCTTTCCCTCCCACCCCTTTGCCCCAATCTAGAGTTTGTCTATTCCTCCCATGCTTCCCCTCCCAAATCCACTATATTTATATCCACTTATATCACAGAAAACATTTGGCATTTTTTTTTTTTTGAGATTGGCTAACTTCACTTAGCATTATGTTCTTCAACTCCATCCATTTACCTACAAATGCCATGATTTTATTCTCTTTTAATCCTGAGTAATATTCCATTGTGAATATATACCACATTTTCTTTATCGATTCCTCCACTGAAGGACATCTAGGTTGGCTCCATAGTTTAGCTATTGTGAATTGTGCTGCTATAAACATTGATGTGGCTGTGTCCCTGTAGTATGCTATTTTTAAGTCCTTTGGGTATAGACTGAGGAGTAGGATAGTGGTCAAAATGTGGTTCCATTCCTAGTTTTCCAAGGAATCTCCATACTGATTTCCATATTGGCTTCACCAATTTGCAGTCCCACCAACAGTGTATGAGTGTGCCTTTTCCCCCACATCCTCACCAACACTTATTATTGTTTGACTTCATAATAGCTGCCATTCTGACTGGAGTGAGATGAATCTTAAAGTACTTTTGATTTGCATCTCTCTAATTGCTAGTGGTGATGAACATTTTTTTCATATATTGTTGATTGATTGTATATCATCTTCTGAGAGGTGTCTCTTCAATTCCTTGGCCCATCTGTTGATTGGGCTATGTGGTGTTTTTTTTTGTTTGTTTGTTTGTTTGTTTTTTTGTGTGTGTGCTTAGCTTTTTGAGTTCTTTATATACTTTAAGACTAGTGCTCTATCTGATGTGTGAGGGGTACAAATTTGCTCCCATGATGTGGGCTCTCTGTTCACCTCACAGATTATTTCTTTTGCTGAGAAGAAACTTTCTGGTTTGAATCCATCTCATTTATTGATTCTTTATTTTAATTCTTGTGCCAAAGGAGTCTTATTAAGGAAGTTGGGGCCTAATCCCACATGATGGAAATTAGGGCCCACTTTTTCCTTCTATTAAATGCAGGGTCTCTGGTTTTATTCCTGGGTCTTTGATCCACTTTTAGTTAAGTTCTGTGTATGGTGAGAGATAGGGGTTTGATTTCATTTTGTTGCATATGGATTTCCAATTTTCCCAGAACCATTTGTTGAAGATGCTATCTTTCCTCCATTGTGTGTTTTTAGTGCCTCTCTCTAATATAAGATAACTGTAATTATATGGGTTAGTTTCTGTGTCCTCTATTTTGTACCGTTGGTCTACCAGTCTATTTTGGTGCCAATTACCATGCTGTTTTTGTTACTATTGCTCTGTAATATAGTTAGATCTGGTATAGTGATACCACCTGCTTCACTCTTCCTGCTGAGGATTGCGTTAGCCATTCTGGGTCTCTTATTTTTCTAGATGAATTTCATCACTGCTTTTTCTATTTCTATAAGGGATGTCATTGAGATTTTGATTGGAATTGCATTAAATCTGTATAGTGCTTTTGGTAGTATGGTCATTTTGACAATATTAGTTCTCCCTATTTAAGAACAAGGTAGATCTTTTCATCTTCTAAGGTCTTCTTTAATTTCTTTCTTTAGCATTCTGTTGTTTTCATTGTAAAGGTTTTTCACCTCTTTCATTAGGTTGATTCACAAGTATTTTATTTTTTTGAGGCTATTGTAAATGGGGTAGTTTCCTCGTTTCCCTTTCAGAGGATTTGTCACTGATATACAGAAATGCCTTTGATTTATGTGTGTTGATTTTGTATCCTGCTACTTTGCTGAATTAATTTATTAGTTCTAGAAATTTTCTGGAGGAATTTTTTGATTCTTCTAGGTATAGAATTATATCATTTGCAAATAGTGCTAATTTGAGTTTCTCTTTTCCTATCCATATCCCTTTAATTTCTTTCGGCTGTTTAATTGGTCTGGCCAGTGTTTCAAGAACTATGTTAAATAGAAGTGGTGAAAGAGGGCATCCCTATCTTGTTCCAGTATTAGAGGGAATGTTTCAATTTTTCTCCATTTAGAATGCTGTCCGCCTGGGGCTTAGCATAGATAGCTTTTATGATGTTGAGATATGTTCCTGTTATCCCCAGTCTTTCTAGTGTTTTGAACATGTATGGGTGCTATATTTTGTTGAATGTTTTTTCTGCATTAATTGAGAATATCGTTATGATTCTTATCTTTAAGTCTATTGATGTGATGAAGTACATTTATTTATTTCCATATGATGAACCACACTTGACTTTTTGATATGTTTTTTGCATTCAATTTGCCAGAATTTTATTGAGAATTTTTGCATCTATGTTTATTAGCGATATTGGTCTGAAGTTTTCTTTCTTTGATGTGTTTTTGCCTGGTTTTTGCCACAGTCTCGCTGGGCACAATTCAGGAGCCACTTGTCAAAAGAAACGAATATTTTTAGAACACATACACCGCACCACACAGCTCTTCAGGAAAACCCTCAGAGCCCAACTGCCACCAGCGGCTTCCCACAAGCCTCTCCACCTCCCCCACTCCTCCTGCTCTTGAGGCCAATTGGTTGGGTCGCATGGGCAGAGCGAAAAAAGTCCCCCAATGAGCAGCTCCGTGGTCTAAAAGGGCAGGGAAACAGCCCAATGAGCATCACCGCAGAGGAGCCAATCAGTTGGCAGCTAGAAGTTTGCTGGGGCCGCTGTGAGCCAATCATCAGCTGGCAGCTGGAAGTTTGCTGGCAGCTGGAAGTTTGATGGGGCCCCTTGAGCTGTGGCTCTCAACATCAGTTTTGGAATCAGGATGATATTGGCCTCTATGAGTTTGAAAGTGCTCTCTCTTTTTCTATTTCATGAAGTAATTTGAAATATAGGTATTACTATTTCTTTATAGGTCTTGTAGAACTCAGCTGTGTATCCATCTGGTCCTGGGCTTTCTCCTGGTTGGTAGGCTTCTGATGGCATCTTCTATTTTCTTGCATGAAATTTATCTGTTTAAACTGTGTATATCATCCTCATTCAATCTGGGCAACTCATATGCGTCTAGAAATTTGTCGATGTCTTTGATATTCTATATTTCATTAAAGTACAAGTTTTCTTTTTAAAATAGTTTTTAGTTGTAGTTACACACAATATCTTTATTTTATTTATTTTTATGTGGTGCTGAGGATCAAACCTAGCATCTCACACATGCTAGGCAAGCACTCTACCGCTAAGCCACAACCCATCCCCTAGAGTTCAAGTTTTCAAAATAATATTCTAATTATCTTCTGTATTTCTTTGTGTCTGTTGTGATATTTTCTTTTTCATCACATATGTTAATGATATGAGTTTTCTCTTGCCTTCTCTTTCTTAGCAGGGCTAAGGGTTTGTCAATTTTATTTATTTATTTATTTTTTTTTTTTTTGAAGAACCAACTTTTTGTTTTGTCACGTTTTTCAATTGTTTCTTTTGTTTCAATTTTATTGATTTCAACTCTGATTTTAATTATTTCCTTTCTTCTACTGCTTTTGGTATTGATTTGTTCTTCTTTTTCTAGGGCTTTGAGATGTAGCGTTTTTAAGAAATGAACTTCATGCAATGTACTTTCCTCTTAGTACTGCATTCATAGTGTCCCAGAGATTTCCATATTTTGTATCAGTGTTCTCATTTGATTCTAAGAATTTTTTGATCTCCTCCTTGATGTCTTTTACAACCCATTGTTCATTCAGTAGCATATTATTTAGTTTCCAGGTGTTGGAGTAGTTTTTATTTTTTATTTTATCATTGATTTCTAATTTCGTTCCATTTTGATCTGATAGAATACAGGGTCATATCTCTACTTTTCTGTATTTGCTAAGAGTTGCTTTGTGGCATAGTATATGGTATATTTTAGAGAAGGATCCATGTGCTGGTGAAAAGAATGTGAATTCGCTCATTGATGAATAATATACTCTATATATGTCAATTAAGTCTAAGTTATTGGTTGTATTATTGAGTTCTATTGTTTGTTCAGCTTTTGTTTGGAAGATCTATCCAGTGGTAAAAGAAGTGTGTTAAAGTCACCCAAAATTATTGCATTGTGGTCAATTTTACTCTTGAACTTGAGTTTTTTTGATGAATATAGAAACTCCATTGTTTGGGGCATATATATTTATAATTGTTATGTCTTGTTAGTGTATGGTTCCCTTGAACAGTATGAAATGTCCTTCTTTATCCTTTTTGATTAAGTTTGGCTAACCCTAACCCTAACCCTAACTTCATTGGATATGAGGATAGAGATGTCTGCTTGTTTCCACAGTCCATGTGAGTGGTATGATTTTTCCCAACCTTTCACCTTCAGTCTGTGTACATCTTTTCTTATGAGATAAGTCTCTTGAAAGCAGCATATTGTTGGATCTTTTTTTTTTATCCAATCTGCTAGCCTATGTCTTTTGATTGGTGAGTTTAGGCCATTAACATTCAGGGTTATTGAGACAGGATTTGTATTCCACCTATTTTTGTTTATTTTTGGTATTTAACTTGACTTGGTTTCTCCTTGGATTAGTTTTTCCTTTAATGTAATACCTCCCTTTTCTGATTTTTATTGTTGTTTTTCATATCCTCTTCACAGAATATTTTGCCAATGATGTTCTGTAGTGCAGTTTTTCTACCTGTAAATTGTTTTAACTTTTGTTTATCATGGAACGTTTTTATTTTATCATCAAATCTAAAGCTTAATTTTGCTGGATACAAGATTCTTGGTTGACATATATTTTTTTTCAGAGCTTAATATAAGTTGTTCCAGGATCTTCTAGCTTTCAGGGTCTTCTGGGTTGAAAAATCTGCATATAACCTAATTGAATTCCCCCTATATATAATCTGATTCCTTTCTTTCATGGCTTTTAATATTCTCTCCTATTCTGTATGTTAGGCATTTCCATTACATTGTGCCTTGATGTGGATCTGTTGTAATTTTGGTGTCATGTAAACCACTTCAATTGGGTTTTTCAATTTGTTCTTCATGTTTTGAAAGTTTTCTGATATTATTTCATTGACTAGATTGCTCATTCCTTTGGTTTGGACCTCTATTTCTTCTTCTATCCCAATAACTCTTAAATTTGATCTTTTTATACTTTTATACTATTATAGTATAAAATGTTCTGCTCATGGTTTCTTACTATTTTCACTATGTGTTCAACATTCTTTTCAAGATTGTACATTTAGTCCTCATTGTCTGAGGTTCTATCTTCCAAGTGGTCTAATCTGTTGATGATGCTTTCAATTGAGCTTTTAATTTGGTTTATTGTTTCTTTCATTTCAAGGATTTCTGTTTGGTTTTACTTTAGAACCTCTATATCCCTATTTAAGTAACCTTTTGCTTCCTGTATTTATTTATGTAGCTCTTTGTCAAAATGATCTTTTGCTGCCTGTATTTGCCCTCTTATATAATCCTTTAATTCACAGAACATTTTAATTCATTTAGTTCATCCTGAATTCTGTCATTTCATCTGTTGTGCTGGCCATGGATTCTAATAATGTGGTATCTTGATTTGTTAGGAGCACTTTCTTCCCTTATCTTTTCATGTTGTTTGTGTGTCTTCCCTTCTATCTCTGTGGATCTGAGGAATTATCATTTTTACCCTATAGGCTTATAGTGTAGGGTTCCAATATCTCATCCTTGAGGTAAAGGACAATATTAACAGATCCCAATATAAACAAGATACAATCCAAAAACAAATAGTTGTTATTTACTAAATTTAATATTTGGTCACAATGTGCAGAAATGGTGAATTCAATATAATCTATAATATAATCAATCAATCTACAATAATCAGTGGGTTTATAAAAGGTTTTACAGTTTCTGATGGTAGACGAAGAACTAGGGGTGAGGTATAGGAAGATATCCTGAGGAGGTCAGAGGTGAGGATATAGAGTTATTGTATCTTAGGAAGTGTGAAAGAGAAATCTAAAGAAGAAGGTTAGTATTAAGAGAATAGAGAGGTAGTAATTTGGTCACACAAGTAAGAAGGAAGACAATAGAGTACATAAAACAAACACACACATATATTAAGAAAAATAAAATATGTTAAAATAGTAAAAATTGGAGAGAGAAAAAAACAAAGAAGAAATAAAGAATATACAACACAATTGTAATATACAGTTCAGTTGTCTCAATCCTCAAAATCCTAACTAATGCAAAGTACTTGGTTTCACATATGTTGGGGATGTGAGGGTGAGAATAAAGAAGGAGAAGAAAGAAAAAAACTCAGAGGAAGAAACAATGATAGTTTTGGCTAGAGATGAGTATCTTTCCTGCTTCCTTTCTTAACCAATAGTATTCTTAACCAATGTCTATTCTTAATATCTCCGCCCTCAGGATGGTGGGGATTACGAGGGTGTGAGGTTTGGTCTTGGGTGGAGGGTACCTTGAGGTGGGATATGACACCCACAGGTCCCAGTGGGCACCTCAAGGATATCCTTTGGGGTCTGCTCCTGTGATGTGGGCGCTGGGTCTTATCTCCTCATCTCGCCTGTAGTCCTCACAGTTTCTGCCCTCTAAATTAGTCTCTAATGTGTACCTCCCTCACACTCTCCCTTTCTGATTCCTAATTAGGAACCTTTTTTTTTTGCGGGGGAGGGGGGCTTGTGTTTTCCACTCTGTTGGCTGCACAACTGTCACGGAGGGCTGTTTTGAATTGGGCAGTCACTCTGTGAGATAGTGTCTACTGGGGTTTGGGGGAATTAGAAAACTATGGCTACCTGGTGTTCCAAACTGGTAGTTTCCTCTACTAAAGATAGTGATGGAGGTTACCCAAGATGAAGGCAACTGCTTTCAGTGATGGGGTGTCAGGTCCAGTTGGTAGAGCTGGGCAATGGCATTGAGTGGTGCATTCAGAGATGAGCTCTGTGGCGAGCAGTGTTGTACTTGATGGCTTTCTTCATAGCCTGTGATGTCCCCAGGTGCAGGCAGGCTACAGGAGTAGGGACTATGGCAGTAGCTGCTGAGTCCCAAGATGGAGGCGACCAGGGAAGACCCACATTGGTAGATGGTGGTCCACATTGGTAGATGGTGGTCCACATGGAAGTGGTGGCTGGAGTTCCTGCATGTGGGCAGCAGCTGAGTGTCTTGTGTGGGAGCAGGGTCTGGGAATTCTGGCTGGTGATGATGCCCATGGTCCCAAAGAGGCACCCCCGAGACCTGCGTGGGCAAGTAGCAGGGAGTCAGGAGTCCTTTACTAACTCTGAGGCTGGGGCTCATGCATCATGGTGGACATGATTTCTGTGTGGGATCAGCTGTGGAGGGGTCCTCTATCACTCTCAGAAAAGCAGTATTTCCACTAGATGAGACCCAGGTCACAAAGCGACACAGAATGCTGCCTTACTCTGGCCCACCATCTTGGATCCCCCACCAGTACCCAACTTTTAGTAGGAGAAAGAACATCTAGGCAGGAAGAAGATAAAGAAACAAAGAACTTAATTTACAGTACAGAACAAATGAACCTTACAGACCTATACAGAACACTCCATCCAATAAAAGCAGAGTATATCTCTTCAAGTGCATACAGATCTTTCTCCAGGATAACACTAATTAGGTCACTAAATGAGCCATAACAAATTTAAGAGACCTGAAATAATACAGGGTATCTCTTCTGACCACAATACAATAAAATTAGTATTAATAGCGAAAGTAAAACTAGAAAATTGAGAAATAAGTAAAAATTAAATAACATTATCTTGAATGCTCTTGGATTCCCAATGAAGAAAATTATAAAATTCACAAGAAGAAAATTATAAAATATCTTAAAACAAGTAAATACAAAAACAAACATACTACAACTTATGAAATATAGCAAAAGCAATAGTAACAGTGGTGTTTATAGTAATGCCTACATTAAAAGAGAAGAAATATCTAAAATAAACAATCTAATTTTATACCCCAAGGAGCTATAAAAGAAATTGAAACTAAGCCCAAATTAGAAAAAGGAACAAAAGAACAATGATTAGGTCAGAAATAAACAAAATAGATAAAACATCAATGAAACTAAGAGTTGGCTTTTTAAAAATATAAACAAAATTGACAAACTTTTAGTGAAACTTAAGAATAAAAGGGGCAAAACTCAAATAAATAAAGAAAAGCCCAGAACCAGATGCCTTCACTGATTCTTTCTACCAAATATTTAGGAATGAATTAAATTCAGGGGCCAATCCTTCTCCAATTATTTCAAAAATTTGAAGAGGGAGTACTTCCAAATTTATTTTATGAGGGAAGAATAATTATGATACCAAAGCCAGAAAAATAGATCACAAGAAATGAAAACTACAGGTCAGTATCTCTGATGAACATAAATGCAAAAATCCTCAAAAAAAAAAAAAAAAAAAAAAAAAAAAAAAGAATTCTAAACTGAATTCAATCACATATTAAAAGAACCATACACAATGACAAAATTTGTTCATCCCTGGGATGTGATTAATGCAATACAGCACATTAACTAAATGAAGAGAAAAATCACGATCATCTTAAAAGGTGCATAAAAATCATTTATCTGTATCATAATAAAATTTTTCAACAAACTAGAAATAGCAGGAAATTACCATAATATATTAAAGAGTATACATAATATGTACATAATTAACATCATGTTCAACAGTGAAAAACTGAAAGCTTTTTCTCTAAGCTTTGGAAAAAGCGAAAAATTGCATTTGCCACTTTATTAAACAAAGTGCAAGTCACAGCAATTAAGAAAGGAAAATGAATAAAAAGGCATCCAAATCAAAATGGAAGGAGTATATTGTCCCTGTTTGTAGATTATGTGCTTTTTGTTTTGTTTTGTTTTGTTTTGTTTTAACCAGGGATTGAACTCAGGGGCAATGAACCACTGAGCTACATCCCCAGCCCTGTTGGTGGCCGGTGGGCCTAGAGATGCAGGGCTGGGCTTCCAAGATTGTTTTTTTTTTTTTTAATATTTAATTTAAATAAATTTAATTTATTTATTTATTTATTTATTTATTTTTAAAATACATGATTTGGGGGCTGGGGTTGTGGCTCAGTGGTAGAGTGCTTGCCTAGCATGTGTGAGGCACTGGGTTCAATTCTCAGCACCACATAAAACATATACAAAAAACCCCATAGAATTTCTAAGAGTAAGTAGGGGAGATTCTTCATAATATTTATCCCAACATTTAATTCATGGGTATGATACCAAAAGTATAAGCAACAAAAACTAAATATAAACAGTATGATTACATTAAGTTAAAAAGCTCCTATACAGAAAAGGAAACAATCAACAGAGTAAAAAGGCAACCTAAAATTAAGAAAATCATTGTCATAAATCTGATAAATGGATAATATCCAAAATATTTAAGGAACTTCTAGAATTCAATAATAAAAAATAAATAGAATAGCTAGGCAGGAGGGCACATATCTATAATCCTAGTGACTAGAGAAGTTCAGGCAGGATAACCACAAGTTCAAGGCCAAACTCAGCAAGTTAATAAGAACATGTCTCAAACTAAAAAATGAAATAAAATCAAAAGGGCTGAGGATGTAGCTCAGTGGTAAAGCAACTCTGGGCTGAATCCCCAGTACTACAAAACAAACAAAACCTCAGAACCTAGTACCCATATTAAAAATTGTCCAAATACTTGAAAAATATATTTCTTAAAGAAGATATATAAATGGCCAGCAGATGTATTAAAAACTGTTCAGCATTACTAATCATCAGAAATCTAAAACAAAACCGCAATGAAAAACCATCTGATACCTGTTTGGATAGCTATTATCAAAATGCAACAAAGCTAAAATATTGGTGTAAGTGTGGGGAAGTTGTAAATATTGTTCGGTGTTAATGAGAATGTAAAATGGTGTAGTATTTACCCAAAATAGTATGGGAACTTCTCAAAACATAAAAAATTAAACTACCATATGACTCAGAAATTCCACTTCTTGATATGTATCAAAATTCAACTTATGATCTCTAGCAATTAGGGAAATGCAAATAAAAACTGCATTAACATTTCATCTCAATCCAGGCAGAATGGAAATTTTTAAGAATAGAAATAATATGGGCTGGGGATGTGGCTCAAGCAATAGCCTGCTCACCTGGCATGCGTGCGGCCCGGGTTCGATCCTCAGCACCACATACAAACAAAGATGTTGTGTCCACCAAAAACTGAAAAATAAATATTAAAAACATTCTCTCTCTCCTCTCTCTCTCTCTCAAAAAAAATAATAGAAATAATAATAAATGTGGGAAAGAAAGTGGGGGAAAGACATACTCATATATTATTGGTGGGACTGCAAATTAGTGCAACCACTCTGGAAAGCAGGATAGAAATTCCTTTAAAAAATTACAAATAGAACTACCATATGACCCAGATGTCCCACTTCTCTGTATATATCCAAGGGATTTAAAATCAACATACTACAGTGACACAGCCACATAGCCGCACAATTCATAATAGCTAAGCTATGGAGCCAAGCTAGGTGCCCGTCAACAGATGAATGGATAAAGAAAATGTGGTATATATATATACAATGGAGTATTAGCCAGTCAGAGAAAGAAAAGAATAAAATTATGGCATTTGCCAATAAATGGATGGAACTGGAGACTATTATGCTAAGTGAAACAAACCAGTCCACAAAAGTCAAAGGTCGAATGTTTTCTCTGATATGTTGAAGCTAATCCAAAATAAGGGCAGGGAGGGTATTGAGAGCCACAGCCAGACTGCGGCCCCAGCAAACTTCCAGCTGATTGGCTCACTGCGGCCGCAGCAACCAGCTGATTGGCTCCTCTGTGGTGATGCTCATTGGGCTGTTTCCCCATCCTTTCAGAACATGGAGCTGCTCATTGAGGGGACTCTTTGGCTCCACCCACGCAACCCAGCCAATCGGCCTCAAGAGTGGGAAGAGATTGGGGGAGGTGCTCGCAGGGAGTGCCTGAGGTGGCAGTTGGGCTCTGAGGGAATTCCTGAAGAGCTCGTGTGGTGCAGTGTGTGTGTTCTAAAAATAAAGTTCATTTCTGCTTGACAAATGGCTCGTGAATTGTGCCCAGCCAGACTGCAGCAGGAGGGTGAGAAAGAGAGGGAGAAAGGAAAAAGAGACGAAAGATCAGACAATGAGGATTGACAAGAAGAAGGTTTTATGGGAAAAAGGAAGAATAGTGGAATGAATCTGACTGAACTTAGGTATGTGTATGCATGAACATAACACAGTGAAGCCCAACATCAAGTATATCCACAAGACGTTAATTTAAAGGGAAAGATACTACATATAGCTTGCAGAAATGTCAGTTGGGTAGAGGGAGGGGAGCAGGGGAAGAGAGGAGGACAGGAGTGAAGAAGTGTTAGGTACTAAATTAGAGTAAATTATATTCCATGCTTTTGTGATTATGTCAAAATATTCCTAAATCTTATATGTAACTAAAAAGAATCAATAAAAAAGACACTTTGACATGTACAAAAATCAGTATACATATGTATGTATCTATATATGCAACTGAAATCGGAATCTTCAAATGGTATTGGTACTCCTATGTTCATTAGTGCACTATTCACACTAGCCAATATATGAAATTAACATAAATGTCCTCCAGCAGATAAATGGTTAAATAAAATGTACTATAAAAACATAATGTAATAATATTAGACCTTAAAAAAGAAAATTCTGTAATATGTGAGAACATGAATGAAACTTGAAGACATTACACTCAGTAACATGCAGTCACAGGCAAATATTGCATAACTCCATGTATTTTAGATATCTAAAAATATCAAAGTCATATAATATGAGAATACAATGGTGGTTTCTAGGAGATATGGAAGGAAGAAAGGAGGAGTTACTAAGTCACTGACTGGAAATTTCAGTCAAGCAAAATGTATTCATCTAGAAAGCTCCAGAGATGTATAGTACAAATTTGCACCTACTGTCAACAATAATACACTTAAAATTGAAAGAGTAGCTCTCAGGTATTGTTACCAAAACAAAAGAAGAAAAAAATTAAAAGAAAAAAACATGGTCTCTTTAAATTCATGAGTTTTACAGAAACTTAATCTTATGTTTAACTTATGTATTTTTGTCGAATTTTTGCTTTAAAAATATAATTTGTGTGCTAAAACTGGATAGATTTTTTCTACCTTAACCTTTGTATATTAACATTTTTATAACTTTTAGCATTTTATACCTTCATAAGTTAGGTACTAACATTATTTTGTGTTGTGTTTATTCTCCAATTAGGTAACTATTAGAATTTGCAAAATAAAACTGTATGGGAAACTTTCTTAATTTTGCTTTTGTTTTCAAATTATGTACATATAATCTCAAAACCTACTAGAACAGGACTGGAAATTTTTTCTGTATAGAACCAGATGGGAAATAACCTAGGTTTCATGAACCACATATTACCCTTGTCACAAGTACTCGATTTCTCCATTTTAGCACAAAACAGTAATAGACATTATGGAACTGAATGGGTATTGTTGTGTTCCTATAAAACTTTATTTATGAAATTGAAATTTATGTTTCAAATAATTTTATATGCTAGAGAATATTGTTCTTTGGGTTTTTTATCCATTTACAATTTTAATAACAATTCTCAGTTTGAGGTCATACAAAAACATGAAGCAAGCCAAATTTGACACTGGGGCAGTAATTTGTCCATTACTGCAGCACAATGTAAGATCATGAAAGCAGAGATTTCTTTTTTATTGTTCTATCCCCAGTGCATAGAGAAGTTGCTGGCATATAGTGTACATATGATAGCTGTTGAATGAGTTCCAGAACAAATATTTCTGCTCCTCTGTGTAATGTAGACAAACAACTTAACTGCAATGGAAATGAAAAAAAAAAAATATTTCCCTCCAAATTCTGCATGAATTAGATAGATTTAATGGGAAGGTTTTCCATAAATTTATCTGATTTTTAATTTTAAAATAGTAGATTTCTGAGTAGCAGCTTTCAAGGTTCTTAGTATTTTCATGAGTTTCTTACTTGATATTTTCCATCTTCTTTCCTCATGAAAATCCACCTCTATTAATGACCTCTCAGTTTTAGAAAGTTATTATATTAGGCTTATTTAGGGTATTTAAAATATTTGAACAGCAGAAATAGAATAGCCTTCAGTTATATTATTTATAGATACTTATGAAGATAGGTAGATAGTGATATCATACATATCTATCAATGGCTTCTCTACCTACCCTCCCACAACATGCACAAAAAACCTTATGTTTAAAGTATATACATCAAGTGGCATATGCACACTTGAATCTACTTTATTTTTTAATGTATATCCTTATAATCTCTCCATAGTGTGTGTGTGTATATATATATATATATATATATATATATATATATATATATATATATATATATATATATCTTTATTTATATTACATAGTCATTTAATGAAATAATATTTCAAGTATATTTGGGATATTTCTGACACATAAGAAAGTTTGAATTTTAATTTTAATGGTTAACTATATATTAATATCCTTTAATAACACTGTTGTTTTTTGGCTCTTTTTAATTGGCTCTTTAATATGGGCAACACTCAAATTATCTAGTTATGTCTTATTTTTTTTCAATGCTTCCTCTCCATCAGCATTTATTGAAAACAATCCTTTTACCGCTACAATTGAATCTCCTGCTTTTCACATCCTATTCACCCCAAATTTTAATGGCTTTTCAGTATAGACGTTGTCACATGCAGTAATCATTGTAAATCTTTTGCATCTTGGTTTATGGTTAAAATTTAATGATGACCAATAATCCATAGACTCACATTTATCTAATAATTTCTTCATTCTAAACTTCTATGGTTTATTCCTCAAGAAGGACTCCAAGGAAATTACCAAGATTACATTTGATCTCATTATACTTCAAAGCTAGGATATTATCAATGAATATTGGATTCTTTTTGAAAGGATTTATGAGCAAACTTGAGGATGTTTCCACTAATTAAATATGGTACAATTTAAACAGTAGTAAAATAATAACTATGATGTATAAAAATACATTTTAATGCTTAAATCTATTAGTTAAAAATTATACTCAGAAAAGTTTGTCATTGGGAGAAGGGTAGAGGAAGAGGAAGGACTGGGAACTAATATGGAGCAAATTATATTCCATGCATATATGATTATGGAAAAATGAACTCCAGTATTAGGTACAACTATAATGTACTAATAAAGCATTAAAAAAAAAAAATCACTGGTTGCCTGTAGAAGATGTGAGGTGACACAGTCCAGCTGCAGGAAAATAACCCGGGGCTGACAAGGAACTTGTATAGATTGATACAGCAGGAGTGGGAGCCGTTTATTGTAGGACCAGAGGGGTATATATACATTACACACAGCATATCTTAATTAACATAAACTAGATACAGCAGTCAACCAATAAGGAATCTCCACACTTAATGGCTCGCTGGCGTGACTTCACAAACCACTCCCTCTGCAAAATGCCAGGTGCCATCTTGACTTGTTTACAGACTCTAACAGTGGGGTATTTCAATTGGGTTGGTGTATTTTTTTTTTTTTTTTTTGGTATTCCTGGAATACTTTTGTTTGTATCCTGCACATTGTGGGTATGATGGTAGGATACTCTGTAACCTAGTTAAATATTCTATTTTAGCCAGTAGTCACCCACTTTATGTTTGGCATATGGGGCCTTGTCCTACTTTTGCAGGCTGTGGTGCAAATTACACTTTGTTTTCATAGTCCTTGCATTGCTATTCTGGTGTGCTCCTTTTATATGCTACATGGAAGCCACACTGAAAACTTGGGTGGTATTCTAAGCTTTAATTCAGTAATGAAAACTTTTGGCATATTTATTATAGTGAGGTTTATATGTGAATAGGTCAGTATTTCCCTTGCATTTTAAAGTATCCTTCTCCCAAGCTCTCTCCTGTCTGAGATCTTCTTCCACTTGTTGTTGGGCAGGTGAAGGGTATTGCCTGCCACTGCCTCATTTTAGCATGGAAAGTGGAAAATCCCAACACCATGCTCAGTGCTCATTTTTTACTGTAATAACTGACAGTGGATAAAAGTTGGTTTGTTTTCTGGGTTTTTTTTTTTAGTTAACTTTTTGCACTGACTTTTCTAATTGGTCTCCACAGACCCCATGGACAGGAATGAATATCCCTCCAAGACCATTTGCTAATATTTGATCTCTGATTACATGGTGTGAATAAGATAGAAGTAAGCCACCAGAAGCTTCTGGATTGGGGCTGGAGATCATACACCCCATTAGGACTCCATTGATTATTGCAGTGGGGCAGGAAAGTATATCTCTGGATTACCTGATGCCACAAAATAGGGTTCATGGGTCAGGAGACCAGACTGTATCCATGATCAGTCTCCCATGGGCACTGTTGGGATGGAGTAGTCATCCATGTTGTCTGACTAAAAGTGTCAGGGACATTTTTAAATGTCCATCCTAATGATTTACCCCTCTCCCAGACCTGTGATTTTCATTACAACCTGTATTTGAATATATATCTCAGTCACAGAGTTTGTCTTCACATTTACTGGTGACAAGACTTGGATATGATCCAGATTTTAGACAAACAAAATTGTTTAATAAATGTGAACATTTTAGGGATCACAATTTTGTGACCCAAACTCCATTAAACTAGCTGTCAATTACAAAGTTTGGTTATTTATGCCATACTTCTGAGTCATTAAAGTACTCTTTTTACATAGCCTGTGATGCCTACCTAGCATTATCACACTTGTAAACCAACGTACCAAGTATCATGCAGAAGGATGTTAATGGCAGGTATACATTGAACAAAGAGGCCATTAGCCTGAGACAGCTGTACATACAGAGAAAAATACAAGGTCAGGGTTTGACGTATACTAACTCTTCTTTGAAGAAAATTTTAGAAACCAAGTCTATGCTATCAGTGGTATGTCTTAATGGAGGCCTATGGCTCCTCATGAAGAATCTGGTGGAAGAAACAGGAAGAGCAGTTGGATAATGAGTGATATAGTTTTCAACAAATCCTGTGAGAGGACTCTCAGAGAAGCCTGTGATATTTCTGATGGATATGAAAGAAAAAAAGTACTGAAGTCTGAGAGCAGGTAACAATAAAAAAGAACAGAGATTGGGCAGAGACTGTAGCTCAGTGGTAAAGTGCTTGACTTGCATGTTTAAGGCACTGGGTTCAATCCTCAGCACCACATAAAAATAAATATAGTGTGTGTTCATCTACAGCTAAATAAATATTTTTAAAAAATAAGGTCTAGAGGACAGGCACAAACACAAAGCTAAATTCTAACCCTGAGATGACTGGGATACATATTCAAGACTTCCATGCTCTACTGGGCAAGAACCTTAGGGAGAAAGGCCATATCTTCTCTGATTATGTGTCACGTCAAGCCTCTAGCTCAGTTCTTTACTCAAAGCATACGCTTAATAAATGTTTTATGAACTAATGTACCATGTGATATAATAACCCCTAAATTTCATATGCCTCACCAAATGAAATACTCACTGAGATATTCTCTATTGCTGGTGTGAACAGTTGGGGAGAAAGTAACAAGTGGACCCCAATAAATAAATACTTCCTAGAAAACCCTTAGAAGATCTGCTAAGTCAAAAGACTGTGGGCACTAGTGATGACCTCAGACTGCTTTAAGCCACTAGTTGATTGGTAACATGAAGCTTGTGGTGAACCTTGCCATCCCTTTTCTGAAAGACCAAAAACATCAATGAGAGACTCTCTACTTTGGAAGCAATATAAACAGGACCTGAATACAAAGCATCCTCCAAACAGAAAGCTTATTATAGCTATTCAGAGAAAGGAATTCCATCAATATCACTACAGTAAGGTAAATTCCAAAGGAAGTAGTATACTAACACTACCAGTACCAGAGGTAAAATAAAATGAAGAAAACACATCCTGGGGATGTGTTTAGATTTTAGTTCCTATCATCAATCCCATAGAAAATTTGCAACATGGGTATTTCTTCCTCATCTCCTCTACCCTGCTAAAACCCAAGCCTGGGCATTATACTTCCTATATTTATTTAATGTGACTTCTGTAATTGTCACAATCTTAGTGGATTAAAAAAATAGAAATATTCTATCACAATTATAGAAGCTAGAGGTCTGATTTCAAGGTATCATCACGGATGCCCTCCCACTCATATTTCTACAGGAAGGTGTCTGTTCCTTGCACCTCGTAGATTAATGCTGACTACTGCCTTTCCTTGACATTCCTTGTCCTATGACCATATCATTCTCTGCTCCATCTTCATACAGCTTTCTCCTCTGTCAAAGCTCCTTTCTCACTGTCTTATAAGTATACATGTTTGTATTTAGTTCTCACCCAGATAATCCGGAAGTTTTACCTCTCAAGATAATTCCACATATTAATATTTATGGTATATAAAATAATACTCATTTTTCATATATAGTAATACAGGTTTTGGCAGAGCCTTCACCAAGTCAATTACACCTTCTAAGATAATTGCAACCTATCATTTATAAAACAAGACTAGGATACAAAGTGTCACTAGTTTTATTCACTGAAATTTTGACACATTGAAGGAAGCAATTGCCGACTCAAAAACATAAAACTGAAAAGATCTATGTGGTTATTAGGGAAAAGGTTGCTGATTGTAAACCTTTCTGATAATAGCCAAGAAGTGAATGGTCTTCAATATACCTAAGGAAATTTTGTACGAAGGAAGTGATATAATTCACACTTCCACTGAGATCTAAATAAGTCCACATTAGCTTATGGGAATTTTTAATTAGGGAACACAAAATAATAGGCAGTGTTAAAAAGTAAGTGACCATAGAATAAACCATGAGATCAAGTTGGCCATGAGAGTTGATTGGCGGAAACATCCCCTTGCAATGGGGAAAGCTCTTATAAGAGGAGATGAAGAAATGCCCTTTTCAACTAGAAGATTTGGCATTCCTAGAATCTTGCAAATACACATGCTTATGAAGGAGTCAGCATGGTACTTTGCAGTAACTAAACTATCTTATGGTTCCCTCCAGCTAGGTTAGGGCCTTGATGACCAAAATAAACCTAGGATAAGGATCCTCATTGTCCACAAATGGAGTATATACATAGGGATATTGGGAGCCCTGGGGAAGACCAGTGAAGATTTTAGAAGGATATGTTGACCAGAAAACTATAAGTACCACAGATACAGAAGAAGTAACCCTAAACAGCAGAGATAGGAGGAAGTTAAAGAATCATAATAATACATGTCCAGAGATGAGCCTACCCTTGACTGTTATGTGAGGTGTTCCCATGTGTGAGACAGTGCAAAAAGGTTTAGAGGTGAAATGATTGGCTTATGAGAGCCTTAACCTAACCAGTGAATTAATCCCTGATGGGATTAACTGAGTGGGAAGTGGAGGCAGGTAGGGACTGACTAGAGGAAGTGGTTCACTGGGGGCATGGCTTTGGGGTATATATATTTGTATCTATGGAGTGGAGAGCTTCTCTCTGCCACACTCTTACACCATGATGTTCTGCCTCACCTTGAGCCCTGAGGAATGGTGCCAGCTGTCTATAGACTGAGACCTCTGAAACTGTGAGCCCCCAAATAAACTTTTCCTTCTCTAAATTTGTTCAGGTCTTCTCGTCACAGCACCACCAAAGTTAACTAAAACAATGCTCCTCTTTTTCTTCCACAGTGCCTCCCCTCAAAGTTTCCTACTTTCTCTTGCCTGAGAGAAATGGCCTTCTCATCTCATATACTTTCTCATGGATCCCACTATTCCATTCAGATTCCCAGCCTCTCCCATTAAATAATTGCCATTTTAAATTAACCCTGTTGTCATTCCATTTGAAGACAACATGAAGGTAAAGAAGATCTTCTTACACACTACCTCTGTATAAAAAATTAAATGAGCAAGAATGTAAGTACTATTTAGTCACTACCACAGGCTGAATAAGAAGCTGAATGAAAATAGTTCTACCAGGACAAATAACTCTGGAAAACTACAAACCCAGGTAATGAACTGTGTAGCCACTACCAAGGGTTGGTTCCAGATTTTGGTGATGATAGATAAATACAAGTCTTGTGTGGAAGGTGAAATTTGTGAGAAGTGATATTGTATATTTAGCCAAGAAGATTTCTAAGCAAAATGTTGAAGGAATAAATGTCTCCTTTTAAGTGTTTACAGTTAAATGAATAAAAGATTGAGGAGTTGAAGAAATCACTAAGAAAACTATGAAATATTTTTACAATAAATATTATAAAACATAAGAAATTGGAGAGAACATAAAATTTGGAAATACATTTTGTGTTCATGAATTGGAGGAATCAATATCACAAAATGTCCATACTACTCAAATAAATCAACTTATTCAATTCAACTCATCTGAAAATACCAATGATATTCTACACAGAACTAGAAAAAATAGTCCTAAGATATATATATATATATATATATATATATATATATATATATATATCCCCAAAACAGCCTGAGTCACCAAATTTATCTTAAGCACACAGTACAAAGAAGGAGACAATATAATATGTGACTACCTGACTTCAAAACATATTACAAGGTTATAGTAATCAAAACAGTATGGTAGTAGCATAGATACAGACACACAGACCAATGGAAGAGAAATGAGACTCTAGAATTAAACCCACATATCCATAATAAACTTTTTTACAATAGTACTTAATTAAGAACACACTCTGGAGAACTTTTTAATAAATGGTACTAAATTTGGGGAAATTGGATATTCACATGAAGAATAAAACCAGACCCCTGTCTCCCATGAGTTGCATGGTGTCACATGCCTGTAATCCCAGTGGCATGGGAGGCTGAGACAGGAGGACCATGAGTTCAAAGCCAACAGTGAGGCACTAAGCAACTCAGGGGATGTGGCTCAGTGGTCAAGTGCCGCCAAGTTCAATCCCCCATACCCCCCTAAAAAATGAAATGAAGGATTAAATTTAAGACATGAAATTATAAAACTACTAGAATTAAACAGGAAGAATATTTTAACACATTGGAATAACCAAGATTATTTTTGGATAAAGCTCCAAATGTAGAGGAAACTAAGTAACAATAGACAAACAAAATTTTATCAAACTAAAAGCTTCTGCACAGCAAAGGAAACAATCATCAAAGTAAAGAGATAACCTACAGAATGGGAGAAAATATTTTCAAAAAATACATCTGATAAAGGGTTTAATATCCAGATTGTACAAGGAATTCCAAAGGCTCAGAAGCAACTAAAAAACGTGTGTGTGTATATATATATATACATTTTTAAAAGTGTGCAATAGACATTTCTCAAAAGAAGACATGCAAAGAGGGTACAAATAGATTAAAAATATTCAGCATCACTAATCACCAGGAAATGCGCATCACAACAATGACATTCTGGTAAGAATGGGTTTTATAAAACAGAAAAAAAATAGCAAGTGCTGGCAAGATTGCAGAAGAAAGGGGGCTCTTGCATATGTTGGTGGGAATGTAAATTAGTATACTTATTATGGAAAACACTACAGAGGTTTATCAAAAATTGAAAATAGAACTCTCATATGATCCAACTTTCCCACTCCTAGCATTATATATTAAAAAAAAAAATCAGTATTTCAAAGAGAAATGTGAATTACCATTTTCATGGCAGTTCTAACCACTATAGCCAAGAAAAAGAAATAACTGTCCATTGACTGATTAATAGACAAAAAATGTGGTGTATATACATATTGGGATAATAGTCACCCAATAAAATTAATGACATTTGCAATGACATGTACAGAACTGGATATAATTATGTTAGGTAAAATGAGCTAGACATAGAAATACATGCACGATATGATCTCATGCATGTGTGAAAAATAAAATAGCCATCTCAAAGAAATTAAAAATAGTACAGCCATTATAACAGGCTAGGGATAGGGTGAGATGAATAATGGGAGTAGCATGGTCAATGGGTACTAAGTTACATTTATATATGAACAGAAAGTTCTGGTGTACCATTAACAGTAGCATGAGTACAGATAATGACAATGTGTTATTTTGAAAAGCTACAGGAAAGAATGGTGAATATTTTAGCATAACAAAATGATAAATGTTTGATTGGTTGATATATTTAACCTGATTTATACATTACACACTATATAATTGCATTGAAACAAAAATGGTATCCCATAAATATGTGTAATTGTTGTGTTTAAAAAAATAAATTTAAATTCAAATACCGTTTCAAAAATAAGGCAGAACTTGGTGAGCACAGTGGCACACCTATAATCCCAGTGATTCTGGAAGCTGAGGCAGAAGGATCACGAGTTCAAAGCCAACCTCAGCAATGGTGAGGCACTAAGCAACTCAGTGAGACCTGTCTCTAAGTAAGATATAAAATAGGGCTGGGGAGGGGGCTCAGTGGTTTAGTGTCCGTGAGTTCAATCCCCAGTACCAAAATATAAAAATAAATAAATAAAAAAAATAAGCCAGAACTTGAGATTTTGAAACATTTCCCCCTATACTTATACCAAAAAGTAAGAAACTTTGTTCAGAAGAAAAGACTAAAATTATAGCTAAATAAAAATTATATACAATTAGTATAAATATCAACCATGGAGCTAACCAGCTATTTTCAGCAGAATCTAAGGATATAGATGAGGTTCTTCCAATAGAAACACTGCCAGCTTGGAGTAAAGACAACAAATAAAAACCAATTTTGGATATGTCTCAAGGATAATCAGAATTGCCACTCCTACCACAGGTCTAAGAACCAAGATTACTCCTTCTTTTGGTTTTAAGAGTTCTGAAGACATGAATCTTGTACAGAACTATGTGGGATGGGTTCCTGAAAAGAGATATTTGAGTAGCACTTTGTTGAGCCAAGGGGTGGGGTTGTCTAATAAAACCATGAAATGATGTCTGCTCCCTAGTTGGCTTGTAAAGCATAGAATCAAACAAAAGAAACTTTTTTTTAGAAGTTGAATTTGAATGTAGTTTTTTTTTTTTTTTTTTTTAATATTTTTAGTTGCAGTTGTTCACAATACCTTTATTTTGTTTTTTTTTTTTTTTTTTTTTTTTTTTATTGTTGTGCTGGGGATCAAACCAGTGCATCACATATGCTAGGCAAGTGGTCTACCACTGAGGTGTACCCCAACCCCTTAAATTTTAATGGAATTTTATTTGGTATCTTTTAGAATTCTTTATGACATATCACCCCTTTCTTATTTCTGTTCTCCCATTTGGGAAAGGAATCTATGCCCTTGTCTCACCATTCCATTGTAGAAGACAAGACTTGTGGGGTTTCTCAGGTTCACAGCTAGGGAAGAGTGTGCCTCAAGATACACAGTACATAGGACTTTACCCATAGAGGATTTAGAAGGTATTTAGTTGAGACTTGTGCTGTCAAGATTGGAGTTCATCCTAAAATGTATTAAGATTTGGGGCATGTTGGAATGGAATGCAGTATATTACCTGGTGGAACATGATGATGGGGATAGCAAAGAGGAAAATTCCATGGAGTGAACTGCGTACACCCAAAATTCATTAAATTGAAGCCCAAACCACCAATGCTATATGGTTGAGAGATGAGTGTTTGAGAGATAATTAGGTATAGTTGTGGTCATGAAGATGGGACCCTCACCATGAGATTAGAGCCCTTATAAGTAAAGGAGGCAGAGAGCTAGCTCTCCCTCTCTCCAAGCTATGTGGGTTCATAGCAAGTGTTGCTAGGGGGCAAAATTGCAACGTGTGCCGTTGCCGAAGTCTGGCTAGGCACAAAATCATGAGCCACTCAAGCAGGAACAAACTTTATTTTTTGAAACTGCCGCCAATGTTCTGTAGGCCCCTGGGAAGATCGCAGATCCACCCACGCGACATTCTCCCTGAACCCCCAGAGGAAGTTCCTCCCCCGGAACTCCCTCCTACTGTACTTCCCCAACCAATGGGAACTCTCCAGGAGTCCCTAGCAGGCCGAGGTGAATAGCAGGAGTCCAATATCCATATGAATGCAAATCTTAACATAATCATATCATCTCAATGGCTTGCTGGCATCACCTTTCAACCAAAAATGCCATGCATCATATACTTGGCTGACTCTTAGCATCTGCCCCCTTCTGTTTAATTAAGCAACAAGCAATGTGCCTAGGGACTGTGCCTGTTAGGTTTGTCCAATTCAACATATGTTTCTTACCCGTCATCGGAAAACTGACCTCTAGGCGCCAGCCTCCTGTCTTAGGTTGATACCACTGCAATTGGATCATACCCGTCACTGACTACCAGTCCAGCATATAGCCATACTTATGGATAGGCCTATGCACCAGTGGGGGGGTGAAGTTCTTTGCCTCACCACTGTTGGCCCCCAAATTTGGCCTTGGTGCCGGGGGGGGGGGGGGTGAGGTTCTTTGCCTCACCTCTGTTGGCCCCCAAATTTAGACCATCACTAGTAGAAGGGAGGAGGATACAGAAATGCCACGACACCAAGTCAATTGATGGCTCCTAGGAAACATTGCATCACTGGTGACACATCAGCAAAGATACGCTAGCACTACCATAATTTGCTGCATCAACAGATAGATCACAATGCATACAAGTGATACATAGTCCAGGCAAGTTCTGTAAGCATTTCAAAGCAGACAAATCTATCAATATGTCCATATCCTCCCAAAATAAATCGACTCATTGATTGAGCATTACTTGTTGAGTTATTAATCATTGATGTATCAGTTTATACAGTTTGTTGTGATAACTCTCGAAGAAGTTGTAGTTTGGTTTCATCTTTGTCTTCACCGGCACTGGGATGAAAATAGGAATTCTGACAATGATGCTAAAAAAAAAAATATGTAACATTTCAACAGGTACTAAGAAAACAATTTTTAGAACAATTTACATTATCCTGAACAGAATTATTAAATATAATGAAAAGGAAAGGTGAAAGTAAACAAACAGATCTGTTAACCTCCAATTTGTTCATATATTAAAACAATCCTCAACAGCTGTTTACCCAAATTAAATTAAACTATTAAAATCACGTGAATAATAAAAAAAAAAAATTCGGATCCATATTCATGAGCGCTCCTCATATATGATATATGGACATACGCACATACAGACATACAACACAAAACAGAAGTGTGCACACGTAACATACAACACATAAGACAATAGTAAAGGCCTTGTAGCTTTACCTAGGTGAAATCTCCATTGCAATGTTTAAAAACTCCACAGTCAAAAAATAAAACTGATCAGAAAAACATTAACCTAGGTCTGTATGAGCTCAAAAATAAAATATAACTTTATGATGTGGGGAAAAGCAATAATAAAATAGATATTGAAAAAAGCATCCTGGTTAATCACTGTCACGGATGTAAGAAGAGCCAAGCTGGAGTTCTGGATATCAGCTGTTATGGATTTGAGTCAAATCATCTTCCTTTTGGTCTGTAGAAATTGTTTTGGTTAATCTCTCTGGAATCCAAATCGGCTGCTGTTCTCCCTGTGGAAAAACACAGAGCCCCGACTCCAGACAATCACTGGGTCAGGACCTTTCCATTGTCCTGTTAGAATATCCTTCCAAAGTACCTTAGGCTTATGTACATTTTTTTGGATACAAATGTCTTGCCACAGCACTAAGTCCTGATGAATCCAAATTTAAAAAGTTTAGAGTAAAAAGGGTTATTTTAAGTTTATCTTTGGGGGATATATACCCCTTTCCAATTCCCTCCTTTTGTTTTAATAAGTACATTTTAATAGTTTGATGAGCTCTTTCAACTATGCCTTGTCCTTGTGGATTGTATGGAATTCCTATTATGTGAGTAATGCCAAATGATGAGCAAAATTTTTAATTTTCCAAATTCTGGCAAGTGTGTGACGTCCATCTGCCAAATATGGTTAGGTATCAGTCCTCTAGGATTGACTCCAAGATTAACTTGTGGTAAAAATGTCACACAATTTTGACATTGTTTTATTATATGTCAGGCTTGTTCTTTAGTTATTTTAAAATGCTTTTGTAAAGTATTAGCATTGACATGGAACCTTTTATAAAAATTTATAGCTTCTTCTATTGTGGAGAATATATGTATGTCATGTGTAGTTTATCTGCTAATTCATTGCCCAAACTAAGGGCTCCAGGCAATCCTGTATGTGCCCTGATATGTCCTATAAAAAAATGGATCTTTTCTGTCCCAGATTAGACTTTGTATAGTGGAAAACAAAGCAAAAACAGTAGAGAAAGGGGAAATCCTACCAGCATCTTCAAGGGATACTATAGCATTAACTATATACTGACTATTGGAAAATAAATACAGAATCTTTAAACATCATAAAAGCTTGTAATACTGCATTAAGCTCTACCTTTTGAGCTGATTGTTTGGGTACTAAAAATGTAAAAGTTTGATCAGGGGTAACTACTGCTGCTGTACCATTATTTGACCCATCAGTGAATATATTTGGAGCATTCATGATAGGGGTTTTTCTTGTCATCTTTGGAAAAAACTACAGGATGCTTAGACCAAAAGGACAACAAAGGATTAGATGGTAAGTGATTATCAAATGAAACATTAGATTTACACATGATTATTGCCCAAGTATTTAACTCATTAGCTAACTTATCAATTTGATCCATAGTATATGGAGTAATAATTTTATTGGGAGAAATTCCAAACACTCCTTTTGCTGCTTTTATTCCTTTGAGTATCAACTGTCCAACAGCCTCAGGATACCTAGTAAGAATAGTGTTAGGAGAATAAGACAAATGTATCCACAATAATGGACCTTCTTGCCAAAATACTCCTGTAGGAATATTTTTTGTTGGTAGTACAATAAATAATAAGGGCAAACTTATATCAATTCTATCCAAATGCATATTTTCCATATATGTTTCAATGATTTTTAATGCCTTTCTTGCTCTAGGCATTAACATTTGGGGTGAATTTGGATCTGATGGACCTTTTAGGACATCAAATAAAGGTCCCAACTCTCCTATTGGTATGCCTAGATAAGGCCTTATCCAATTTATGTCTCCCAATAACTTTTGAAAGTCGTTAAGTGATTTGAGTTGATCTACTCGTATTTGAATTTTTGGAAGTCGGACCATGGTTGAGGATAATAGAACTCCTAAATAATTAATTGGAAGATTTAATTGTACTTTATCTATTGTTATCTCTAGATTATAATTTTTTAATAAATTCGTAAGTGTGGCATAACATTCTAGCAGTGTGTTTTTATCTTTATGTGCCAATAACATATCATCCATATAGTGAAATATTTGTAGTTCAGGATTTTGATTTCTAAGTGGCTGGATTGCTTTGTTAACATAAATTTGACACATACTTGGACTATTAGCCATCCCTTGAGGGAGTACTTTCCATTCATATCTCTGATCAGGACCTTCATGATTTAGTGCAGGGATAGTAAATGCAAAATGTGGACTATCCTCGGGATGAGTTGGAATTGAAAAAAAAAAAAAAAAACAACCTTTAATATCTATAGCTAAAACATATCAGGTTTTTGGTAAAGCAGACAATTGGGGAATCCCTGATTGAGCAGGTCCCATAATAACCATCTCATTATTAATGGCTCTTAAATCTTGCAATAATCTCCATTTACCAGATTTCTTTTTAATGACAAAAATGGGAGTATTATGGGGAGATACAGAAAGTTGTATATGTCCCTCCGCTAATTGTTGTTTGACCAGGTTATGGGCTACTTGTATCTTTTCTTTACTCAGGGGCCACTGAGGAACCCACACTGGTCTTTCTGATTTCCAAGTAATTTTGATTGTCTCAGTGGCCCTTTCTGAAAACCCAATCCATGTCTATTTATTTCTTGATCTATTTGAATTGGTGCTGTCATACCTTGTTCTAGTTCTCTTAATCTTTTTTCTTTCCTAAAGCCTTGTCTAGGCCTAGTAGTGGGCGCGTTAGGATTGATGTTATTTGTTAATGTCAAACCTAATTGATCTAGGACACCTCATCCCCATAAATTTATAGGAAGATGATCCAATACATAGGGCTGTATAGTTCCTTCACATCCTTCAGGATCCTTCCAATCTAATACCATTGCACTTCTATGGGGATTAGTTGCCACTCCTAGGCCTCGAAGCGTTTGAGTGGCTTGTTGTAATGGCCAATGTTTTGGCCATTCTTGACAAGATATGATGCTAAGGTCAGCACCTGTGTCCAGTAGCCCATTAAAGTCATGACCTTGAATATTTAGTTTTAGCATGGGGCGAGAATCTAAATTTAAAGACAGCATAGCCCAATCTACACCTGTGGAGCCTAATGCCTTGGAACCTCTTTCTACAGTACAACTGGAAAATTTATCATGCAGGCTGGGTATTATTAATAACTGTGCTATGCTGTCTCCTGGTGAAATTACTGATATACCTCTTGGAAAACTAGCTATAATTTTTATTTCACCCTCATAATCGGGATCAATTACCCCAGGACTTATCATAAGTCCTTTTAGAGTAGAAGAACTGTGTCCCAATAATAAGCCTACTGTTCCTTGGGGAAGAGGTCCTTTTACTCCTGTGGGAATGATTTGAACTCCCATCTCTGGAGTTAGTACTGCTCTGGCAGAGGCGCAGATGTCCAACCCTGCACTCCCTCTAGTTTGTCTGATGAGGGATTTAATGGATAATGCATCCTGGGCACTACCTTGATGGTGCTGCTTGGTTCCTCCATTGCCCCGTATATTTGTGATTTTGGGCCCCGGAGCATTGGGCCCTCCAGTCCGTTTTTTGGCAATGGACTCTGATGCCTTTCTCCATGATATCGTGGGTAAACACTTGGTCCTTGTCTGTTTTTTGATAATGGAATACCCTCTATGGTGGTTTGAGAACGGCATTCATTAGCCCAATGATTCCCTCTATGGCACCGTGGGCAAATACCCGGTATTCTACTCCTTTGATTCCTAGCTTTGTTAAACCCTCCTCCTATGGGGCAACTCCTTTTAATATGTCCTGTTTGATCACAATTATAGCATGTTTTTGGCCTGGCATCTAAATCCTGTTGTACTGCTGCCAAGACTTGCTCTTGTTCATTAATGTCTCTACATAATTTAATATATGTGTTTAAATCTTCATGTCTTCATGGTCTAATGACCTCTCTGCAGGAACGATTTGCTTGGTCATAAGCCAGTTGTTTTATTAATGGCATTGCCTGTTCTGTATCTCCAAATATTCTAGAAGCTGTTTGAATAAGCCTATCTACAAATTCAGCATAAGGTTCATTAGTTCCTTGTATTAATTAGATAATTGTCCTTGTAAATCTCCATGCCCCTGTAAAGTTTTCCATGCCCTAACCGCATCTACAGCAATTTGTGCATATACGCCAGGATCATATTCAATTTGTTGCCATTGACCCTCATAAGGTCCTTTTCCTAATAACATATCTAGATTTCTTTGAGGGTAACCAGCTGCTGCATTTCGCCTAGCTGTCTCCATGCAAAATTCCTCATTGGCAACCTTCCATAACAACTATTGTCCTCCATTTAGCACAGATCGACAAGTTAGCCCAATCTGCTGGCATCATATCTAAGTTGGTGGATTCGACCATGCTCACAGTGAAGGGTGCTTGCAGCCCATAGGTTGTTACAGCCTCCTTTAATTGCTTTACTGTTTTGTAAACTAAAGCATGGTGAATTTGTTGCCCTCCTGCCTGCTCAAGTACAGGACATGCTAATCTTTGGGGTCCTGCCTCAGGATTCCGTCCATCAAATACGGGATTTGAGGGCCACTCAGCTGTAGATGGAGCTGTTGGTTAGGGTTAACCAGAATCACACTGAATAGAAAACACTGAAATAATAGTAAAAGAAGAAAGAAGCCAGGCTTGGTAGTGCACATTCAAGAGTTTGAGGCAGAAGGATAGCAAGTTTGAGCTCCACCTGGGCAACTTAGTCTTGCAATGAAAAATACAATAAAAATAAATAGTTCTGGAGATATATAGCTCAGTGGTAGATATAGCTCAGTGGTAGAATGTCCTCTGGTTCAACCCCAGTACCACAAAAACAAATAAATACACAAAGAAAAAAAGAAGAAAATGAAGGATGAGGAGGAGGAGGAGAAGAAGAAGGACAAACAAAAATACAAAATGGAAAATATTATGAATACAATAAACTTATTCTAAAATGAATTGAAAAATAATTCAGGATAGGCAGAATTGTTCTGAAATGAATGAAAATAATGTGTGAAGATAAAATTTAGTAAATATTTAAATTTATTGCACAGTTCCAGCATTTTAAATACTGACACCAACAAGTTAATAAACTGTGTTAAAAAATAAAAATATGAAGAAAAACTGGGAAAGACCAGAAAAGTAAAATTGGAATTTGTTGTTACATTTGAGCCTTACAAATCAATATGTGTATCAGAACCCAAGAATCACAAAATATTTGTCTCTCATTTTGTAAATAGGAAATATATTCAAGTAACAGCTAATTAATAAATGAAACTTTTAAATTACATTATTTTATTTGGGTTAAAGTACCTTTTATAAGGATCTCCTACAAGTTAATTCCCAAATTCTACCAAAACTGACCCTAACATTAATGAACAATATATACAGGTAATTAACAGAATGGAAAATATAAAATATTAAAATTTGTTTAAATTTATTTAACATAAAGAACATGAAAATTAAGTCAAGTACCATATTTTATCAGTCACAATAGCAAAGATAAAAATCCTTGAAAATACATTATTATTGTTATGCTATTTAAGATATGAGGATACAGTCAATTTCACATGTGAGTTTAGAAATATGATAAATGTTGATGTCAACTTGCTAATGCCTATCAAAATTACAAACCTAAAAATTCTTATGGAGGTGAATTTTTTTATTGTGTGCAAGTATTTTGACATGTATACATATTAAATTTGTTGATGTATACAAGCATAGCTCACTTTATTGTGCTTTCTCTTTATTGGGCCTCACATATATTGCGATGCTTTATAGATTAAAGGTTTGTGATAACCTTGAGTCAAGCAAGTTTATCAGTACCATTATCCCTTAAGCTAAAACCTAATCCAGAGCAAGGATCTAATTCTTTTCAATTCTATGAGAGCTGATTTTGAGGAAGCTTCAGAAGAAAAGTTTGAGGCTAACACAGGTTGACTAATGAGAGTTAAGGAAAGAAGCCATTTCAAAGTCCAATGTGAAGCAGTGAGTGCTAATACGGATTTTGCAGCAAGTTGTCCAGAAGAACTAGCTAAGACAATTGATGAAGGTGGCTACAATAAACAACAGATTTTAAATGTAGACAAATCAACCTTCTATTGGAAGAAGATGCCATCTAGGGATTTCATAGCTAAAGAGAAGTTAATGCCTGACTTCGAACTTAAATCTTGTTAGGGGCTAACACATCTGGTGTCTTTAAGTTGAAGATAATATTGATTTATCAATCCAAAAATCCTAGGGCCTTTAAGAATTATATTAAATATTACTTGTTTAGCTTGTGTAAATGGAAAAACTTTGGATAACAACATGTTTGTTTATAATTCTTTAAAGACTGGTACCAAAACAGGCGGGTGGACCAATGGTACAGAATAGAGGACACAGAAACCAATCCACAAAACTACAACTACCTTATATTTGATAAAGGGGCTAAAGGCATACAATGGAGGAAGGATAGCATCTTCAACAAATGGTGCTGGGAAAACTGGAAACCCATATGCAACAAAATGAAACTAAATCCCTTTCTCTCGCCATGCACAAAAGTTAATACAAAATGGATCAAGGAGCTTGATATCAAATCAGAGACAAGCCATCTGATAGAAGAAAATGTTGGCTACGATCTACATACTGTGGGGTCGGGCTCCAAATTCCTCAATAGGACACCCATAGCACAAAAGTTAATAACTAGAGTCAACAAATGGGACTTACTCAAACTAAAAAGTTTTTTTCACAGCAAAAGAAACAATAAGAGATGTAAATAGGGAGCCTACATCCTGGGAACAAATCTTTACTCCTCACACTTCAGATAGAGCCCTAATATCCAGAGTATACAAAGAACTCAAAAAATTAGACAATAAGATAACAAACAACCCAATCAACAAATGGGCCAAGGACCTGAACAGACACTTCTCAGAAGAGGACAAACAATCAATCAACAAGTACATGAAAAAATGCTCACCATCTCTAGCAGTCAGAGAAATGCAAATCAAAACCACCCTAAGATACCATCTCACTCCAGTAAGATTGGCAGCCATTCTGAAGTCAAACAACAACAAGTGCTGGAGAGGATGTGGGGAAAAGGGTACACTTGTACATTGCTGGTTGGACTGCAAATTGGTGCAGCCAATTTGGAAAGCAGTATGGAGATTTCTTGGAAAGTTGGGAATGGAACCACCATTTGACCCAGGTATTCCCCTTCTCGGTCTATTCCCTAAAGACCTAAAAAGAGCATGCTACAGGGACACTGCTACATCGATGTTCATAGCAGCACAATTCACAATAGCAAGACTGTGGAACCAACCTAGATGCCCTTCAATAGACGAATGAATAATAAAAAAAAATGTGACATTTGTACACAATGGAGTATTACTATGCATTAAAAAATGACAAAATCATAGAATTTGCAGGGAAATGGATGGAATTAGACCAGATTATGCTAAGTGAAGCTAGCCAATCCCTAAAAAACAAATGCCAAATGTCTTCTTTGATATAAGAAGAGTAACCAAGAACAGAGTAGGGACGAAGAGCATGAGAAGAAGATTAACATTAAACAGGGATGAGAGGTGGGAGGGAAAGGGAGAGAGAAGGGAAATTGCATGGAAATGGAAGGAGATCCTCAGGGTTATACAAAAGTACATACAAGAGGAAGTGAGGGGAAAGGGAAAAAATAATACAAGGGGGAGAAATGAATGACAGTAGAGGGGGTAGAGAGAGAAGAGGGGAGGGGAGGGGAGGGTGGATAGTAGAGGATAGGAAAGGCAGCAGAATACAACAGACACTAGCATGGCAATATGTAAATCAATGGATGTGTAACTGATGTGATTCTGCAATCTGTATATGGGGTAAAAATGGGAGTTCATAACCCACTTGAATCAAAGTGTGAAATATTATATATCAAGAACTATGTAATGTTTTGAACAACCAACAATAAAAAATTAAAAAAAAAAGATGGTAAGTTCAGTGTTGGTACTTACTGTTCAAAAAGGAAGATTCCCAGGAGCTATGCTAAAGTTGCACAATGAGAGTATTGCTTTGCATATCTGCTATCAAGATATCCATTCTGCAATGCATGGATCAAGCAGCAATTTCAATCGCCAGGTACTGATGTTTAAGGAATACATTTTGTAATGCTGTAGCAGCCATAGTGATTTTTCTGATGGATCTGGGCGAAGTAAATTGAAAAGATTCTAGAAACAATTCACATTCTAGATGTTATTATTAGTGACTCATAGGATGAGGTAAAAATATTAACATTAACAACAGGACTTTGGAAGAAGATAATCATAACCCTTATGGACTTCACTGAAGTAAGGAATGTGGTATAAGTAGAAAGAGAAAAAGAATTAGAAATGGACCCTGAGAATGTGACTGAAGTACAGCAACTCATGATAGCCTGTCATCCAGTAGTGTCTTTAAGGACATCCAAGAATAAGTTCTCTTTGTTTTTATCAATGAAAAATATATAAAGTTTTTTTCATAAGTAAATGACAGTCTGAGTAAAAAAAAAAAAAAAAAAGTTAGTTTCCTCACAGGAAGTGAGTGTTTTTTTTTTTTTTTTTTTTTTTAGTTTTGTATACTTATGGGGAATTTTGAAATAATCTTCATTTTTTCTTGTTGATTGCTACATGTTTATGACTGTAAACTTTAAAGTTTGTGTATCTTGGAAGTTCATTTTTTATTATGAAGTAATTCAGAGTGACCCAAACCTTCCTCACTTTTTTGGCAATATATCCAGAAAACAGTATCCCTATTTCCCTGTAGTTTCAGATTTCCTTTAGTTTTGATTTGTTGTTGTTGTTTCTCCTCTGTTCAATTTGCTATTTTGTCCTTTCCAGTAACTACATTATATATATATATATATATATATATATATATATATATATATATATATATATATTCAAAGAACTATCAAGCTTTGTGCAGATGTCTCTCTCTCTCTCTTTCTCTCTCTCTCTCTCTCTCTCTCTCTCTCTCTCTCTATATATATATATATATATATATATATATATATATATATATATATAATAATTTCTTAAAACTCATTTTACTTTGTGTTTGTTTTCATAGCACTCTGTAGCAGGTACTCTATGCTTTTACCGTTTTCAGTACTTCTGTTTTCATTGTTTACAATGTGATAACTTAATTTTCTCTTGCAGTTTCTTCTCGATATCTGCCAACCCACACCCCTCTCTTTCTGATGCTTAACAGCTCTACCTTGAGGTTTGCATATATCATCAAGCTCTCAGCAATCTTTTTTTTTTTTTTTTGGCAAATTTCTTTATCCACTGTTTTTCACTTCAGTTTTTACTCTTATATTTTTATAATTTTAATGTATTTTGCATATTATGTTTAACTATCAAACCTCATTTAATGACATGCATTCTTTTTTTGGCTGGTGTTTTGCATAAAATATATTTTGATGTGTGGAAAAGGCAGCATTCATGGTCAAAAAAGTCTATGTGCAGAGTGATTTATTTTTACACTTTATTTTTTTCCATTTGTAGAGATATTCCCAATTAATAGTGTTCCACAGGGGGAAAAATATGTTTGGAGGGGCTGGGATTGTGGCTCTGTGTTGGAGCACTTGCATGGCACCTCCTGTGGGGCACTGGGTTTGATCCTCAGTACCACATAAAGTAAATAATTAATTAAAAATAATGGTATTGTGTCCCTTTTCAACTGAAAAAAAAAAAAAAAAAAGATTTGGAAGGATTTCTTTATTTGGCCAAATGACCCCGACTTTCCTTTTGAGGCAACAGAAGTGATCCATGGAAGCTGTCTCTAATAGCCCTCACAAAGCCTTCCAAATCCTTCTTTAAGTATCTTATGGAAACCTCATTGAACACCAGTTACATTCTGTAATTCTTTCTTTTAGGTAGACTGTCAGTGATACAGAACCCTGTGCTTATGTTGAAGCCCAAGTATTCATTTCCTTTTACTCATGACCATTGCCTTATTTTCTTAATTTATAGGACACAAAGAGTCATCTTTTTTGTACCATTCATAACATAAAATATGTTTTAGTATTTATCACAGGGTTCATGCCTACAACGTAGGGCTCAACCCAATGCAGTGTGTGGCCTACAGTGTGTTATCAGCAGTACCATAGGTTTCAAAATAATTTTATATATTGCATTCATTTTTTTGGTTTATATTTTAGTTGTTGATGTACCTCTATTTTATTCATTTATTTATATGTGGTGCTGAGAATTAAACCCAGAGCCTTACACTTGCTAGGCAAGCACTCTACCACTGAGCCACAAGCCCCTTCATTCAAGTTTTATATTGCATTCAAGTCAATTTTGTATTGCTATAGAACACTATTTACTATTGTATGATCTTATAGCAGTTAATGGAAGGTCATATTATTTTAATTTTATTTACCCTGATGCATCATTCATAAATGTCAAATTTAGAGGCTACTATGTGTGTTCTATCTTAAATTTTATTCCAGTCTAATGGTTGTCCTATATACATACTTGGCTAACTATTAAATTCTTGGTAAGAAAAGCAAC
Source organism: Marmota flaviventris (assembly GCF_047511675.1). NCBI lineage: Eukaryota > Metazoa > Chordata > Mammalia > Rodentia > Sciuridae > Marmota > Marmota flaviventris. The sequence goes on from NC_092519.1 coordinate 7,232,776, forward strand.
CCTAATTGCTTTATTCTTAACAGGTGATATAATCTATTTTAAAATTATACTCTTTTGAGAAGTACTCTGAGGAATTCATTATGCTAACAATACGAATTGACCATATAATACATATCTTCATCACATCCCATTTGAAATATAATCTAAGATATAGATATTCTACCCCCAGGCTTGATTAAATATATAAATCACATCTGCAGAAAAATATTTTAAATCTGAATTTATAGGATTTGCAAATATCTTATATACTATCCATGGGAACTTTTATATCTCAGATTGTGTGTTAGAGGAAAAACATCCTTCTTAATGACCTAGACTCTTAACAATTGACATAATTTAACTCTGGTTCTAAAGCTGAGGATAAGTGGGATCCACTTTGTATACTAATTACATGTATGGCTTTCAACTTCAAGATTGAATGCCTTTGCATCATTCTGAACGAGGTAGAATAATTTTTAAGTGTCAAAAAATGTCATTTTTGATAGTTACAACAAATGGAACAGTTGCCAAGTGATCTATATTTTTGGCAAACTGTCTGTGTTAAAGACATTTATAATATCATACATCAAACATTGTCTAGCAAAAGTAATTATTCTAAGAAATATACAAGTTTGGGGAAACAAAGATGTTCAGGAATACAATTATGCTCAAGATTTTTAAATTAAAAGTAAAATAAATTTATTAAATTTTAATTCAATCTTTTATTTTATTTGCTTAATATTTGATCATATATGACTTTCATTTACGAAGTGTTATTTGTCTCATTATTATAACAGAACCTAGACCATTCTGTCTTAAATTTATATTTCTCATGAAGAAGAAAAAATATTACCTCTTAACACATAATGCAGAATTTGAAATTAAGAACTATTAAGAAATTTATCTATGATAGCTCTAAGATAAGCATTAAAATTTTGTTAGGTTGCACACCCCTGTAAGCCCAATGGCTTGAGATGCTGAAGCATGCAGATGGTGAGTTCAAAGCCAGCCTCAGCAATGGTGAGGCATTGAGCAACCCAGTAAGAGCCTATCTCTAACTAAAATACAAAATAGGGCTGGGGATGTGGTTCAGTGGTTGAGTATCCCCGAGTTCAATCCCCAGTATCAAAAACAAAACGAAACAATTTTTACTATTCAGTTTTGGTTTTTCCTAAGCAGAAATAGAGTTTATATTTTATCTTTTTTTTATTTCTCAAAACCTAGTATATAACAAAACTAGTAAGTAAATAATAAGCCAAGTCAGTAAATAAATAAACACTAAAACAAAATTTCTTGTGTATCAAGGTGGTTGTGCTCTACAGTTATAATATAGCCCAGAACCAATCACTTTGAAAGTTGTTCATGTTCCTGTTCTGAGGGACCATATTTGCCTATGGAGGTACATATCCATGTGTATCTCTGGCTTTCAACCAGACCCGGTACCTCAGAACTTATGTTTTGTTATAATTATTGTTGTTGTAATTATTGTTGTTGCCTTTGTTATATAAATTCACATTTATATTAAAGCTTAAAAAAATACTACATAGTATGTCCATATCTTCTTTATGGTCACTAAATGTTGAGTCACAGGTAGGCTGTCTCATTACAATTAGTATACTAGTATCTGTATGTTGTGAACCAGGACATGCCCTTATATAAGTAAAGTATGATTGAAAACACAAGTACATTAATATTAATAAAATTCTACAATTATTAACATTTTGTTAAATATTTAAAATTCATCCCTTAGCAAAAAAAAAAAAAAAAAAAAAAAAAAAAATCTTCATTAAGATTCAACCTATGTATGTATATTACATTCAATTTTTCTTTGTTTTTAATTTAAGTTGGAAAGGCCCTTCATACATTCATTTTATCCATGTTCTTGATATTTTCTAAAAGTTCTTGCCAATATGGAAATGATCAAAGAAGGGTAAGTTATGTGAGATGTAAAAAGTACTGATGACTAAAGTACTCCCTACAGCCAAGCTGGTGGTACTCTGTGAACATCAAGCAAATAGTAACAATAACGAGTTGTAACCAATATATAAGAATCTATGAGTCCGTTTGCTTATTTATTAATATCAATATTCATATTGAATAAGTAAGCAAATAAATAAATGTCATTGATGGGAAAGCTGCTTATTATATTTTACTTATAACCTAAAAATGAAGAAGCAGTGAGAAAAATAGGAAAAATATTTTGTAAAACAAAATATCGATACAAGTTAAAATCTATGCTGTCAAAAATCATCAATGGATGCTCTGTCAAAAATGCAACTAAAATTGAAGTATTAACATAGTCTGATATTACTTCCTTTGGACCTTTATTGGTGAAAAAAATCAAAACAGTATCTTTATAATGGAAAACTTCAATAAACTCCATCTTACTCAGGTGATAAAATTTAAAATCACCAATAATGAGATGTCAAATATACCAATATAATGTACTGAGCATTGAAGAACAGTACTTCAATGACATTCTGGTCAGAATGGATAACAAGAATCTAATGATGTAAAAATATGAGCTGCAGCCCAATAAAGGAACATTCTGCAACCTAGCTAACTTATATAACTACAGACATTCTGTGGGTTGTTGTCCTTTGATTTTTGTTTGTTTGGTTTAGCCATTCTCTCTTATGAAGTTTATTTTTCCAGGTTTTTCTTGGATTCTCTCTCTCTCTCTCTCTCTCTCTCCCTCTGCCTTCCCCTTCCCTTCCCCTCTCTCACAGCCCCTGCCCCTCCCCCTCTCTTCCCACTTTCCTCCCTCCATCCCTCAAAAACACATATATGTAGGTAAGTTCTATGCATATATCTGAGATCTTCTGCACATAGCACAGTAATTCTGTCTCAATGTTACTGTATAAAACTGCATAATGGACACCGATCTCAGCTTAGCTGACAAAGTACTCATTTTGTAAACACTCAGATAACATACTTCATCTTTTGTCTATCCACTCAAGAACCATTTTCTTTTTGACTTATTCATCATGTTCTGCTGCATTGTTCTATGTTAACAATGATCGATCTCAACTTTTGGATTATTTAAGGGAATCATCTCTGACTTATCCCCAGCAGAGTACTTAGTTGGTAAATAAATTGAGTTTCAAGTATGTGTCATATTTGCAGTTCTTAACAGTTTCCTTTTTGTTGTACACTGAAACAGTCCTGGTAAATGAACTTTAGATTGGATTGTTTCCCTATGTCCCTAACTGCATTCAAACAAATTTACCCGCACAGTTCACAATTTCATCCTCACAGTTGCAATCTCAAGTGTTCTGGAGGGAATTTTTTTTTTCCTTTGTTTTCCCATTGTTTATAGAGCCATATATGAAAACGCAGGATGAAGAAGAATTCAAAATAACTCCTAAAATAAACTGTTACATATAATATTTTAAATTTGCAAGAAAAATCAAACAGTTTTTGAAATGATATGGAGCTTTCCATTTTAAGATGTTATGAGAATGCCCTCAAGTCTGAGAGACATTGCTGGCTATGACAAGTTGCAATCTCTTTAATCTTTGTTCTCATAAAGTATGTGAAACATTTTTTTACTATATGATTTTTTTTATTCTACTAACCAGTGATAAGACCAATTATGTAGCTAATTTTATATTTTTGTGTTTGAAATAAGCAGAAATTGATTCACTATTCTGTATGGTGCAAACAAAAAATCTAATAGAGATTCAGATTCAAGAGTTTTGTTTATTGGAACTTTCCAATAAGAGTGTGCATAATTAGGGGGAAAATGCTAATAAAGTTTCTCAAGTAATTATGTATATGAGAGGCTGGTAATTAAGCCCAATATTCGTTATGGCTCACCTTTTCTATACTAAGTCCAAACTAAACTAAGGGATAATTTCTAAAGTACTGGTTTTAAACTTGAAGATAATAAACTTAGGTTCTAATTACTTTAGGGCCATTGAGTGTGCATATCTAGTTTTAAAACTCATTATCAGCATTCACTTGGTAGAAATTGTCTTTCCTCATTCTTCCTACAGGTTTAAATAATAAAGTAAAATGTGCAAATTTTGAAAGCATTCTATTTTTCATTGTACTTACATAATTAGAATAAAATGAGTAGCATTTCAGAAAAATCATTAAAGATACGGTTACACAAAAGTTGTATAAAATTAGGAAAATACTAAATTGATGATTATCAATGTTAGAAAAAGGTTTGTGCAAGAAATAGGCAATAAAATATCTACAGAGATACTTTTTATTGTTATTTGTTTATTGCATTAAAATGAGCCAGCACCTTACAAACTGAGGGCCAAATATAGCCAATAGTCCAAATCCAGCCAAAAGGGTTCATTTGAATATTTGAGGCTGTTGTCATGAAGTTTTATTGCAAAACAACACATCTATTATTTTTTAATGTTTTCATTAGTCATTAGGGTCATACATAATATTAGGGTTCATTTTGTCATAGTCATGAAAACATGAAATATAAATTGATCAATTTCAGTCCCCAATACTTGTTTTTTTTTTTTTTTTTTTTCCTGCCCTTTCTCCCTTCCCCTGTTCCTCTTCTTCTACTCTACTGGTTTTCCTTCTATTTTTTCTATTTATTTATAGTTATTTATAATTATTCTTAATTGTGCTTTATACACATGCACAAAAGTGAAGTTTGTTGTGGTATATTCATGTACATACAGAGCATAAGTCTTTAAAATTTATTTTAATTGGGTATATATGACAACAGAATGCATTTTTTATTCATTGTACACAATTGCAGCACAACTTTACATTTCTATGGTTGTACACCATGTAGTGTCACACCATATGTGCAGTCATACATGTAACTAGGGTAATGATGTCCATCTCCTTCCACCATCTTTCCTACTCCAAGCCCTGGCACCTTTGCCTCCCCTTTGTCCCATCAAAATTCCTTCATTTATCCCATGTCCCCCGCCCCCACAATTATGATCAGCATTCACTTATGAGAACATTTGGCCTTTGGTTTGGGGGGATTGGCTTACTTAACTTAGCATGATAGTCTCCAACTCCATCCTTTTACCTGGCCATCTATTCTTTATGTGATGTTTATGACTTTTTTTTTGCTACAATAATACTATGGAGGAATTGTCATATGGAACATATGGTCCACAAAATGTAAAATATTTACTATCTGACATTTAACAAAAAGTGCTTGATGACATCTGTATTCAAAGGAAATGTTTTGAGCAAATTAGTTTCTGAAACTTGTGATTTGAATGTGTGTATTTATTGATGGTAGGAAACACCTGATATAGATGTACACTTAATCTATATTTTAATCTAATAGTGAAGAAAAAATTGTATATTAAATGAAGTTTAAAAATAGATATTAAAAAATTCTCCATTTGAAAATGTAATTCATTTCTAAATTGATTTCAGAAGATGAAATACAGCTAGACATGACTGTATATTATATATTTTACAGAGTTTTGACCTTTTCAAGCACACTATTTACCTTATTTTACCATTTGAGACAACATGATTGTTTAAATTGCTACAAATTTCCAGTGCATTTCTATTTCTTTGTGTGCTTTTCTTATAGATTTGACTATGTAATGTTTTAGTCTCTGATTGGCACATTTATTTATTAAGATCAATTTCCCTTTCTTTTAGAAACAAAGAGTGATGTTCCATTTAGGATATTGCAAAGTAGTGCTCCTTAAGAAATGTTATAAATGTAAGGTCACTACTGAGATGATTTCTTGGTCATTTGAGCTGTACCTAGACCAATATCTTTTACTTATTCATGATCATTGATTTTTATACAAAGGATTAGTTAAACCTACATTTGTCCCTGATGTCTGTAATGAAGCATCTACAAGTAAAAGTAAGAATTTAGCCTTCATTCCAACAATTAAATATTTTACACTCATTGATTTTATGCTCAACAGTTGTTCTAATGTTGAGAATTTGCTTGAATTTTGAAATAGGAGTTCATTTTAAAATAGGAATGTGACATTTTAAAATTTTCATCCATGTGCTTTTTAACGTAATTTTAATGCCTCTGTAGAATAATATTTTAAGTATAGTTAATTGAACCCAAAAGTTTCTCTATCCATTAGAGATACTGACACTGGAGTTCTAAGTGAGCTGCTCAATGATGCATACTTTCTCATTGAAAAGTTCTTTATTATATCTTGATCTGCTTTACTATGATCACAATATTTGTAGAAAGATACTTGAAAGAGGAATTGCATTTTACTGTAAATATTTTGGAGAGTTTCCAAAGTAATTGAACTTGCATTTATTAGAATGTGGTAAGATAATTAACAGAAGAACATTTATTAGAGTCCTTTATAAAAGGTTTACAAGTCAAGAGGACACATACAAATTCACTAACCTCTCAGAGTCCAGGCCACTTCACTACCTTGTCATATTTAAACATAATCAAAAAGACTGCCCAAGTAATTGAGCGAAAGTAGTTCTCTGTGGGTGACCTACAAACTTGTTCAACTAATCCAGATAAATGGACAAAAAAAATAAGTAACCATTTGACTTTCATGACCGTGAAAGTCATGAAAGTCAAATGGTTATTTTCTAATCAAATAACGTATTTCCTGTTGTTACTCAAACTAAGTTACAAAACCTATGTTGAGTATTTATTTTGTGTATTATTGGTCTAATATGTAGGAATGGCCACATCATCTGCCAATTTGCCCTTAATTTGTACCCATTCATAATGAAATCATGTAGGATTTTATCTAGGCTTTCTTGGGTACTAATAAACAACCTTGAATGTATATATGTAAATCTAGATTTTAAATAACACATTTAAAACATATAATTTATAAATTATTGCCTGTTTTAGCCCTGGGATTTTTCTTCCTTAGAGGCATAATTATCTAATGAAAAATGGTTATTTCTCTGAAAGTAAAAAAAAAAAAAATTATATATAATATTTGCATACAAAGTAGAAAATATAAAGTCAATATATTTAATGGAAACAATTGTTTTAAATTACTTATATGTAGGGCAACATTATATATAGAACTTTCTATAGAAGAGGCAAGAATATATCACTGCTGAAAGGTTTGTAAGAATATTCAAATATAAAAAGTAGAAACTAGCTTTTATTATAATTGTCATTATTTTTTAAATACTTTTATTTTATTTGATTATTTATTTATTTATTTATTTATTTTATGTGGTGACCAGGAATCAAACCCAGCGCCTTGTGCATGCTAGGCAAGCGCTGTACCACTGAGCCACAACCCTGGCCCCAATTGTCATTATTTTTGTTATGACTCTAAAACATTGCTTATAATTTTTTTTAGGATTATGTAAGTATATTTTTTGTCACCTGTTTTTTTTCCCTATTTCAATAATGTGAGCCACTCTAGGCTTTCTTCCATCCATCTCTTTTCCTTTATTTCAATGAACACTGCTTTTTACAAACTATTTTTTAAATAAAGGTAATTAAATTTGATGCAAATTAATCCTTTTGATCTTTTCTTATTTCTCAAGCATGTCTCCTTTTCTAGGCTGTAAAACTGGAATATGCAAGTCACATTTGAAAACTGGAAAATGGCCAAAGGTAAAGAATGAGAAGTAGGGAAAAGAAAATAACTTTGTGCTAATGCAAAAATATAATAAATGTTAAACATTTTCTCATGGATGCATCAACTTAATGAACACATTTTAATATGATACAGTGGGTGAAACTTCATATGTTAGCTCAGCTAGGCTGTGGGGCCCAGTTATTTGGTCAAATGCTAATCCCATTGTTGCAGGAAACATATTCTATAGATGTGATTGATATTTACAACAAGTTGATCATAAACAAAAGTGATTGCCCTCTAAAATGCAGATGGGCCTCCTCCATTCACCTGAAATACTTGGGAAAGAGGTTTCCCATGGAACAAGGAATTCTGCCTCAGGAAGTTAACAATGAAACCTACCTGTCCTTCCAGCCTACCAGCCTGCCTTATGGATTTATACACATACCTGCAGCTTCACCTCTTGATTGTTTCCAGCTGGCTGGCTTGTTGGACTTGCCAGACCCACAATTATCAAAGCCAATTCCTCAAAGTCAACTTTTTTCTCTAACTTTTACACAATTTCTCAACAGCTTTTTCCAATGTTTTGTTGTCTTCTTAATTTCTAATGAAAAAAAGGCAATATGCAGTATCATTAAGCATAATAAAACAAAGTTTTTTGGTATAATTTTCACAAGTGAAAGTGATAAAAATTATGGATAAATGATGGAAATTGGTTCATGCTCATGTATAATTTATTAGGAAATGAGAGAGAGGATGCAAAGTAAAAAAAAAAAGCCCATTATTAAATGAAATACTTCAAAAACAAGGTCTCAAATGAATAATAACAATAGTGTGGTGCAGTATTCTAAAATTAACATTCAGGGACAGGGAAATGAAGATTTCTAGAATCTACATTATATTTGATCCTGAAATAGGTTGGGAAAAATAGAACAGAAGTAAATATTAGGACACTATTCAACTCAGTTTTGTCAGATATTAAAGACATTAGTGAAAATATAAATAGTACTTTTACTATTGGCATTTTTCATTTGAAAAATTCATTTTTAAGAAAATAATTTGTTAATAAGTTTAGTACAGTTAATTTGAAGTGTATTAAAAACATTTTTTAAAAAAATATCTGAGCTTTAATTTCTAATATGGTACATATCTATAAATATGATACACTATTTTAGTCTTTTTAGGCAGCTTCAATAAAATACCATAATTGGATGGCTTATAAATACCAGGAACTCATTTCCAAAAGTTCTGGAGAATGACAAATTTAAGATCAAGTTTTTGGTAGGTTTGGGGTCACATTTAGCTATCTTGTGGTGTTCTCACATCCTCACATGGCACAAGAGATAAGGGAGGTCTCTAGGCCTCTTCATAAAGACTAGAGATTATCCTTACTACACCCACCAAAAAAAAAAAAAAAAAAAGTCCTTAAATAGTACTGAAGCTTTTTGAATCTCTATTTATTTTGGAGATTGGTTTGCTGTTTTCTTACTTGTGAAGGCTTTTATTTTAGGTAACATGATGATGCTGGCCTCATATGATAAGTTGGAAGTGATGACTCCTTCCATTTTGGGGACAACTTTGTGAAATGTGAATGCTAATTCTCTTTTAAATGCTTGATAGAATTCCCCAGCTAGCCATCTGGTTCTGAGTTTTTCTGTGTTGGGAGGTTTTTAATTAGTGATTCAATGTCCTCACTTGATAAAAATGTGTTCACATTGTTATGGTTTTTGAGTCAGTTTTTATCTTTTCTGTGTTTCTAGGAATTTTGAATTTTATCTGGTTTTCTAATTTATTGGTGGTCCTTTTAAATATATATATATATATATATATATATATATATATATATATATATATATATATATATATATATATATATTTAAATAAAATATATTATATATACATATTTTCTGAATTGTATTATACTGGCTCATTTTTTTTAATTCTTTAGAAATTTCAATATTTGTTTTTTTCTCTTAATCAAATTAGCCAAACTTTTTTTTTTCAATTTTATTCATCTTAGAGAAAAATACATAACACTGTTTTTCAGTATTGTTTTTCTATTCTCCATTTGATATATTTCTGAGGTATTTTTTGACTTTTTTTTTTCCCTATTTGCTTTAGGTTTAGTTTGCTCCTCTTTTTCTTTCCCTGCATCTTTGCCATCTTTTTTTTTTTTTTTTTTTTTTTTTAGTTATTTGGTTAGGCATAAAGATTTGCTCATTCTGTTTCACAGGCATGTTTAGTTTTATGTTCCCTTAGCTATACATCCCCCAATGTTTTTCTTCGATTTTTCCCTGGTAAGATTTATAGTTCTATATGAAAGTCCTTTTTGCATGCATTTTGAATGAGTTTTATGTAAGCCATGTGAAGTTTATGTTGAGGTTTCTGGGAGTTTTTTTGTTCGTTTGTTTTGTTTTAGGCATGTGGATTGATCCAAATGATGGGGAAAGATAATCTTCCTGAAATGAAATGATTTCCTCCCTCTGTCAAAACATAGTTGGACATATTTGTTAGCAGCTATTTCTTTATCTTATTTTGTTCTTCTGGTCTGTGTTCTGTCTTTTGCCAGTTCTCCATTCTCCTATTAATTGCAGCAAAGTAGCTGTCTTTAACATCAGGCACAATGATGCTTCCTGCTTTATTCTTTTCAGTGTTGTTACAATTATTCCAAGGATTTTGTCCTTCCATATGAAGGTTGTATAAAAAACTTGGACATTGACTTTTTACCTCTAAACTTGCTGAACTTATCATTTCCAAAAGATTTTGTTTCTGTTTTATTCAAACATACAAAACCTATGTTAAATTTATCTTCAAATGGTAAACATTTTATATCCTTCCTTCAAATTATTAATTCATTCTTTCTTCCTTCCTTTCTTCTTTTCTTCCTCCCTCCCTCCCTCCTTGCCTGTGATAGTTTGAATTTCTGTCTTGGATAAAAATACATAATCTTTGTAATGTTCACAGTCTTGTTTTAAAAATGAGACTGGTTGAAAAATTTTTTAAGTATTTTCTATTAAGTAGAGAATGTACACATCTATTCTTAATTGCTGGGAGGATTTTTTTTTCCTCTTGAATGGGTATTGATTTAAAAATATATATATTTGTTTCATTTATGTATTGGGGATTCAAACCAGGGACACTTTAACACTGAACTACATCCCACACCTTTTTATATTTTCCATTTTGAGACAGTCACTTTAAGTTGATAAGGAGGGTCTTTAACTTGAAATCCTTCTGCCTCATTCACCAAATTAGCTGGGCTCACAGGCCTGTACTACCACATTTAGCATGACTATTGATATTTTTTTTGGGGGGGGGATGTGTACTGGGGATTAACCTCAGGGGCACTAGACCCACTAGACCATTGAGCCACATCCCCAGACCTATTTTGCATTTTTTTTAGAGACAAGGTCCCACTGAGTTGCTTAGCATCTTACTTTTGATAAGTCTGGCTTTGAACTTTTGATACTCCTGCATCAGCCTCCTCAGCCACTGGGATTACAAGTGAGCTCCACTGACCCTGATGAGTATTGATTTTTAAGATTCCTTTTCTGAACCAGACACATTGGCACATGTCTGTTATCCTGATCATTCTGGAGGCTGAGGCAGGAGGATTTCTAATTTAAAGATAGTCAGGGCAACTTAGCAAGACCCTCTCTTAAGATAAGAGTTTAAAGAGGGCTAGGGAGTAGTTCAGTGATAGAGTTCTTGCCTAGCATGTATGAGGTCCTAGGTTCTATCCCCAGTGTGCAAACTCACATGTATACACACACACACACACACACACACACACACACACACACACACACACACAAACACACACAAATGTTTTTTCTGTATCCATTTCAATAATTACAACTTTTATTTTTAGGTCTATTGATATGATAGATTACATTGACTGGTTTTTAATTGAAGTACTGGTTTACCATACTGACAATAAATTCCAGTTGGAATTATGAATATAATTCTTTTAACTACTTCTGGATGTGATTTGCTAATTTTTCACTCAGAATACTAGCATAATCTTTTGAATTGGCTTACTTTAACTTAACCTAATGAATTCAGAGTTGTTGTTCTTATTAAATTTATTTTTTTAAAGAGAGAGAGAGTGTGTTTTTTAATATTTATTTTTTAGTTTTCGATAGACACAACACCTTTATTTGTATGTGGAGCTGAGGGTAGAACCCAGCACTGCACACATGCCAGGCGAGCATGCTACTGCTTGAGCCACATCCACAGCCCATGTATTTATTTTTATTCCATCCCTTTTTGTTAGTTTTATTGTTAGTTTAATTTGTTTATTTCCTAGATGAGGGACATTTGAGTTTTTATACTGATGAACATTTGCTTAAAGACTGTGTAAACTCAAATTTATATTTCTGTGAGTAAATGTGGAATGGGATCTGCAGTTCATATGGAAAACACAAATTTAAGTTCAGCAAAAAGTACCAGACTAATTTCCAGAGTTGATATACAGTTTCACATTCCTTTTGATGAAGTATACAATTTTCAAATACTTTCTCCTTGAAAATGCTAGATATTTTCAGTTCTTTCAGTTTTATACATTCTTAAAGGTGTATAAAGTAGTATTGTATTTTCCTAATGTCTAATGATGTTTGAAAATTTTTTCAGATCTTGTATCTGAAAACTGAGAAAATTTCTATAATTTAGATACAATTAATATCCAATCAAATATTATATCAAATATGTCATTTTTCATTTTTAAAATATTGAGCAACACAAATTAATTTCATGATATTCAATTCATGTATTTCTTTCTTTCTTTTCTCTTTTTTTGGACCAGGGATTAAACTCAGGGTCACTCAACCACTGAGCCACATCCTCAGCCCTATTTTGCACATTTTTTTTTTTAAAGACAAGATCTCACTGAGTTTCTTAGGGCCTTGCCATTGCTGAGTCTGACTTTGAACTCTGGATCCTCCTGCCTCAGCCTCTTAAGCTGCTGGGCTTACAGGCATGCACCACCACACCCCGGTATTTCTTTTTTTATAAATCAACTTTTTGTTAATCAAGAACTTTGCCTTAGTAATGGTTACAAAAATTTTCTGATATACTTTTAGAAGTTTTATAATTTCATTCAATATAATTCAGGCCATGATTCATTTTATGTTAATGTTTGTACATATCATGGAGAATAAACTAAGGTTAATTTTGTGTGAGTGCAAAATTTGCCTTTAATTAGTTCCTAAATCCATCACATATAATATGTGCTAATTCCTAATGCAGTAAAAAAAATCAAATTATTTATGATCTAATGTCTTCAAATTTAGACTCTCTTGATTGAACTACATTCTAAAAATACCTCTAATAGAACTTCTAATCCTTGTTTTCACTGGCTTTACGGTTCCAGGATGTCATCTGCTCCATATTTGACTACTCTGTTTATAGGGAGTCAAGATTCAGGTCCAAGGACTTCTTTTTTTTTTTTTAAACATAATTTTTTAGGGGTTACTTAAAGTATAAATCATTGATTATAAACTGTTTGCATCTACATGGTTAGGTATTACATTACAAAAGTATTGAGCATTTAAGATAGTGTCTATTTTTATGGACCCAATATTTAAAATTTCAAATAATTAGCATGTTCAAGATGTCCAATCCAAAGGATACTCTCACAGTTAGGGTCTTATTTATATTTTCTATAATTTAAAAATAATTTAGATAATTCAATAATTTATAATCTTAAAACATTTGAAATAAAATTAAGGCATGACAAGTGAAATTAAGGAAATAAGATCTTTTTCCCCTCTTATTTTACTGTTTAGAAATTTTACCTTAGTCTCTCCATTTATTTTTTTAAAAATTGGTTTATAGTATAGATTTTCTTATTCCATAAGATTTGTTTATTTCTTATTATATTAGAGTTATTATACAATTGAGTGTCAATGTTAATTTTTTTTTCCTTCTGAGAAATCACTGCTAATATTAGTAAAATTTGAAATTCTGGACAGTACCACAAAATGACTGAGTATCCATACTTGGTTATTTATCTCTAATTGTTCTTAGTTTAAAAAAATTATCACATTAGCAATTTAAAATTTTGATATTGTTTGTATTTTAATGGTTGAACTCTATCTCAAGCTCGATTTTATCCTCTGCATGTGGTTTTTCAGTGGGAATATTGCTATGCATAATTGTCCCATAGTTTCTAGTCACAATTTAAAAGTAGTAAACTACTGAACATCAAAGAATGTTCAAATGAAAACTGTATCATAACATGGTGCAAAGGGCCAGAAGAATGGATAAAAAATTGTAATAGAGAATGAATTAAAATAAATTAAATGTCACAAGGGTAACTTTATATTTTGTTTAATTTTAACAAAAATATGAAAATGTTATGGAAGGATTCTGCTAGGATGAGTACCACCTGGTCTTATTTTGCTATATAACAATTTGCATAAAATCTATTAAGTTTGCTCTATTGCATGCTTCAGGAATTTATTAACCCAGAATTATGGATGATATACAGTACTTGGCAACAAATGTTAATAAACAGAAATTGTACTTCCAGTTAGAAATTCATACAGAAACCAATATGAATTTTAAAGAAAATGAAGTCATTGAAAATTGTTTTCTTAATTTTTTGTAATTAATCTGTTCTAATTAAGAAGGTGTGATTTGTATTTCTATGCCCCTACTTCTTTAGTATATTAAAGAAAATGAAGTTTCATCATTAACTTGGTAGAACTTAATGAGTATCATATAATTACTCTTCTTAATGCCTTTCTTTTTCTCTCACTGGCTTTCTATAAAATAATGAATCTAGATGAAATTCCCTATTAGATGGGAATATAAAAGTTTTTTTTTTAACTGTTATCTATACAAAGATGATATATCTGCATGGCTTTTTAAATAGGTTCCACTCCCTTTTTCTTGTGTTAAACGGTTATTTTTCTCTCTCCTCCTGTCTACATTATTCTTAGGTTTGGCCTTCTTAGAGGTAAAGAATAATGACAATATTTTATATTAGAGTAAGTTTTTAGCCTAATATCTATACTTCAGGTATATGTCTTCTATTTCTATACTCTAGTAAATGCAAGGTTATTTCAAAATTCAACTATATTGGCCTTTTCTTGATATTCTTTCTTTATAAATTATAAAGTTTCAAAGTCTATATGGTTCTTTTTGTATCATTGGGAGGATAATATCATATTTAAAACAATAGGATTTTACCTCAAGTCAGTTATTGAAGAATTTGAGAATCTGAGAGAAGTTATTCTCTGATCATAGATTTTTTAATTTATTTAAAGAAACAGGACAGGGGCTGGGGATGTTGCTCAAGCGGTAGCATGCTCGCCTGGCATGTGTGTGCCCGGGTTCCATCCTCAGCACCACATACAAACAAAGATGTTGTGTCCGCCAAGAACTAAAAATAAATATTACAAATTCTCTTTCTCTCTCTCTCTCTCTTAAAAAAAAAAAAAAAGAAACAGGACAACACAATAGTAATTACTAAACTGGATTAATGTGCAGATTAAATGGAATGGAAAATATGCAGCCAGTTTCTTGGCACAGAGAAATAATATAATAAATGCTGGCATTTTTTAAGCTCTTCATTTAGGGTCTGTTTAAAACGAAGAGGCAATCTATTTTGTGAACTATAATTTGTGGAGCCAAGCATATAGAAATCTCCATAACATTCCTGAAATATTTTACAACTACATAACACTTTAGGCATTTATTTTGTCAAACAATGGTACAGTAAGAAGGTATGATTTTTCTGTATGTTTATGTGCCTATTCTGTGTCTGTCAAATCCAATAGAGATAAAGATAAGTTAGAGTGACAATAGTTTTTGATATATTCTTGTGATTTCAAATCAAGCTAAACCCATTATTTAAACTCATTTATTTTTGTTAAAATTTTTACTTTTGGAGGGGGCTAAAAAAATACTTTGCTTTTCCTTTTAATTTTTTTTTCCTTTAATTCCCCATGTTTTATTCAGTTTAGAACAAAAATTGAGAAAAAATGACCTGTGCTACTAGCCAACCAGCCAGGGAATGATTCTATGTGGAGTATTGGTTACCTGTTAGACACAAAATGACAGGTATTAAAGAAGCAATGGTGAAATGAGCAATCATAGTAGCTATTTTCAGGAATATCCCAGTTTAGTCAAATTGGAAAGACAAATAAATAAAACCATGTTATACCAGTTGAAATGGGTTTCAAATAAGAAGTATACAAGTGACACTGGAGAATAGAGAGTAATTGAGTTTAATTATTTACTTAGCAGAGAAGTGATAGCCAATTAAATCTTCAAAATATGAATAGATATACACATGGTAGGGGAAATATGCTGTGTTCTGAATAACAACACAGGATGATGGCTGGGGTTCTGGCTCAGTGGTAGAGTGCTTGCCTAGCATATGTGAGGCCCTGAGTTTGATCTCCAGCACCACATAAAAATAAATAAACAAAATAAAGGTATTGTGTCCATCTACAACTAAAAATATATTTTTAAAAAACCCAAAACACCAGTTGATTTTCAAATGCTGATTAGCCTTAATACCTATACTCAATAAATTTTTTAAAATAGTACCTTTTTGCAATATACTATGGCATATTTTAAAATGATTATTTTTAGGGGAATATTTTGAGACTATGAAATAAGTACTATTTTATAGTGTTATCAAAGCTAGTAAATACTTGATTACCATGTTGGTACTACTACCTACATTGCACATGAATGTACAGTAGAATAAAAGGATAAGTGTTCTTATCTTACCTTAGATAATTGTCCTTGTAAATCTCCATGCCCCTGTAAAGTTTTCCATGCCCTAACCGCATCTACAGCAATTTGTGCGTATACGCCAGGATCATATTCAATTTATTGCCATTGACCCTCATAAGGTCCTTTTCCTAATAACATATCTAGATTTCTTTGAGGGTAACCAGCTGCTGCATTTCGCCTAGCTGTCTCCATGCAAAATTCCTCATTGGCAACCTTCCATAACAACTATTGTCCTCCATTTAGCACAGATCCACAAGTTAGCCCAATCTGCTGGCATCATATCTAAGTTGGTGGATTCGACCATGCTCACAGTGAAGGGTGCTTGCAGCCCATAGGTTGTTACAGCCTCCTTTAATTGCTTTACTGTTTTGAAATCTAAAGCATGGTGAATTTGTTGCCCTCCTGCCTGCTCAAGTACAGGACATGCTAATCTTTGGGGTCCTGCCTCAGGATTCCGTCCATCAACTACGGGATTTGAGGGCCACTCAGCTGTAGATGGAGCTGTTGGTTGAATTATGCCCTCTGGTGATAGAACGGAGTTAGTAGCAGCCTCCTGTTGTAATTCCCCGCCTGATGGTTGTTTTTCCTCTAAGCTTTCTTTCTTCAAATTTTCCTCTGTCTGACTAGCTCGAGAGACCTTCTCTTTTGCTTGACATAACATGTTTTCTACCATAGTCTGGACCTCTAACAATTTACTTAACAGTCTTTTGGTTTGTTTTTTACTAGTTTCTAATCTACTATAAAGGTAATGCAACCCAATAAGATAGCATAAAACAAAACCGAAACAGAATGAAACAAAAACGGAACAAAGAATAGTTGTATCAATTTTCTCTTTCTCAGGGCCGAACAACTTCAAACCTTGAGCCAACCATTTTTCCCAGTCTGCCTGAGAAAATTCTAGGGATAGGCAGCTTGAAACAAAAACAAAATAAATCAAAACAAGAACACATTGTTTTTTGAAATGGTTACCCATTTTGTCGCCTTCCCTCAGGGGCAAGCAATTTTACTCACCTCCAAGCTTCAGGCGTTCCCTGTACGGGCCACCAAATGCCGCAGTCTGGCTAGGCACAAAATCACGAGCCACTCAAGCGGAAACAAACTTTATTTTTTGAAACTGCAGCCAATGTTCTGTACGCCCCTGGGAAGATTGCAGATCCACCCACGCAGCATTCTCCCGGAACCCCCAGAGAATGTTCCTCCCCCAGAACTCCCTCCTACTGTACTTCCCCAACCAATGGGAACTCTCCAGGAGTCCCATAGCAGGCAGAGGTGAATAGCAGGAGTCCAATATCCATATGAATGCAAATCTTAACATAATCATATCATCTCAATGGCTAGCTGGCGTCACCTTTCAACCAAAAATGCCATGCATCATATACTTGGCTGACTCTTAGCATGCAGTCAAGGGGAGAAATAAAGAAAGTCCACGTGCTTCTGCCCCTTTCAATGCTTTCTTCACTCAAATTACTCAATATAATCTCACAATTATATTGACAAGAAAATGACAATCCTTAATGCTAGGCACTCCAATAGACATAATCAATACACAGAAAAAATTCTAGATTAATTAATTCACAACAAACAATTCTAGATTAATTCTAAGCACTGCAAAACACACTTAATCATGACAGGTTAGTGACAGACATTCCCTCTTTGTGCTAAGTTCAAAGGTCTTAAGTCTTAGGCTTTGAGTGCAGCAGATACACACTCACTCAGACCATGGTGACCAGGTGATCAGGTCTGGAACCAAGGCAGGATTTCCCTGGCATGGAGTGGATGATCCCTTGAGTTGTAGGGAGAAGATTGGTCATAGGCAGAAATTTCCTCTCTCACCAAGGTCCAGAGGAGATGGCAGAGTTTGAGAGTGGTGAGGATCATGCAGAGGCTCAGGAAGGATGACATGTGATGGGATGTCAGGTCCTCACCAGGCTCTCCAGCTTGAGTGCTTCCTTGTTTTGGCTGGCTGAATCCCTGTTCATTTGCTCTATCATTTATACTAGATTTTGGGGGGTTTTGACCCCCCTTTGAATCCTAATCAGCTACCACCGGATTTCTCAGTGACATCATTTACCCTGGAGTCAGAAACAACTGGTCTGGTGTTCTCCACCCTGATCTTCTTCCTTTCCCCTCCTATCAGGTGTGGAGGCCATACTGGAGGGCTCTATGGGTGTGCCTGGTGAAACTGCAGGTTTCAAACTGGAGTTTTCTAAAATGGAGTTGCTTAGACTCAGGCCTAAGGCCTTCCTAACATTAAAAAAAGCCAACTATAGAGCTGGGATTGTAGCTCAGTGGTATAGTGCTTGCCTAGCCTGTGTGAGGCACTCAGTTTGATTCTCAGCACTGCACATAGATAAAAATCCATTGACAATTAAAATAATATTTTTAAAAGCTGTTTTCAAGCCAAGATAGGCTTTCAAGAAAAGCAGATCATACCAGCACCTTGATCTTGAACTTTTAGACTCCAAAACTGTCAAAAAATAAATGCATGTCATTTAAATAAGCCAGTCTATGGTATTTTGTTCAAGTAGCCTGAACTGACACAGAAATAGTATAAACCAACAATTTCACTATGCTAACCAATTCCTGGTTATGCTACAAGAGAAATGAGTGCTTACCTTCAAAACAACAGCTGTAGCAGAAGATCCACTTCAAATTTATTTATAATACTTAACAACTAGAAAGGATGAAAAATATAAGAAAGTTAGAATGAGTGAACACTTTGTGCTGGATTCATGTGATAAAATACTACTGGCCAATGAACAAGAACAGAGTGCTGTGTCACATGAAAACACAGATGGATCTCCTGGACTGAGGATCTGTCCAGAGAAAGATCCAGACTCTGAAGACAACCTGGAATCTCTCCCCCCCCCCCCATTGATATGAAGGGGAAATCAAGCAAACTAGTGCATCATGACAGAGTTCAGAATTGTGGGTAATTTGGGAAGTGACTATTTAAAAAGGCACAAGGACCATTCCAAAGTTCTGGAAATATTCCATACTTTCTAGCAGACACATCACATATACACGCACAATTACATGTACGTTCATTCCTAAGGTGTGTGAAATCCAATGAAAAGAAAAATAACAGGAAGGAAGGACTCTATGCTCTATCATCCCCAAGCCAGTGACTCGATCCATATTAAAAAGTACTATATTCCCACAACGACCCAAGGGAATGAGTTTGTGTATGCTGGGCACCCAGGAGAGCACTTATTCTAGAGAAAGGGGTCTCAATAGTTATTACATGCGCTCAGCATTCCAGCTTTGCCTCCTGAGCCTTGGTGCTTTCCATCCCCCACCCCCACCCCCACCGCCACAGTGCCCTGTGACTTCAGCTATTGTGATGCAAACACCAAGGGAGTGGGAAGCAGCCTGAGAGCCAAGGAGACAGCACCTAGGAGAGGTCACTCACTGGTCAGCAGGCCATCTCCACATTCAGGGGCAGGAGGGGGGACTTGGAGGAGGAGGCAGGGGAACCTGTCTTGGGTTGGTGTGGTGCTGGCAACAGCTGGCCCTCTTAGAAGAGCTCCCTCCATGGGGACATTGTAAGCTGCCCTCAAGAGGCTCCTAAGGCCAGCCTTCTTTGTCTCCACAGCCCCCCATGCCCTTCTCCTACATATTGACTGGTTTTATTTTGTCTGTAGTAGAGAGAGGAGGCAGGGAGCCTGGAATGAAAAGACCTCTGAAGAATATCTAGTAAATCGGCATCAGGTAGGAAGGGGTCCCATTACTTCAAGACACCCTCAGGGGTAGCTGTGCTCCCTTGGGCAGCAGGCGTCAATTTCTCCTGGGGGTTGAGGGTCTGGTGTGAATGCCCCCAAGAACACTGTCTTGAGTGGATCATCCCTCCCAAGACACTGACCACCAGTTAGTTGGGCTGTTTGCTCTGGTGTCTGGGAGAGGATGGAGCACCCCCTGGATCCTCTCCTCTCCTGTGTCCAGGTACCTGCAGAGAGTCACAGACTTCTTTCTGGGTCTGGAGCTGGAGCGGTGATGTCCAGGACAGAAGCTACAAGGTAAGGGGCACAGAAGCCTGTTGTGGGAGGGTCTGATGCTTTGTATTTTCCTTTTAGGGTCCAAGGCAATGTATCAGCCTACAGCAGGTAAAGGGGAGACCTGCTTATGGTCACACCCAGGTAGAGGGATGGAAGGTGTTTGGGGAGGGCTAGGCAGGGCTCTTGTCCCCAGAGGCTGAGTAGGAGGACCCTGGCCTCCTGACCTCTCCCCGCAGCAGGCTGAGTGCACTTCATCCCCTGCTTCCTGGTTCATTCTGTGGCTCAGAGGCCAGGTAAGTGGCTCTGGAAGAGGAAGTCCCAGGAGTGATAAGGAGGATGTTGCTTGGAGGTCTTTCTCTCCCAGAAGAATCACAACACAGGCTGCTTACAAGGAACTGGACATCTTACCCTCCTGGAAAACCAGGAGGTAAGGAGCTTAGTCCTGTCTTCCCAGATGTACTCAGGTCAGTTGAGGAGACACTCCCTCTGGGAGAAGAAGGAGGGCAGTGGTGTTGGTCTGTCCAGGTGTTTGGAGAAAGTGATGGCCACTCTCAGGCTGAAAGCACCTCCTCACACACAGGTCTTAGATGTCAATATGTGAGCAAGTGTGAACACATGCCCAGGATGCACAGTTGGTAAGAAGTGACCACTATGGCCATTGTGTTTGTTTATTTCCCTCTACCTGCTATGGGAAGGAATGTAGGGAGGTGAGGCCGCTCAGACCTGGAGGGCATGGTAAGGGCTATTTCACCTGTTAATTTTTCCATTGATTCTGTGTGTGATTCTTTATGGGAGCTAGGAAGAGCCTGAGACAGAAGATGCAAGAGGGGAGGACCTTGGAGCATCTGGGGGATGGCAGGCCTTGCTCTCTTTGCCACAGGAAGTGCACCGTCCCTCCCTGTGTTTGGAATGGACAAGAGCCTGCTGTCCTCACCTGGAGGAGTCTTCGTACTGCATAGCAGGTTGGAGCTCTTTATGCATTTTTCCTGCAATTTCAGCAGCTCTCCACCGCTTCAACCCAGCCTCATGGAAATTTGGCTGTGACCTGCGGACAGGAGATGGCTTTTCTCCATCTCTTCACACACCTAGTCATGCCCCACATGTGCTTACTGCCCATCCACCTGTGGTCAGATTTGGTGAGCTCCCTGCCTTCTCCAGGTTTAGCCCACCTGCTTGGGTTGTGCAGCTGCTATCTGGCAGCCCAGGGACTCTGACCAAGCCTCTGTCCCTAGGGTCTGCTTTCTCAGAAACAACTCTGCTTCCTCTCTGTAGGAGACTTGGCACAGGAGAGGGAGATGCAGAGGCTAGACCTATCAGGCCAGGGAGCTACCTTCTGGAGACTTCAATCAGAAGTGGTAGGGAGTTTTCATCTCTAGATTTCCAAAAGTGTTCTGCTTGGGTCCCTTTGGTGACCACAGGGACTTGAAAACCCTCATCAGTCCTGGGGGATGTTCTGGTTACTCCAAAGAACTGTGAAGGTCATTGGGTGCCACAAAATATGTGTCATCAGGACCAAAATGCCTCAAAAGCTCAGTGTGACTGTTGTGTGTCCACCAGGTTCACTGGAAACATGGCTCCTCTCAGCCCCTTTGCTGATTCTGGGTTGAAGGTATTTAATTCCTCCCTCTCTCCAGGTACGGTTTACAAACAGGCATGGAGAACCCAGCAGCAAGAAGTTTTCCCTGATATTATTTTTGGGTGCAGGCACAGGACTGGGGATGGAACCCAGCGATGCTTTACCTCTGATCTACATTCCTCGTCCTTTTCACTTTTTATGGAGACAGGGTCTTGCTAAGTTGCTAAGGCTGGTCTGGAACTTGCAATCTGCCTTCTTCAGCCTCCTGAGAAGCTGAGATTACAGGCGTGTGTCACCAAGCCCATCGGGAAGTTGGCTCTGAAAGCCATAAAGGGCTGTTGATCCTCAGGGAGTTGGGATGCAGGTGAGAGCATGAAAACTTGGATGAACAGCTTCCCTTTCTACAGACGCAGACGGTCAGTCTTCATAAAGTAATAAGAACACATGTCATTTTGTGCTACTAATAAATGCCTCATTTGTCCACCATGGCTAATATTTAGGAATTCTTATTACTTAGTCTGGGGACTACACTCTGGACATTTCTGGTGTCCTTCATTTTGTGCCTTGAGGAAGAGTTTCCCTCTGAGTTGATACTCTGACTACTACTGCTGCACACACACATACACACACACACACACACACACACACACACACATACAGAGAGAGAGAGAGAGAGAGAGAGAGAGAGAGGAGAGGGAGAGATTGATTTTGTTGTAGTTGTTGCTCTGTGATGGGGGGGATCAAACCCAGGGCCATGTAGGTGCCAGGCCTCACTCTGCCACAGCTACTCTGTGCTGGTGCACTTATTTTTAAAATTTCTAGGTCTTGATTATCCCCACAGGCTTTACTTGCATGTTTGCTGTGACAACGGATGGTCCTACCAGCAGGAGGCAAGGAACACAGGTGAGTCTGTCTACAGGTTGCAGAAGGTCCATGTAAGATCTTTCATGTTTGTAAGGAACACTGAGAACGTGTGTCCACGTGCAGCTCTGAAAGGGATGGGGAACGTGTTGTGTTCCTTTTGGGTACCATGGATCACTCACAGGAATTTGATGCAGGCCTATATGTTGCAGGATTTGTCCCCATGACCCAGATGTAAATCTGATGAAAACAGATCTTCCCTCAAGTCACCTGGAGTCAGGTAGGGGAGAGAAAGGCTGGAATAAAGAGGTGAAATGAAAGGAGCAGGTGGCAGAGACAGAGGTAAGTGTCCCTCTCTTCCCACCCCCAAGGGTATGTGAGAACTTCTGACCTGGCTTCCTAACCAGTTATAGGGAGGCCATTACCTCCCTGACAGGTCACCCAGTTCCACTTGGGCAATGTAGGGAGGTCTTTCTGGTCTTCACACTGGCAGAACAGAGTAGAAATAGGGCTTATCTCATCAGTCTAATGTGGTAATTAGGGTGTTAGATCAGGATGTTTGCCATGAGAAATGGGTGTCCCTGTCAGCTCTGAGAGGGACCGTGGCCTTTCCTGCACCGACATGTGAAGTGCATCTCAGGAATAAACAAGGAAAGTCAGAGAGACCGATGGGAACAAGATGGTAGGACGTTTGGGGGAGACGACTTCTCTGGAGGAGAGGAGCTGGTGGGTGATGGTTCTGGCCACCCATTTTCCTGATGCTCACTTCTTCCCCTTCAGGTTCCTAGAGTTTCACTTCCCAACCCCCATGAAGAATCACAGGTATTCCCTGGTGGGGAAAGAGGTTCTGGACTCCACACATCCACTTGATTTTCTGAGGCACTTGGTGAGGGTGGGGCCAGGGAGTGGGAAGAGATGGAGGCACAGGCCACCCTCTGCCCCCTTGTGTCCCCATGAGGTGTCAGGCAAGCAGTGAGGGTGGCCATTGTGCGGGCTGGGGTGTGATGCCCCTAGGGTCCTGCAACCTCCGGGTTCCAATGACTGTAGTATGGCAACAGCTTGTGTGGATTCCTCCTTCTTCACTCCGTCTCTGCTCCCCAAAATCCCCTCTGATGCAGGGACAGGGAGAAGATGTGAGACCTGCCAGGTAGGTGCTGCAGGGCTCAAATCTGCCAGCTCACATTCCTGTCCTGCGACCTCCCGCCTGCCCATCTAGTCAGCAGATGGAAGCCTGCCATTTGTGAATTCTGTGAGACCTGGTTGTTTTTTTCTTCTCTTTCCCAGTAAGGGTGGCTGAAGTTAGGGTGCTAGGACTAGATGATCTTTAGGACAAGTAGCCCTCTCCCTTGACCCACAGTGGCAACACATAGAGAAACATCAGTGTTTCAAGCAGTCAGCTGGAAAGCACACTGGGAACTTAGCAATATTTGGTCAGCCAACACCCAAGGCTCCTTTCAATCCTAAGAAGGTGAGTGGAAGTTTAGTCCAATCCCGAGCATTCAAATAAATGCAGAAAGAGCAACCTGTGGCTCACAGCTATAATTGTGAAGGTCATCTGTTCCTGGGTAAAAATGATTCTGAATTATCTTAGATCTTTGCTACACCTAGCCTTTCAGCACTGTGAACTGTGAGGCTTCCCTTTCAATGTCCTGAGAAGGGCATGGAAACTAAAGTCACAACACTGAAGGGCAGTTGGTGGGCTGCAGTAACTGTGGTTCCGACTGCACCTGTATACCTGTGAGCACACCTTTGGCAATGGGCCTTTTTCTCCTCCTCCAGTCAGGCCTGGAATTCATTTCCCCACGTACTGACCCTGAGTGGCTCTGTGTGACTCCTTTTGGAATAGTGTGTTTGAGGCATGTCATTGGTCACCTTCCTAGGGCCTGCCAGGGAAGATGGCTTTTCTTAGTTTCTGCCCTTGTTCTGTCAGCACGTGGAGCTCTCTGAGCTATGAAGAATTCCAGAGTGAAAGTTCAAGTGCAGGGAGGGACCCGCCAGCCTGGCTGTTCCTGCCTTTCCTTCTGGGATCTGATATTCTAATGAGATGGGCTTCTGAGTCCAGCCCACGTTCCCTGACTGCAATGGCATGAGAGAGCTCAGGTTGGTCCAGCAGGGCTTTGTGTGATCCTCAGGTGAGTACAGGTAGCCCACTTGTGATCCTCAGGTGAGACTACTTGTTTTCTTCAATGTGCTCAGTTACATTTCACTTCTCTCAGCTTTTGTTATTCATCTACAAATGTGATAAAGCAAAGATGACCCAAATAGACTACTTAAAATAGAGGAATAAGAGACTTTGCAGAAATTTGCATCAGCTCTAGGTTCATACCTGGTATATCATCAACTCTACTTCATTTATTTAGCTTAGGAAAGTTACATGGCCAAGGCCAGCATTAAAGAATGTAAAAGTGGTTCTGCTTAGAATGAAAGAACACTGTAAATTTCCATACAGTGCTGGGACTGGGGTTGTGGCTCAGTAGTAGAGAACTTGCATAGCATTTTTGAGGCACTGGGTTCAGTCCTCAGCACCACATAAAAATAAATAAATAAAATAAAGATATTGTGTCCATCTACAACTAAAAGATTATTTTTAAAAAATTCCACAAACTGATAAGAAAATCGAGTGAGGAATGAAATATTGGTGACAGGAATATTATATGAGCATTGCCAGTACTTGTCTTATGAAAAATAGACAATTGTTTTAAATTATTAAAATTCATTTTAATACATACACCTTTTAGGTTAAAATGCCATTATTAATATTTCATCTATGCTTTAAACATGTGCTGTATGTTAAACAATGCATTCATTACCTCAATTAACACAGTAACATTCTGCAGAAGGTTTTACTACTCTTATTTAAGAAAAAAATGAAAAGGATATATAATTAACAATTATGTTTTTAAAATTTTATTCTAAGCTATGTCTGGCTACATTCAAACCTGATGTTTTTCAAAAAAGGATAAACTGGCTAGATGTGGTGGTGCATGTTTGCAATCCTAGCAGCTTGGGAGGCTGAGGCAGGAGGATGGCAAGTTCAAGGCCAGTCTCAGTAATGTAGTAAGGCCCCAAACAACTTAGCAAGACCTGTCTCAAGATAAAAAAAATTAAAAGGGCTGAGTATGTGGCTCATAACTCCTGGGCTCATTCCCCAGTATCTAAACAACCAACCAACCAAAAAACAAAAGAATAAATGGTTTTTAAGCCAATTTTACTTAGTTTATTCTTTTTTGAAAATATGTTAGATTCTCTACATCATATTTTCTTTGATCCTATGGTAGTTCAAATATGCAAAATAATGACAGTCATCATTCAGATTCACATTCAAGTTTATTGATGACTTTCCGTTCTCACTGCATATGTTGCAGGCGTTTTCATTCTGGGAATGACATTATTTGTAGAGGAAAGAATTACTAACAACTGCAAAGCTATTGAGTATTTCTCATGTGTCCCTCTGGTCTCATTCCTATTTAGATGTGTGTAGGGACTATAGAATCAGAGCTATCTCTACCCCCATTATTTCAGGTACGTGTGGGAAAATAATGGGCTTTGTGCATGTGAATCCCACATGCAATTTTGAAAAATTACTCCCTTGTTCATATTTCTGCAAGACTAAAATGAGATGCCCAAGGAACATGTTCACAGTGTTTAACATCTGGTCAGTTTCTTGTGCTGCCTCTTATTTCAATAAAATACTTGGAATCTTTCCAATTGCAGTCACATCAATTCCCAGAATCCTTGTAAAAGTTTACTTATAAGTGTAGGATTGAAAGATTAAAATGAAATGCAGTATGTAAGCAAAACATTATTACAGTGGTGGCTGATGGCAAGCATTTGTGGCAACTTAAACTAGTCTGCTGTTCTAATCACAGTGTAGCCATTTATTTAATTTCCCTTTTCCTGTGAGGAAATATACTCCAACCCACTTATTGATGCTTATGCCATGTTAGTCATTATGTTAGGCAATGGAAGAAAAGATGAATAAGAATTGATCCTTGCCCTTGAGGAACTCATAAACAGAGACAGCCACTGTGGAAGCTTTTACAAGGATAACTATGATCAGAGCTATAACAGAGATATAAAAATACTTCTATGAATACCTAAAGAAGCAAGACATGAAGAGATGTAATGAGTTAGGTTTTGAAGCCTGAATAGTATTTTTATATAATACAGAAAATGATCATTCATTAGCAAAAAATGAAATTATATTAGACAAAAATATTAAGGGGAACAAATGTGTGGGCACAGGAGCATGGACCAATCCAAGGGACAAGGAGTACTTGTAGGGATGAAGTAGAGATTAATAAATAGGTTTGTAGTGGTTCAGTAGTGGGGGGATTAAGCACCTTATTAGTGAATGTGAACTCTTTTATTATATTAATTTTTTTGATTTGTTCACATACACCTAACAGTTAAAATAATTGAACTATAATCCCAGTTCCAATATATGCATACATATTGATACACTACAGTTAGCCATCATTATTCATGGAGATTGGTTCCAGGATCCCTGTGTATGCCAAAACATGTGGATAATCAAGTCCTTCCAGTACTTAAATTGTCTTATTAAATATGTAGAGAAATGGACTGTGAACTGAAGAAATAATAAACCATTTGAAAGCTATTTATCTGTCAAAATATTTTTCTTGAAATTATTGAGAAACTATAATTAATAGACTTCATTGTTATAACTTTTCTGAATCATTGTAGAATGATCTATAATACAGCAATTCAAAAGACTAGTAAAAGTTCATTTCTATATGTTTGTTTAAAGTGCTGATAGGCCTGAAGAAAGAATTCAGAGATATATGGAGCTCTATTTAAAAAAGCATGTCATGGAATACATTTTTTTTATTACAAAATACCAGTTGTATAAATTGTGCAAATTGTTTTTGCTGACAATTACCAAATTGATGCTTGAAATACTATTGCTGAAAATAATATTAATTAGACAAGCTACATTATTATATTTAAGACTTTATTTGAAAACCATTGCAGCTATTTGCTTAGAATATACAACTATTTAATTTTTTAATGTATAGAGATAAGTTATATAAGCAGCATATTTATATTGTTTTGACAAAATGAAAGATAAATCACATGAATATTTCAAACATCCATTTTTGGAATGTTCTTTCAATAACATAAGTTTCCTTTAAAAGGACTTTATAATTTACTCATTAAAATGTTAACAAGTCACTATTTGGAAATTCAGATGGGTATAAGGTTCTCACAGGAAAGAATTATCAGTTTTGATATTTTGATGTTTTAAATTTGTGCTTCAATATCATTATTATCTATGATCTGTGGTCTATTTCCATTAATATCTTTATGTCCTTTTTCTACTTTGTGACATGTTAATTCTTATTAGATAAAATAATCTTAAAGTATAGTCAACAGAACATAAGTAAACACAATGGGTAGCATGTGATGACTGAGAATAAAGTTTATGGAACCACCCACTTTTCCCTTAGGTTATCTTGACATTCACAAACAGAAGGAAGTTATTTGTATGTCATTGTAGACTATTACCAATGAATGGATTAATTAAAAGCAATGCTTTTTGTAGTTTTCCTTAAATAAGATTTCTGGATAATATTCTAATATTTTGTTATAGACTACCTTTGTGCTGTATGAACAAGTGCTATTTGATCCACAAAGCTCAAGATCCCACAATTGAAAATGATTTATAAAGTAAGATCAAAAACATGTACACTGCAGGATTTACCAAAGCATTGGCATTGTCACTTTCTGAAGAAGCTGCCACTGTTTTGTCAGAAGAAAAAGGACAACTTGTTAATACCTATCTAAATCGTGAGTCCAGAGTTTCTTGCATCCATTATTAAGTGGGCCTAGTCTCTCTTGGATAAATTGGAAAATAATGGGTTATAGGAGAAAGAAAAAAGTACCTTAAGTCAGGGATCATTGATTACCTAGCCGTCAGCAAAAGAGTTAATACAATGAAAGTAGGAGGAAGCACATTCTGTGAAGCTTGGTAACAATAACCATCAGTAATACTACAGAAAAGGAATTTAGTACCATGAATGCCAGGACTCAATCATATTTTTAGATATATGTTTTTCAAAGAAAGGCAAAGTACCTGTGTTTGAGTGTGAATCAAAAAGTTAAAATTGTAACTAATTGTTGCAGGCCCAAATGGAAATAGCATAATTCCTAAACATGTCTTTGTGAAGTAAGGGGTCAATTATAGGTGTTGTTTGGCCAGGTAATCCAGAAATATTTGGAGTCTTCCCGTGGATTAAGAAACAAACAAACAAACAAGAAGAATATTTCTTCCTGTCCTTCAGGTGATTATTGTTTAATGGGGCTAAAAACTTGGACACATTGTTACAAATATTGAATGTCTCACCTCTAACTGGTGGGAAAGTGATTTCAGATAAATCTTGAAAAATGAAGTGGTGTGGATCTTAAAAAACAAACAAACAAACAAACAAAGAAAAAAAAAATTACACAGTAGACATGAAGGGGGGGGGAAGTATATGCTTGTTTCACCCATTTAAAAACACAGTGTGTTTAGAAAATGGTGAAATATGTTGTGTGGTTGAAATGTAAGCATGTTTTTATAAATAAGTATGGAAAGATGCTACTAAAATATGGTTTTGTAGGCTAGACTATGGATACCCTTGTATATTCAACTGACACTTAATTATCCTACCTTATTCTATAGCCTTCTTCTAGGAAAAGACCCTGACTTATAACAGGTGATATATGTAATGTTCAACAATACTGCCAGAGGCAATGCCTATAATCCCAATCTTTCATGAGGCTGAGGCAGGAGGATTGCAAGTTCCAGGTCAGCCTCAGCAATTTAGCAAGGCCCTAAGCAACTCTTTGACTCTAAATAAAAAGGACTGGGGATGTGGCTCAGTTGTTAAGTATCCCTGGGTTCAATCCCGGGGAGGGGGGGGGACAAAACAAAACAAACAAACAAAAATAGTGTTCATAAATTGGAAGGTACTGCTTTTAAATAGTATAATGATTTTGATTAACATTCTACTCAGTCATTTAATTGGATTCTATTTTATCTAGTCATGACTATTAGATAAATGGTCTATGAGAATATATAGATTTTGAAACAGCAAAAATTCAGTTATATTGGCTTCCTCAAGCATCACTCCTAGTCTTCTGCCTCTAGGACTTTCTAGGACATTGTATAGCAGCATATTATTGATTATCATCTGTCATTAACAACAGACATCAAAATCAGACAGATTTATTAACATTTTTTTTTCCTTTTACTTACTACCAGCATTAAAGAACTTATTTTCTTATGCAATTAATCATAATACTGATATTACACTATAGCCTGCTTGGTTACTTCTTCTGTGATTGAAAAGTGATTTTATGACCTAACACACTACTCCACCTTTCTCAGTGGGCCAACTTTGTATAATAATTACATGTCATACTCAGCACCTATTATATTTTGTTATAACTATTAAAGAGTTTTCCCTTATATGAAGCCTTGTCATCTTTTCAAGGGTGAGTTAAAGGTAAATCCACCCAACATGAACCAGGCCTCTGGCCATAAATGATTAGATCAAGTATAAGTAGCTAGCTAAATATATTCTTGTGAATTTGAAATATAGTGTAAAATTTAGTTTCTCTTGAGGAAAATGAAAAAATCACCTGATTACTTGTGAGTAGCTTATCACGATATTTTATGTCCAGTGTCTTTACTGTTTCAAAACAGAAATAACCTGCTTGCCACTAGACTTTATATAACACACACACACATACACACACACACACACACACACACACACACACACACACACACTGATTGTACATAGAGATAAGACTAGAAAGGCAATTTTGAAAACCTAGAGGGCATTTCAATTTGTTTCCAGTCCTTGAAACTTAACTGTATTCAAGAACCTTGAGATCCACAAATTCATTCCATAGCCTTATATTTCATATCCCTATTTAGCTCAAATCAATGCAAAAAAGCTTCTGTTATTTACTACATAAATACTTGATAGTATCGATTTGTTTATACTTCTTATCAGGGACCTTAATTAAATGTCTAATTTTTCAATTTTAGTTTTAACTGATCCATAATAGCATAGAATTATACATATTAATAGGATAAACATATAATGTTTGGTGATACATGTATACATTTGGTAATATTTAAGTCAGGTTAAACATAAGTATCTCTTTAAACATTTATCACTTATTTTGAGTGAAAATGTTCAAAGTCCCTTCTTCTATTGTTTTGAAATATATACTGCATTACTACTATACATAGTCACTCTACTGTGCCATAACACATGAGAACTTCTTGCTACCAATTCTAACTTCACAATCATTATAAGCTCTACTTTTTATAGAGTCTTGTAATCTAGCTGCAGGATATCACTTAAACTAACACCAGTAACCATTTATAGAAGTAATATTTTTAGTATAGTGATCATGTTTCCCTGAATTACAAACATTATGTGTTTAATATATATCAAAGTCAAATATTATGGTTTGAACATTCATAGGATATATTTTTAAACTAACCATGAAGTGAAATAATCCAGACTCATAAAGTCAAGGGTTGAATATTTTTTCTCATATGTATATTCTAGACAGAAGAAAAAGGGAAAAAAATAATTTCATGGAAATATAAAGATCAATAGAGTAGAGGAATGGGATCCACAGGGAAGTAATAGAGGAGGGCATAGGGAAATACTGGGGGAATTATGCTTGTACATAGATATAAAATTATAATTCACTAATTGAAATAATACTAAAAACAACAATAGTAGTATACATGAGATCAGTAGAGTAAAACAAGTGGATAGGGGAAGGATCAGGGGAGAGGAAGGGGTAGTACTGCGGAATGAGATTGATCATGTTATGTTATGTGGACTTTAAAATGTGGCACAACAAATTTTACTATTATGTATAATTATAATGCAATAATAAAATAACTAAAATATAAAAAACTTTTTAGCCATGAGCACTTGAAATCTAATTTTTACACATTTCAATTAGTGAACTACTTTCCTCGACTGACATGGATAGTGTTGATTGTTTTACCAGGAATTCTAGTAAGAATATCCACATTTCTGAAACTCCATGTTCTGAATGCATTTTCTTTGCTTTCAATTCCAGTTATAATGGCATTATAGCAAGGCTAAAAAATAGTGCCATCCATGATTTCTTTGCTTACATAAATTATTAAAAAAGGTACGGCAATATTTTATCTGAATACTTGGCTACATAACAGAAACATTTGGACTAAACTACAATGTTGAGCAAAGTTCACTCCCTCAACACCATTTCTCCTCCACATTCTTACACATAGAGTTAAAATAATGAAAAAGGAAAACAAAAACAATACTTTAAAGTACAGATTAAATGTCAAACTATGTATTCACTATGAAATTTTGAAAAGAAACAGATTATATTTCATAGCTATATTGTCTGAGACATCAGATTGCTGTTGTAGATCACACTTGATTTTTCTGGCTTTTGATCTTTACCATCTACCAACTGTGCTCTAACAATTTTGTATCCTACTGTGTAGAATTCGATTGCCCACAGATCTATAAAATTGCAGTGTTATTAGGTAGCAAGCAAAACTATTTTCTTGTGATGACCAACAGAGGAAAGGTTAAAAAAACAACCTTTAGCTATGGCCTCTGCTGAAATGAATGGATTTTATATTGTACATATACAGGGAGACCCTTTATCAACCTTGATGAATTTGGATGGAGGATCACAAGCCTCCATCCTTTGTGGTATACCACTAAATATTTCCAACTGTATTATGGAACAAATTGCCCCCATAATATTTATTTCAACTTAAGTTCTCAAAGTAAAGTTTATTTTATTTTAATAAAATGTTAAAGCTATCTATTTATTTTACAGGAGTACAGGGGATTGAACCCAGAGGTACTTTACCACTGAGACACATCCCCAGCTTTTTTTAAAATTTGGAACAGAACCTTGCTAAGAATTGGTGAGGCTCGTCTGGAAAAAACTAAGGATTGATACACAAGTATTTGTGTTTTATTTCCTTGAGTAGTTGACATTTAAATAGAGATGAAGGGGAAGAGTAGGGGGAAAGGGTAAGCCAAAGTAAATATGTATTATATAAGGATGTATATTATTAGGAATTAAAGAAGATGATGACAAAGCAAAGAAAGTCATGAAAAGGAAGGTGGTATGAAGGACATTCTAGATGGAAAAGTGTGAGTGAAACCAGGGAATCTGAATATCATAGTGTATACTGCACAACAGAAAGTAAGTTGATCTAGTTTGTGATTAAGGCATAAGAGGAATCAGGGCTGGTCTAAAGAACTTACCCATTAGTACATGAGGATGAATTAGAAGGAATACTAATTACATATGATGTGTCTAACACACTGCATATGAGGCCCAAAGTCACAGACATTTTTGTGTGTACACAGACACACACAGACACACACACACACACACACACACACACACACACACAGTAGCTTATGGATGTTCCTGGAATATTATTGTAGACAATACAAACTGCCCCCATTGCAGTTTTTCATTCAGACAAGTTCCTAGGGACATGAATCATTCTAGGGAATCAGTCTCCTGTTTTAGCATGTAAAACAACAGTTGTGTTCCCAAAATGCAGCAACATTTCAAACAAGTGTCTTTTAATTATATGGAAGAGGGGGCCTAGCTTGATCAGCATTCCATTCTCCCTAGGATTCAAATATGCTTAGGCACATCTGGAGGACAGGTGAGGCAAGCCCACAGGGTCTATATGTAGGATAGATGGAATCACTTTTTGGAAAAGAAAGTTTGTTTTGAATGAAGAGGATGTCAAATCTACATGGTTTTAGTACCTTTTTCTTTAGTCATCCAACAGAGGATACTTCTGAGTATAGTTTAGTCTCTATTTCTCATTCTCAGGACTCAGCTTCACATGTTTTCTTATGATCTACTTCCTAGTGAGGCAGGCGGTCTGCAATTAAAACAGAAAATCTGTCTAATTTAACCCTCTATAATGTTACAGTGCAAGGCTGAACTACTATGGGATATTATGACTCAAAATAATAAGAAAAAGGGCCTTATCTATGGATATTCCTTATGATATTAAAATGGTACAAATCATAAAGTCATGAGATGTCAAACAATGCTCTAATGTTTTGAAGGGACTTCAGAAATATGCAACCTGTGTTTCTCAAATTTACACAATTATAGTATTACTATATGTCAAGATTTTGCAAATTGGGGTCTATGGAATCCTGGAAATCCACAGATATATTCTTAATGGGCTACCAGTTTTCTACAATAAGTTTTTATTTGTTGTCTTTCCATTTTATTTATAAACTGTAAAAATAATGTCATCATATTCCAGACCACCTGGATAAAATGAACTAAGCATTGTCATATAATTTTATTAACTACATGATGTTTTAATTGTAGGCTAATGAAAATGTGAGATAGATTAAATATGCAAACAATGTATTTGAAACTGATGAGAGCAATACTATTATATCACACAGTCCACATGAAAATTTCACACTAATTTAAATGGAGAAAACTTGTAAAAATTGAGTTGCCCCAAGACACAAGGTGAGATAGCCATGTTGAATACTCATGAAGAAATTGTAGTGTAGCAGTAGTCATTACTATGTTCAATTGGTAAGGACTAATGTATTCATTAGGATGTATAACCTTTTACATAAATTTAATATTATAAATTTGCATTTTGGTGCATGAATGTTTTTATTTACTTGGTAAATATGTTCAAATTGTATAGGTATATAAGACCTATGAGGATGTGTTTATTAGATTTCCGATAGTGCACATTTAACTAGTCATTACAAAAATTTTAAGAGTCAACACCTGAAATGTTTTTCACTCATTTATATCCAAATATTTTTCAGTTTTGGGGAAAACCAAAACAAAAGTGTTTTGTACTCTTCTGAGAGATATATTAAGTATTTCAGAATCATCTAAGGCATGGCCAATGTGTTGGCACCACTAACTCCAGAGTAAGACTAGACAAACTTTATGTTCTCTAATTATGCCACTGTAATTTAAAAAAAAAATTAAGAGACATGAGTGAATAATGCCAACTAATTTAAAATTGAGATTGAACTGAGGAATTTTCATAAGAACAACTTTTAATGTTGTTTTAATTTCTTTTTGGATCATATTCAGATATAACACATATCTATAAATAAGGCCTTGTGCTATATGCTGTCAAACCTAAGAGAAAGATGTATTCTTGCTTTGTATATGACTAAAAGAAGGATCAGAGGAATTAAGTCATCCAAGGATCATAGAGTAAGGGGTATGATTGACACTTATTTACAAGTCTTCTGACCCCAAGTCCCTTGATCTTTCCACTTATCATACCAGATCCTTCTGAATTTACTTCTTTGTTCTATCTAAAATTCACTTTTTTATAAAAAAGTGAACTTTGCCCATATTCTTAGTAAAGAATATGATCTTTAATTAGACGTCAGTGACCTCCTGCATGACTTGAGCTTTGAGATATTCTAGTTTCTCAAATAAGTTCACATTTATCTTGACTTTTTAAACTTTTATTATTAAAAGTATATAGTTCAAATACTATAAGATAGTTAAAATATGCACCTTCCAAGTTTAAGTACAGAAATATTTTAGTCAGCTTTTATGAATTTTACATGCTTTTTTTTGTATTGGCTAATTGAACCCAGGGGTGCTTAAACAGTAAGCAACACCCTCAGCCCTTTTTATTTTTTATTTGGAGATAGGATCTCACTAAGTTGCTTACGGCTTCACTATATTGCTGAGGCTGGTTTTGAACTTGTGATCCTCCTGCCTCAGCCTACAGAGCCACTGGTATTTTAGGCAAGCACCACTGTGTCAAGCTCTCCAATTCTCTGGGTTCTTTTAAAAGGTTGGCTTACTTGAGTTGCAAATTACCAGACTTTTTCAAGATGGTAACAGAGTTTATATTTTTTTCCTTATTTTGTCATTGATTGAAATAATTTATGTAACAATGTCAACAGATCTGACAAGTTTAACTGGAAATTGCAATCAAAATCGTGCCAAAAATATTAAAATTGTCAACTTTTATACAATAAACTGTCACAATTCAGTAAGATGGAAGGAAAGGCAAATACTTTCTTGAGGAGAAAATCAAGGCTAAAAAGATTAAAGAATAAGAAATTACTCTGAATTTTCAAACATTTATAGAAGTAACTTCTTATCAAGGCCCCCATCCCTCCTATGTAATTTTAATTGAAACCCTTCATCTTAGACCTATTTTAGCCCAGTATTTGAAATTCTAAAGTGAAAGATCCTAAACTTTTTATTTCCATCAAAGATATCTCATGGAGGGTATGGGCAATTGAACTAAGAGGTGCTTGACCACTGAGCCACATCCCCAGCCTTATTTTGTATTTTACTTTGAGAGACAGACAGGGTCTCACTGAGTTGCTTAGTGCCTCACTAAATTGCTGAGGCTGGCTTTGAACTTGTGATCCTCCTGCCTCAGCCTTCCAAGCCCCTGGGAAGCAAAGACTTTTTTAAAAATGTCATTTGTTTCTATTACTTGAATTTTAGGGATGTGAATATCTTATAAAATTAATGTTGAGTTGTCATCCTTCATAATATAAAATATATGCAGCATGTTATAGAAATATTTCTGAGGAAAATAATATGGAGATGAATAGAAACTTTTAATTCATAATCCTACATTTAAAGAGAAAATATATTAAACATATTGAGTGAATTTTTAATAGGCACACTTCTTTTGAGTGAGTGTGAGACAATATGATTAATTAGAATACTTTAATACAGAGAGCAACAAAGACACAGGTATCCTTTTTTTAAAGCAAAGTTAAACATTTTCAAAATATCTCTGATATCATTTGCTAAAGCTATATATCATGTGAGGGAAGAAACAGGTTGTGATGAATTTCAAACATTTTAGTGAACTTGTACATTTTTAAGTGGGCCATGAACTTGAAATACATCACTTTTAAAAAATCACTTTGTGGGACCACTCTGAAAAAGTAGAATAAAACCACTCCATGTATAAGATAATAAACTGCATTTTTCTCTTTTTATATGTGTTGAGGAGTTAACAGCCTCCAACTCCTGCCACATATTCATGCCCTGCTGCATATGAATGGGGAAATAAGCACTCCCACAGATACTTACAGGAATGTAAATTGACACAACATTTTGGAGAGTAATATGGAATAACTCTTACATGTGGCAAAAATTTACACATGGCCACTCATCTATGAAACTTACTCTAAACTATAGGAACAATGGATAGAAAAAAATGGCAAGGGGGCATTTGTTAAATATGCATACTCAAAGAAACCAAATATTGCCCAAGGCTTAAAAAACTATTTCAGGTAAGCTAAGATTGTTTATGGCTAAATGGTAAAACTTTCTATGTTTATTATACTTCCACTTCTCCTTTCCATGGATGAAAATTTTTTTAATATCTTTTATTTTTATTTTTACGTGGTGCTGAGGATCGATCCCAGTGCCTCATGCATGGTAGGCAAGTGCTCTACCTCTGAGCCACAACCCCAGCCTCGTGGATAAAATCTTAACATAAAAAATTATGTAGCATTATGGATGCAGAGGAAGGGAATCTGGATCAAAAGTTGTCTTGTTCTATGGGCACCTACCAGCCCCTTTATAAGATATAGCTCACTTCTGGTTTGGGGGCATGACACTCTGTTAGCAGCTGTTGAAATGCCTATAGTTAATATATAACCTACAGTGTTTTCTCTTGGTAGAGTAATGTGCAGGGGTTTCTAGAAGAATATCTAGACAATTATTTTGCTGACGAGGCTTCTCTTCATGATTCGTGGGTGTTGCTTATACTGTGAATTATTCCATATATTTCATCTACTCTTTAGCTTTGGGATATTAATCTTGAAGTCTTTGCAATTTTGATCCCAAGGAACAATGCTAACTTAATTCTAATATGCTGCCAGGGCATGATAGTGCATGCCTTCAATCCCAGCCACTCAGGAGGATGAGGCAGGAGGATCACAAGTTCAAAGCCAGCCTCAGCAATATAGCAAGACTCTGTCTCAAAAGGGGAAAAAAAAGACTGGATTGTAGCTCAATGGTAAAGCATCCTTGAGTCCAATCCCCAATAACAACAAACAAACAAACAATCCTTATTAGGCTATTTTCTTTCCCCAGTTCCTGATGGGAGCTTCTAGACCTGTTTCATATCTGATGAAAATTGTGACAAACCCTCTCCATTATCAAATATATAATATCACCATTCCTACTCTACTACAACCACTCCAAGTTTGTTTGGGGAGCTACTTTTTTCAGATTGCTATAGGGGAAAGTATATATATATTTAAAAAGCCCTATGCTTTAAGCTTCTCTTTCTTTTAGAAACTTATCAGTAATGCTGTTTTGTCTCCCTCTTTTCATCCCACCCCCTCTGCTTAATCCCAGGACAAGGATTTCTGGGATGGGAACACTGATCATTATTTAGATGATGTAGGCACTGTTTTTATCCTCTTTGGCTCCTGTCATATTTCTCCCAGCATGGAGAAGTTTTATTCCCATTTCTCTATAACAGGAACTTTCCTTAAGTCACAATCACTGTCCTCTCTACATTGCAGATTATGGTAAATATCTGTGCTCAGATGGAAGGTGTGTTCTTCATATGTACAGGAAAGTTTTCAATTTTACAAAGCCTTTTTCTTTCTCAAAAAAAATCATGGTAAGAGCTGGGGCTGTAATTCAGTGGTTGAACACTCACCCAGTACATGTGAGGCACTGGCTTTGATCATTAGTCATTAGAAATATTTAATTATATATCTAGTCACAGATAAAAATGTCCAAAATAGTGTTAATACAAAAAGCAGTTTCAGGAACTGGAGCTGTGGGTCAGTGTTAGCAATGTGTGAGGCACTGGATTCGAACCTCAGCACCACATAAACAAAGTAAAAATTCATTGGCAACTAAAACATATTTTTTAAAAAGCAGTTTTCATACAATGTATATAATATTCATTAGACTACATATCTTTTTGGATACTATTATCGGGGATTTTCAGTTTTCCTATCATATTTCTTATAATCATTGCATTTTTAATAAAGAAAAAATATAGATACAAAGATGTAACTAAATATATCTTAAACCAACAAGCAGTGTCTCACCAGTAAAATACTAGTGATATTCTTATTAAAAAAGAAAAAGAATGAAAAATTGTAAGGCTCATATTTACTTTAATATCATTCAGAATGCATTAGATGTTGCAGTGAGAAATGCAATGAATTTAGAAGACAGAATTACTATAAAGGTAGAAAATAAATTATTAGTATTGATAAATGACACATTTGGTTATAATTCTATATAACAGACAAACTGTTATAACTAAAAAGATTTCAAAAATGTGATGTTTTAAAACAAGAATATAAAAATCATTGGCTATCCAGTAAAATAGTAAGCAATTATCAAACAAATAAGTCACTCATATATCAATAGAATATACAAACAACCAAGTAATAAAGTTAGGAAAAAATGAAAAAGCTTTAGGATAGAAAATGATGTTTTACAGAGAAATATAAATGGTTGAAGACAAAAATATAAAACCTTTTTTATGACCAGATGAGAATTTGTTAAGTTGGAAAGATGTCAGTTTAAAAATTAAAGAACATTTGAATTGTTTCCAAATGACTTTAAAGATTAAATGTGCTTTGTATGGTCTGGGGATATGGCTCAAGCGGTAGTGTGCTCGCCTGGCATGCGTGCGGCCCGGGTTGGATCCTCAGCACCACATACAAACAAAGATGTTGTGTCCGCCGAAAACTAAAAAATAAATATTAAAAAAATTCTCTCTCTCTCTTAAAAAAATTAAATGTGCTTGCAAATAAAATCAGAGTATCATATATGAACATATGAAAAAAATAAATCAACCTTGATATTATGTCAAGTCTTTTTAGGTATACATGTTCTTGTGCTTGAATGTGTCTCATTAAATCTCAGGTTTACCAATGTGACAGAATAAAAGATGGAGTCTTTAAGAGGTGATTAGTCCATGAGGGCTCCTTCCGCACTAAAAGAATTAATGACCTTGTACAGTAGAATCATACAGCATGTGGCTAGCTTTTTCTTCAGCTTTTCTGCCATGTGTTCACATAGAGGTCCACCCCTCTGTAAGAGGAAACATCACCATACAACAAAAGCCAAAGTTGCCTTGAGCTTGGAATTTACAGTCTTCTGAAAAATGAGAAATTAATCTTCCTTAAAAATTACCCCGTCTCAGGTACTTTGTTAGTGCAGCACAAAAGGAACTGAAACACATTTTCTCAAAGTATACAGAAAGGGTCTGGGCAACATTCTAGGGCTGTATATGTACATATTTGAGTCAACGGGAAGAGCAAGGAAATTTAATTAAGCCAAAGTTGCTTAATATTATGGCATAAAACATAAAATACCATGAAGTCCTATAGATTTACTAAGCAATGTTTTTTTTGAGTTTTATTTTTTTGTTGTTTTAATTGTGAATGACAGTACAATGATCTTGACATATCATACATTTGAATCAAATGGGGTATAATTTCTCATTTTTCTGAGTGTACAGGTTGCAGAATCACATTGGTCATGCAGTCACATATATACATACAGCAATACTAGTGTCTATTTTATTCTGCTGTCCTTCCTATTCCCCCCCTTCCCCTCCCCTCCCCTCCCATCACTTCTCTCTATCCAATCTAATGTGACACACTTCTTTTTTTTCCCCTCACATTTTCATACATGTATTTTGTATAGTGATGAGGGTCTCCTTCCATTTCCATGCAATTTCCCTTCTCCCTCCCTTTCCCTCCCACCTCTCTTCCCTATTTATTGGTAATCTTCTTCTCATGCTCTTCCTCCCTATCCCATTCTGAGTCACACCCCCCCCCCCCGTTATATCAGAGAAGACATTCAGCCTTTGATTTTTAGGGATTGGCTAACTTCACTTAGCATAATCTGCTCTAATGCCATCCATTTCCCTGCAAATGCCATGATCTTGTTAATTTTTAGTACTGAGTAATATTCCATTGTGTATAAATGCCACATTTTTTTAATCCATTCACCCATTGAAGGGCATATAGATTGGTTCCATAGTCTAGCTATTGTGAATTATGCTGCTATAAACATTGATGTGGCTGTGTCCCTGTAGTATGCTCTTTTTAGGTCTTTTGGGTATAATTCAAAACAAATATTTCCACTCATTTCTCACAAAATGCACCTTATAACTATAAAGAATAAAATTTATAATTTGGTACTTCAGATGTCAAAGACAAAGCTAGCATTAAAAAATGCCCAATTCTATGTATTAGAAACTAAATGAAATGCAAAAATAAAGGGGAGGAGAAAAATAGGGGAAGTAAAATATTTTTACTTAAAATGTTACATTTATTTAAATAAATATTGCTTGATGAAAGATCTAGAATTATATTCTTATACACACAAAGAATTGGTTAGTATTTATGTAACAGACTTTAGGAAAAAACTTAGGACTGAAAGAACTTCTAGCAACAGAGACTCAAAAATAAGTAATTAAAAAAAAGAATAAATATGAATGATAAATGCTAAATAAAGTATTTTAATATGTATTAAATAAAGTATTAAATGATTTATTTAATTGAAGTAAAGTATTATTAAATTATGTGATATAGGTTTATAAAACAAAAGACTAAATCTTTCATGAAAAAGAAAGAAATTATGTCAATAATTCTTAGGGGGCTGAAACTCAGTGGTAGAGCACTTGCCTAGCATGTGTGAGGAGGCACTGGGTTCTATCCTCAGCACCAAATTAAAAAAAAAAAAAGGTATTGTGTCCATCTACAATAATAATAATAATAATAATAATAATAATAATAATAATAATAATAATAATTTCTTTAGTATACTAAACAAGGTCTTTACAGGTTTGGCCCTATATAACTTAATTCAACTCCTTTTCTCTCATTTCTCCTTTACATACAGGCACAGTGAAGTTGATTATCAAGTAACAAAATTCCACAGCTATGGAGGGCCTAGTATTCATTTGTAACATAAATAATAAAATTAAGTTTGTGGGATGCCATTTACATCTATTATCTCATTTGACTTACACAAAAATCTTATTACAAGAAAAATATTAATTATCTTAATTATTTATTACTAATTTATCTGTCTTAATTTTCTATCTGATTTCAATTCTTCAAATATTAATCACAATTTTCTATTTTATTTTTAAAATAAAAATTTAATATGGTCTTTTATATTGGTATATTTAATAAAATCATGGTCCTTTTATATGATTAACTATTACAAACCTGTAAAATAATATTTATGAATATATGTATTACATAAGAATTCTTATCATGTTGATCTATTAAAATAAGAGGAAACCTATTTTATGAAAAGCTCTTTCTATACATATGATTAGAAGTAATTATATCAAAAGTCAACATATATTTCAATATTTTTCCTATGACTATGAAATTATTTAAAAATTTTAAGTATTCACTATTTCTACTTGAAATGCAGAAATAAAACACATCCCCAAATTAGCAATTTCACTTAAGAAAAATCTATAGAAACCCAACATGTGGGATATTTTATTAAATAATAGGGTGTTAAAATTTCTGCTTTCACCCATTAGGTACTAAGAGAAGCAGGAATTCCCCTCTTTCTATGGAAAACTAGAAAACCAGACAAAATACATGAATCAAAGGTTTTAAGAAACTGCTCATCAAGTGGAGCACGGGACTATGATCCCTGACCAGGATTAAAAAAAAAAAAAGTGACCCATTCTATGGGCCTAGCCTGATTTCTAAAGGCATGTGCTATCATAACACACAGACAAAAGTAAGAAGCTAGAGTATTGTGGCTTTCCTGAATTAAGAGGAAAACTACTGGGGCCGGGGTTGAGGCTCAGTGGTAGAGCGCTTGCGTAGCATGTGAGGCACTGGATTAAATTCTCACAACTAAATAATAATAATTTAATAATAATAATAACAATAACAATAATAGGTGGCTAGAATTTATGGATGGAATATTGGAGAGAAAGGAGCTACACAGAGGGAAACCATAGAAATCTGCAGAAAAGACTCCTTGATTTTATGGTTAAGTGATAATCTGCATATGTGTAGCAGGAAAATTCAAAAGGCAATATAAAATACTACTGATAAAGAGTAGACAGGATCATTTCACAGGCTCATTGATGGTGGAACCTTATTTGATTTCCCATTAACCAGAGTGGAGAAAACTTGCAATATGTCAGACATAAGAAGGATCTTAACAAGTGTCACATGTTAAGAGTAAGGATATTTAGTCTAAGAACAAAGGCAGTATATTAGAGCTTGCATAACAAAAATTAAAACCAAGCCCTAAATGAATCAAATTGAACCGCAAGTAATTTAACACCCGACAAAAACCCAGTACTCTTTAAAGGAATATGACAAAATGAATAAACTAACAACATAAAATCTGCAATGTATGTTATTTAATAAAATTGATTAGTTAGGCATGGTGGCACAAACCTGTAGTCTCAGCGACTCAGGAGGCTGAGGCAGGAGAATCATAGGTTCAAAACCAGCCTCAGCAATTTATCGAGGCTGTAAGCAACCTATCGAGACTCTGTTTCAAAATGAAAAAAAATAAAATATAAAAGGAGTGAAGATGTGGTTCAGTGGTTAATCACCCATGGGTTTAATCCTTGATACAAAAAAGAAAAAAAAAATTCTGACTAGAAACTAGTAGAAAAATCAAATAATTGAAAGTGAGAGAAAAATGCAATTAGTGAATAACACTTTAAAACAGCCATTATAAATCTCATTAATATACACAAATGTATAAAAGAAAGAATGAGTAGAAAAATATAGGATGTAATAAAACAACCAAATGTAACTTCTAGAGACAAATGCAATAGATGATATTAAACATCACTGTATGCAATTAATAGTAGATTAGATACTCCAGAAGAATGGTGAACTTGAAGAAATAGATACTCTTTAAAATAAAGAAAAAAGAGAAAAGAAAGCTGAAATAATATCAGCTGGTGTCAAATAAGGTAAGGGGAGGCAGAAAGAAAAATATTTTTAAAAATAATAGGTGAGTCAGAGGTCTCAGTATGTATCCTAAAGATATCAAAAGTATAATAAGGAATATTTATGAACTAGCTTTACCAGTTTATTGGACAATATAAATGAAATGAACAAACTATTTGAAAGACAGAAATGACCAAAGCTCACTGAAGAATAA
The DNA here is from genome assembly GCF_047511675.1 of Marmota flaviventris. Taxonomy (NCBI): domain Eukaryota; kingdom Metazoa; phylum Chordata; class Mammalia; order Rodentia; family Sciuridae; genus Marmota; species Marmota flaviventris. Next base: position 7,276,656 of record NC_092519.1, read on the forward strand.
ATAAAAAATATGACTAATCTTTACCTATTACAAATCTATATTTCCTAGTTTTAAATCTTGACCCAATACGAAATCTACATCCAGATATTTTCATTGGTGAAAGATATTCCATGCTTAATTCTTGGTCCTGGTACAGAAGATAATATTGCTATGAATCAATATATATATATATATATATATATATATATATATATATATATATATATATATATATATGGCAATTCTTTTCAAAATCCTAATAGGGATTGATTTCGATATTAACAAGCTATTTTTAAATTATACATATTTAATATATTATACAACATATTATACATATTATATATAAACAGATTACCTGATTTCAAGTCTTATCATTCCATATGCAAACATTAATTTCCTATCAATCATACTCATTATATTTCAAACCTGAAACTAAGAGATCTGGGGTGTAGATCTGTGGGAGGCTGTGGAAAGAAAGCTTTGTGCTTAGTCCTTAGGCACTGCAAGATAAAAAAAAAATAAAGCAAAAAAAAAGACCTGAAACTCATAAGCTATCAAGTTAAAAAAGATAAATTGTATTTTATCACATAATTGTTTTAATCAAGCTCTACTGTTAAAACAATTTAAAAGACAGAAAATGTTTGAAAAATATATATCTGATAAAAATGTGTAGTCAAGATACATAAAGCACTCTTGAAACTCAACAAGACAAAGATAATCTACCTGCTTTTTAAACATGAATTTATTTTATTAGACACTTCACAAGAAAAGATACATGAATTCAGTACAAGCAAAAATGATCACCACCTATATTCATATAGAAAATATAATATAAAGCTACTATAAGATAGTAATATACATATGAGAATTGCTAATATAAAAAAGCCTGACTATACCAAATATTCTTAGAATAAGAAGGATCTGAAAATTTTATACATCTCTAGTGAGAATGTAGAACTATGTGGCAACTTTTTAGTAAGTTAAATATGGTTATAATATGAAATTCATTTAAGAGAAATGAAGTTATTTTAATACAAAGATTTGTTCATATTATTTATTCATAATAGCCTCAAATTGAAAACAACCCCAATGCCCATAAAAGATAAATAGATAAAGTGATTTATCCCTATATAGATATACTAATCAGCAATAAAAAGAAAAGTACTATTGATACATATAATCATGGATAATACTCAAATGCAGTATGATGAATAAAAATTCCAGGCAGGGGACTATATACTATTCATTAGAAAATCAGAAAGAGGAAAACTTATTAACAGAGATAAGATCATTGATAGTCAATTGGTGAAGGTGGAGATAGAGATCAAGTTCAAAGCTGTATAAACAATACCTTGGGAACATGAAAATAGTTATTTTGATTGATTGTGGTAATGGTAAAAAGGATTGTATTTGCAGAAATGCAACCACTGTTAATTAAAATGGATGCAATTATTATGTGTAAGTAGAACTCAATAAAACTGATTCAAAAATGAATTATATACACATAGATTGTGTATATAATTAAATACACATCTTAAATATACATCGATTGTGCCAATTCTATGTGTATTTCAAAGTATCATTACAATGAAAATAACTTCTTATAAAAACTTTGAAAACTTTCTTATAGTCCCCATGCAGGAAAATTTTATTTTTAAAAATGAGGTTAGAATATAATTCAAAAAATTCCTTAAATTTTGTTTCTTGTTGTGTATGTGTCCAACATTTTCCATGTAATTAGAAAAGTTGTAAAAAATATTTGATTTACTTTATAATGGGACTCAAGTCCATATTCTACCACTTCTGTGGGTTGGGAAACAATTATAAATCTGGATTTCACATTCCTTTTATGCAAACCAATATTATTGTTTCAGTACTGGCAAAAGAATTTCTAGTTTGGTCATTGACTCTAGCTTCTCTGGGAATTTACAATGACAGAGTGATTTTGAATGTAAACAAATTGGATTAGAGTTAACAATTGTGCATTTGTAATTAGTACAGTGAAAAATCCATATACAGGTAATTGGGTCATGACTACATTTAAAATGTCAATGGCTAATGGTATTTGACAGAAAGATACTGTCTCCTCCAGTATATGTTCCCTTGACCTCTTTTCTGGCCAATTTCCATTCTACTGATGGAAATGAGAGCTAGAGAAAATTCAAAACCATTATTATAGAAGATTTTTTTTTCTGAGAATGCACATCTTTGAAAGATATGGTAGTATAAAAAAAGATAATGGCGGGCTGGGGATGTGGCTCAAGTGGTAGCGCACTCGCCTGGCATGCGTGCGGCCCGGGTTTGATCCTCAGCACCACAAACAAACAAAGATGTTGTGTCTGCCGAAAACTAAAAAATAAATATTAAAAAAAAAAAAAATCTCTCTCTCAAAAAAAAAAAAAAAAAAAAAAAAAAAAAGATAATAGCAATTACTTTCGTAGTAAAAATTGACTAGGAGCTCTTTCTAGAATCCAAGAGGATATTACAAAATTATTTTGTAAAATCATTTTCTAGAAATAGTTTTTTCAAAACTGAGATTATGATTTCTTAGCATTCAGATGTTAGTTGTTTTCTTAGGGTGGTATAAAAAGTGTCATGGAAAACTTGAAATTTTCCCTGATCCTGCCTGTATAATTCTTTCTGCTTCTAATCGTATCTCAAACACCAGCTTCTCCATGAAGTTGTTCCTTAGACTATAAGCAGGTAAAGTCTATTTTCCTCCCTAAAATCCTTAGAAGTCACTATCTCTGTATGTTGTGCAATGCTGACTATTTTACCTAAAGTCGAGTTGTTTGTGTAATTTTTTATTTCATTGCAAGCTCCTTGATGACAAATAATGATTCACCCAACCCTCTATTAGCCAAATGACCAAAGAAGGATGATGTAAAATTATAAGACAGTACAGTTATTATCAATACAGGAACTGAGTTCTACCTACTTGGAATTTTGCCCTGGGTAAAATATTTCACCTTTCTGTTCTTCAGATATTTTTAATTCATAAAATTGAAACTCTATCAAAATATTGGTAAACTTTATGAAACATTATTTATCATATCAGGTTTCGCTAATTGAATGTAAGTTCCCTGAAGGCAGGAACTCATTTTTTTCACCTCTGTATACACTGTGCCCAGAACTGTGGCTGGCATATAGCAGATTTGTAATTATTTATTGAATTATTTAATAAACAAGGATATTAAAACACTGTGAGTGGGCTGGGGCTGTAGTATACATATATGTATACATATATATATATGTATAAATAATTTATGTGTATAAAATTTTTTCAAGGTGCTTCTTTTATAAGCGTTTCAAAAGTAAAGCATATGAAGTATTTATACTTTTTGTTTTTAGTAAATGTTCCATGAAGTTCTTTTTCTTCCTTTTTTTTCCTGTCAGGATAATGTGTCTAGTTATCACCAAATCTGATCAGAGCTTAAATCTACTTTATGTATGCTCCCCATCCCCACTATAGTGGAAGGATAGGAATACAGGAGGGGATTCTTCAGAGGATGCAGAAGTTTCCACAAATAGCAAGCCTGAACAGTATTGATTTCTTTGAAGTGTCCCTCCTGATGTCTCTTAATAATCAAGCACTGTCGATTGACTACTGCAAATTGAACTTTCCTTGTTGACACTTCAGGTTTTTAATTTTGTAAATGCAGAAACCAGAACAAAATAAATGAGATTTTGCTGCATTTAAAATCAATACCAGTTATATCAGTCATCAAAAGAACACAACACACACACACACACACACACACACACACACACACACACACACACAGAGTGTGTCTTATCTCTGTAGTTAGAATTTCTAGTCCCCTGTCTCTACATCTACATGTACTGCATCATCCCCTCTCTCTCTCTGAGGTATGGCCCTACACTTCCCTACTTCTAGAAACCCTCATTTTTCCTTCCATAGCAGACAGTTAATGAATGTCCACCACCTAGTGCCCTGATTTTAGCTCTCCAGCATCCACAAGCAGACATGAGTATCCAAAAATGAACAATTATAAAACAATTTGAATTGTATATTTAACATAATTATATGAAAAATATAAACACCTAATTAATGTGTTAATCACTGTTATTAGTTTAATAATGTTCACAAGGTAGCTGACAGTGACAATGTGGGCTACAGAATTTATAGTTCAAATTTAGAAGGAGAGTGGAAATCCTTTCCTTTACTGATACGTATTATAAGTCCTTCCTTCCCTTCTGTCTGATGGGTTAATTAATGTTACATGCCTGTTTCTGGGCAATTATTCTCAGGCAGAATACCATCTGCTACTTAGTTTACACTAATTAGGATATTCTTATGAAACTGGGCATGGAGTAAATACCTGAACAAATTTGCAGTGAATAAAAAACAGATTAAACCAAAAGAATTAGGAATCCGAATGATATTGTATTTCTCAGCAGCAAAATTGGAAGATAAAACAGGCAGGAATAATAGTTTCAAAACAGTTAAGGTAAACAATTTCTCACATAAAATTCTATCTTCATTCTATGCTGATTGATAAAACATGACATAACAATAAATAAAATTTCAACATTTGAAATTTCAAAAATTTACTTCCTAGGTAAAATTATCATGGATTAATTTGACAATGTGTTCCACCAAAATAAATATTATACCATGAACAAAAGAGAAACAGAATTTAAGAAATAGGGAATCCACATTTGACAGGCACCAAAGAAAGTTCTGGGATAACAACAGTGCAATAGGCCTACAGAATAAGTAGTTAAAATTGGAACAAAATGCTCTAGGGCTTCAGCAAAGAGGACTCTAGGAAAATAAAAAGGATACAACTTTTGTAGATTAAATTTATCTTGTGAAAGAGAAAGTTAGAGATTTTTAAATTTCATGAAGGACTAATAAAAAGCAAACAGATGACTAAGAAATAAATGAAGACAGGAATTATTGCCTTTAGGAAAAATAGAATGTTGTATAAGAGGAAATATGGTTGTATTGTAATACCTGATCCTTCAGTGAATAAATTTAATGGAATGATGATAAATAATACACAGATACTATTGGGGCCTCTGAATGGGTACAATAAATAGCCTTTTCTTTGTTTTCTACCTGGATGCTGAACAAATTTAGAAATAAAGAATAGCAGATTAGAAACCAGAATGTCATTATTTATTACTTACAAAAATAGAAGACATAGTTTAATGCAAAAGCAAAATGGATCTCTGACTGAATTCCAGGAAGCTTTCCCCACCAGCCACAGCCAAATAGGATAAGGAAGGCCTCCTCCATAGCAGAGCACAGCTGAAGGGGCATGGTGCACTGACGCTCTCTATGGGCAGCTCATTTGGAAGAGAAGGAAAGGAAAGCTGAATAAAACAATACTCCTTTCTTCAATTTCTTGAATTTCTATTAATACATGTTCTGATTTCTTCATAACTGTTTTCTTACCTTTGCATCCTTCATGACCAATATATTTTATTTTAAGCTCTTTATTATTCAAATTAGTAAATACATAAAATTAGTCAAAATAGAATAGTTAAATCCATAGAATATTATTGCAGCTTCATGGCCAATCTTGTTTCATGTATACTCCCTCTTTGGCTTACTTTGAGAAAATATATTTTAAATGTATCGACCAATTTTCACTGTAATTTTATGTTATTTATTGTATCTGAAAAGAGGAGGTAATTCCTTAAATATGATTATATCCTTGGAGGTAGTATTTCACCTCAAAGAATAGTATAAAAATTGTTATTTTATACTATGACAAACTATACTATTTTATTAACATTAAGTTCTTCTATTAAATGAAACATGCCAATAACAGTGATTAAGACATTAATTAGGTGTTTATATATTTATATTATCATGTGTAAATATAATTTTTTTTTTTTTTTTTTGTGTGTGTGTGTGTGTGTGTGTCAGGGATCAAACCCAGGAGCACTTAACACTGAGCCACATCCCCAAAATTTATATTTTTATTTAGAGACAGGATGTCACTAAGTTGCTTAGAGCCTTGCTAAATTGCTGAGGCCATCTTTGAACTTGTGATCCTCCTGCCTCAACCACCTGAGCCACTGAGATTACAGGTGTGTGTCACTGCATGCAGCATAATTTAAGGTTTTTGTTTTGTTTTATAGTTTTTCATTTCTGAATATTCATGTCTGCTTCTGAATGCTTGAGAGCTGGAACCGAGGCACTGGGTGGTGAACATTGCTGAACTGTCTGTTATGGAAGAAGAAATGAGGGTTTGTAGAAGTAGGGAGGAGTAGGGCCAATACCTCAGAGAGCAGTGAGGATGCAGTACATGCATATGTAGAGACAAGGGGACCTGTCCTTATCCTTTGCTTGCACAGCAGAAATTCTAATTACAGAGATAAGACACCCAGTGTATATGTAATGTTAATTGTGTTCATTTGATGGCTGATATAACTGGTGTTGATTTTAAATGCAGACTTTAACCAGATGCAGATTTTACCAGACTTAAGGAGATACACAGGGAGAAGGACGGGGCAGTTAGAAGTGGGGTCTTTAATCACCTCAACCGAGTTACTGATCACACTATTTCTAGAACCTAACCCTACTTCTAAAGTCTCTTTTATTAAGACAATTAATGTAACTATGATTTCAATGGTCTGAGTGAGGATTTTCTTTCTGTTTCAGCCTGAAACATCCTGACTCTCTACAGTATGTTTTTAAGATTTTTCTCTTTATCTTTAGTATCCTAAACTTTTTTAATGTCTCATCGATTCAGATAGAATTAGTCATTTTTATTTTTGCTAGGCATTTGCCAGCCCCTTTCACTCTAGAAATTCATATACTTCTATTTTTATGAAATAATTTATTGTGTCTTTGATAATTGCTTCCTTTATTTCCCTGTATTTTCTCATTCTGGACTGCCATCAAAAACAGGTGAACAAGTCAGGTGAGTATTATACAATAAGAATTTTTAAGTGACCTCCTGGCAGTTCCATGATGAATTTTTGTCTTCATAAAATTGTATGCAAAATACTGTATTAATGTAAGTCTTCATTTTTCCTGAGAGGGAATCTAAAGCTACTTTTTATTCTTTTATCATTCCCTGAAGATTTAATCCTTGAATGTGACAGAACTGTAAGCTTCCAAGAGACCATAACTTTGAACTGCTGACTGGTTAAAAATGAGGAGGAGGGAGCAAAAGATAAGGTAAGTTCCTATGAGTAGCTCCTGACATTCTGTATGACATGAATGGCTATTAGATTTGCTCCATTTAAAAAAGAAAAAGAGAGTTAAAAGGTTAACCACCTGTTTGACTGATTTGAAATGCTGAAGCAAAATATCTCATCTTTTTTGTACAGTGAATGGGCAGCTGTGCAGCTGTCAGTGGGATATTATTCACAAAATTAATATGATTTGAGATCTTACTTTAAAGAAAGAAGTGTAAGAATACTTAATGGAATTAAATTCTCTTTGTGTGTCAAAGTCTCATCTAAGGTTTTATTATGCTGTGAGATGTGTCATATGATAAACAATATTCTATGTATGGCTATGGATTTACTTGAGATTTAATGAAAAAGAGAAAATGAAACTGTTTTAATGGAAAATCTTTGCCATTACTTTCCAAAATAGCTTCTTAAATTGCTCTGTTTTCAGAATATTTTTGGCAAAGCAATATATTATGGTAACTACAATAGTAGTTCTAAAAATCCTTAAAATCTTTTACTTTTTCTACCATTTAAAATTAATATTAAGTTAATGCTGGCATCATTCCAAACAAACCATCTTTAAATAGATTTGCTTTATATATTCCTTCTTATATGCTTATTTCATTAAAATGCCATGTTAATGGGCTTGCAGCTGGTTTTATATTGGAACTGCTGTAACAAGAGCTCTGTAGTCATTCCCAGAGCCATTGTATTACAGTATTTATAGAAGAAAGTAACTTCATGAATTTTTTTTTTCCTGCATATTCAGTCTCTCTCTCCTTGTCCTGGCATCCTATTCTTCTCAGCTTATAAACATATTCAGGTTCTACCATTTAAAGAAAACCCTTCTAAACTCCATTTCTTCCTCCACTTACTGCTGCATCCCTTTCATTGACTCATAGTCCAATTGTTCCAAAAGTATTCTTCTGTATGTCCATCATAAATAAGGGAGCATAAGATGGGTTATAAGATCCAAGATTTCAACCTGGACTGAAGACTGAAGAGCTCAGAGCGGGAGTAGGTAAGAGAGTCAGATTAGCCACTGATGAGTTCTGGGCCTCAGCTTATAAATGTCTGGGTACAAAAATATGAAAATGTGTTCAACATTATTAGACATTAGCAAAATAGAAATGGTAACTGCAGTGAAATACTCCTACACATCTAGTAGAATGTCTATGATTATAAACAAATCCAGCAATATGGAATACTGGAGAAAATGTAGAGCAATCGAAACTTTTATGCTTTGCTGTGGTAATGTAAAATGGTTCAGCAGCTTTGGAAATATAGGAAATTTTATATAAACCTTAAGCATGGTTACTATAGGGTAAGCAATTCCCATCATACACAAGAAATATGAAACCTAATGTATATATAAGACTTGAACATAAGTTTTCATACCAATTGTATTCACAAAACTTAATAATTTGAATGATTAAAATAGCCATTAACATGGGAATGCATGGTTTTTAAAATACAGTTCTGTCTAGCAAAAGGAAGGAGTAAATCACTGAGGCATACAAATCATGGAAAAATATCAGAAATGATTTATTAAGACAAGAAAACCACAGAAAAGTGAAGGTGTATTATTTCTATGTATGAATTTTTAGAATGTTCAAAGGTAAGTTACATTAGATTTTACATCAGATTTTAGAGGGAGGATAAAAATAGAATAGACTGAAGAGGCATGACAAAATGTTGGAGGTGATGGGAATATTCTGTATTTTGACTGGAATAGGGGTTTGGAATGTTTACATATTTGTTAGAGTTCATAAAACTATGCTAAAAATCCATGGACATTATTGTATGTAAGTTACATATACCAAGTAATATAAAAACTTAATAAAACAAAGCAAACATAAAACTAAATACAACTACCTAGAGAAAGGATTTTAATTCCATACAGGAGACTGTGATATCAATATGAGATAGAAATCAAATAAGGGAAATCTTTGGAGAAGGAGGTGTTTGTAATTGTGTTTGCAAAATGAATTAGGAGAAGAGCCCCTTAACGTTGGAAGTGTGCAGTGGAATTTTGTCTGGTTAGGATTGGTTCAAAGACAATGAGAGAAGAGAAATACTGACAAATATAATGGAGAGAAATGGAGACAAGCATCGCCAACAATTTCAAAGAGTTTTTATCTAAAAGAAGCAAACAGAGAAAAATTGGGAGGGACAAAATCTGGTCTCCGCATTTTTTAAGATAAAAGATTGATATCATATTTGATATTGCAACGCTATTTATGTTGCAGTGTTTAGTCAGTATTGACAACATGAATAATACTTAATGAATATTTAAATAATAAAGGAAAGAAACTAATATGTGTTACCTGCCTGCAAGAATTGACAGGAGAACAGAATAAAATTTTGTTTCTGCCTGGGAAAGTGCAATAAGAGCAAGAAGAAAGAGGGTAATTGTGGAAGTAGGAAAAAATAATGGATAACCGAAAGCAAAAGTAAATGACCTGAATTTTACTAGTATTTACTTTTGAACTGTGGTATTGAACTTCAATACTCTACACTTTATTGTGCATTTTAATTGTCCATTTATAAAACAAGGTTAGCACATAAACCAAGTCCTTACTCAAGGTAGGCTATGCTAATCAATTACGGCACCACTTATGTTTCAAATTGGATAGGGCCTTAACTCATCTCTTCAAGAAGCAATTACCAAACTATTAAGAAGAGCATGAAAAAATAAATTATTTGTCACATCTCTTCTAAAAGTTCCTAGTCCTAGGGCTAAACTAGCCTCCCATCCTATATATTTCTTTGGAGTATAGTTACATATCATAAAAGACTTTAGGTTCTTAAAAAGTGAAAGGTGAATATGTTCAATATAAATGATTAATTTTGTATTTTTGATGGGTAGACCTGCATCCTGAGCTGATCAGTTCAGATGATTTTTGATTGAAAAAATTAGAAATTACCTATTGATTCATTTCAAAGAACACACTTCTGTTATCATTGATTCTTCCTATTATTTTCTACATCCTTTTTCCTTTATTTCCACTTTGATATTTGTTATTTCCTCTTTTTCTAGTTTTGTGTTTATATTGCTGTTTTTTCTTCTAGGCACTTATAGTGCATTAGGTCATTGATATGGACTATTTAACTCTCAATTTCCCTCTAAGCACTCTTTTGGCTGTATCTCATAAGTTTTGCTACATGTACTTTCATTTTCTTGTTTTTAAGCATTTTCTAATTTTCCTTGTGATACCTTTTGATCAATTGGTTGTTTCAGAATATGTTGTTTAACTTCCACATTCTTGTAAATTTTCCATTTTTCTGTCATTTATTTCATGTGTCATTTCATTGTGGGTTATCTTTGAATAGATCAACCATTAAGAAAACTATAGCTAAGCTAAAAAGAAGGAAAATATGAATAACTAAAATAAGAACCCATAGACACATACACCCTACCAAAAGTGAACCAAGGGTATGTACAGAACCTAAACTGATCGATATGAAGCAATGGCATTGAAACAGTATTAAACAAACAAACAAACAAACTTCCAACAAAGAAAAGCCCCAGAATTAGATGGATTCCCAGCTGAATTTTACCAGACCTTTAAAAAAATTAATGCCAGTATACCTCAAATTATTTGATGAAATAGAAAGGGAAGGGATACTCCAAATTCATTCTATGAAGCCAGAATCACATTCATACTAAAACCAGATAAGGGACACATCAAGTAAAGAAACACCACAGACCAATATTCCTGATGAACACAGATATAAAAATCTATAATAAAATATTGGGAATTCATATTCAAAACACATGAAGAAGAGTCTACTTAATGATTGAATTGGTTCCATTCTAGGGATGCAAGGAATGTTTAACATATGCAAATCTATGACATAATTCCTTACAAAAATAGAAGGACAAAAATCATATTGTCATTTTATTAGATGTAGAAAAGCCCTTGGACCAAAATTTAGCACCCATTCATGTTAAAAATACTGGAGCAACTATGGGTAGATGGAACTTACTTCAACATTCTAAAAGAAGAATATATATATATATATATATATACATACATACACAAACCCAAAGCCAACATTATACCAAAAAGAGAAAAAAACTAAGAGAAATTCCTTTAAAATCAGGAACAAGATAAGGATATCCACTCTTACTTCTCCTATTCACTATAGTAGAAATTTTAGCCAGAGCAATTAAGCAAGAGAAGGAATTTAAAGTGATACAATAGGAAAGGATTATGCCAAATTATCAGTTTGCAGATGATGTGATCCTATACTTAGAAGAGCCAAAACAAACAAAAAAAAAAAAAAAAAAAAAAAAAAAAAACTCACCAGAAGACTCCTAGAGCTGATAAACACAGCACAAATCAGATACAAAAGCAACATGTAATAATTGCTTTTTGAATGTTAAACCAGCATTACTTTTCATGGGCTAATCTTTATTTATTATTGAATTGTTGTCCTTTAATATATTTTTGAACTTGATTTTCTTACCCTTTTTTCTTCTTTTGGTGTTTGGGATCAAACCAAGGGATTTATGAATGCTAAGCAATTGCTCTACCACTGAGCTAAATTACAAGCCCCTTCTTATGTAATTTTAAATGTTCTTTTATTAATTAGGTATATTGGTCTGTAGTGTTTTTTAAATGTCTTTATTATATTTTGATGGAATTATTTCAGCCCCATGCAATTTGCTTATCAGTGACTTCCCTTTCTTTCGTTTGGTAGAAATATTTATGTAAGATTGGTGTTGGTTTTGCCCCCTCCCTTCTGAATTTGTGACAAGTTCATCAAGAAAAATCTTCCTTATGATTTTCTTGTTGGAAGGTTTTCAAACTTAATTCAAAATCTTAATAGATATAAAGTTGTAGTATTAAATAATTATCCTTCCCCAATGATTATATATGTTTCTAATACTCAAAACCTATGAATTGTGTCTATTTGCCCGAGCTGGGGAGTATCCTTCAGATCATTGAGGTGAACCTAACATAATCACAATGGTTTTTAGGAGAGGAAATTAGGAAGTGAAGAATCAGTCTTTCTCATTGAAGCTGGACTTTATTTTTAGCTCAATGAAACTTATTTCAGACTTCTGTCATTTAAAACTAAAAGGAAACTATTTTGTCATAGGTTTAGAAGCCCTAATATTAATCATATGGTCATTTATCATATTTATGTCTTCCTAAATAATTTAAGGTCTGGTATTTTGATGCCTCCTGCTTCATTTTTCTCACTAAGGATTGCTTTGACTACTCTTCCCTCTTATTTTTCAAAATGAATTTCATGACTGATTTTTCTACAAAGAACATCATTGGAATTTCTTTGATTTCTTTCTTTAGTGTTCTGTAGTTTTCATTGTAGAGGTCTTTCTTCTCTTGTTAGATTGATTCCCAGGTATTTCATTTATTTTTTTTTTAAAGAAGATGCAGTCTTCTTTTTTTAAAAAAAATATTTTTATTAGTTATTTATAGAGCTTTATTTTATATATTTATATGTGGTGCTGAGAATAAAACCCAGTGCCGCACACATGCTAGGCAAGCACTCTTCCACTGAACACCCGCCCCCCACAGCCCCAGCCCCAGGTTTTTTAATTTTTGAGGTTATTATGAGTCTGGTCATTTTCCTGATTTCTATTTCACCTGATTCATCATTGGTGTATAGGAATACAATTGATTTATGGATGCTTATTTTATATCTTGCTACTTTGCTGAATTCATTTATGAGTTCTAGAAAGTTTTATGGTGGATATTTTTTGGGCCTTCTAAACATAGGATCATGTCATTAGCAAATAGGGACATTTTGAGCTCTTTTCCTATTTGTGTCCATTTATTTATTTAAGTTGTAGATGGACACAATATATTTTTATTTATTTATTTATTTATTTATTTATTTATTTATTTATTTATTTATTTATTTAATGTGGTTGTGAGGATTGAATGCTGTGCCTCACAAGTTCTAAGCAAGCACTTTAACACTGAGCTACAACCCTTGCCCCTGTATCCATTTAATTTCTTTCTTTTGCCTATTTGCTCTAGCTAGAGTTTCAGTACGTATGCTGAATAGAAATGGTGAAAGAAGGCATCCCTGTTTTCTTCCAGTTTTTAGAGGGAATGTTTTCAATTTTTCTCCATTTAGAATGATGTTGACCTTGGGCTTAGTATGCATAGCTTTTACAATGTTGAGATATGTTCGTATTATCCCTAGTTTTTCTAGTGTTTTGAACATGAAGGGATGCTGTATTTTGTCAAATTCTTTTTCTGTATCTATTGAGATAATCATGTGATTCTTGTCTTTAATCTACTGATGTGGTGAATTACTGATAGGTTGAATTTCAGTGAATTGATTTTTAGCAAATTAGTCTGCTTTCAGAGTTCAGTGACTAGTAAACTATAATTTTTGCTTTAATTTGTATTCAGTAAAATGGCAGAATAAGAGGTCCCCTGCTCAAATACCCCCATAGGAACATTAATTTATAACCATCCTTGGACAAATGTGCCATTGTGTTCTGGTGGCATTATGGAGGAGTCTATTAATTTGCAGAAGAGCCCAAGACCAAGGAATGTTGTTTGTGAGGGCAGGTCACACATAGGTGGGAAATTTGTGGCTGGGTCTCACCTACAGACCTGAAAATGGCTTTGTTTCCTTGTGGACTCAGCTGCAAGTCCTATTGTGCCACCAGAAATCTCCACCAAGAGCCTTGAGGTGAGTCATGCCCACCTGTATCTTGAGTGACTGATACCCTGACCTCAGGCCTAGTTATGGACCATGAAGCATCCCTGTAAGTTAGGTAGATATCCTCTTAGCTAAAGTCTGTGAGTGTATTCTGTGAGTGGATCCATACATCTAGGAATTTACCAGGAGACATACACATCTGTGTCAGCAGAACAGGCCTTCAGATCTTGGTCTTAGCTGTGTAACATGAAGCAACCCTGTGACTTTTCAAGTAAATCTCATTCCAAGTCCAGGGCCAGGCCTATTTCTTTAACACCACACCCAGTGACACTAAGATCTCTCCCTGGGAACCAATGGAAGCCACACTTATTTATGTACCTGAAAACAAGACTTCTGTCTACAGTTCCAACTGGGAAAACTCAGGTGGACTCTTATCCCAGCATAGACAAGGTCATAAAGGGAATCCAGTCCACCCAAGACCAAACAAAATCCATGATGCTGACTGAAGTGGCTAGTAAATGGGCTGCCAATTGTGAAACCTACTTTAAACTTAGTTGTAGCCATATGACCCAGCTCCAACACCACTTGATTGAAACTGGAGATAATCCCATTAGCCAAAAGAAAAAAAAAGTGAAAAATACTGAAAAAAAAAAAAAAAAACATAAGGGAATTTAGGACACCATCAGGAGTATGAATATGTGAACTATTGGGAGTTTCACAAGGAAAGAGAGAGGCAAGAAGCTTATTAAAAGAACTAATGGCAGAAAATTTCTCAAACCTTGGGAATGATATGTACATCTACACTTGTGTGAATCACTGAACTCTAAGCAAATTTAACCTAAAGAACAATCCCAGGTTTGTTATAATAAAATTGTCAAAAGTCAAACACAAAGAGAATATTGAAATTTAGCAAGAGAATAGACAGTCACACATGCAGAAAGCCACATATAACTTTCAGAACAATTAAGACATTTTACAACAAAAACCTTGCAGGGTAGTTTGGAGACAGATTATATATTCAAAGTACTAAAAGGAAAAAAAAAAGTCAACTAAAAGTACTGCACCAAGAAAATAATTCTTTCAGAAATGAATGACAGAAAATAACATTTGCAGATAAAAAAATTGAGAATTTATCACCACTAGATCTGACTCCTTTATTAAGGGAGTTGTTCAGTTTGATTAAAAGAATGTAAAGTGCCAAAAATGGAAACATAGGAAAGTATAAAATACACTGATAAATGTAAATACATAATCAATTCAGATTATTCTAGTAGTGCAATTTTAAGTAGTATAGAAATCACTTAAGTCTAAAATGAAAGTTGAAAGACAAAATAGTAAACATAATTATAGCTATAATAATTTCAAATGGATACATGATATATGTGTGATATTAATACCATAAAATGTGGTCTGTGGGATGCCGGGTTTTTGTTCTCACAACAAAAAGCTTCAGGGGTCACTCCAGGGAAAGTGGGCTAACTGGGCTGCATAAAATAAGAGACACAAATACCTTTTTGTTTGGGGTCCTCGCTGTGACGGCTCCTATGACCTTAAGGGTCCCCAGGAAGAGAGAGAGCAAGAGCACACACTGACCCCTTTTATATTGAGGAGAAGCTATTCAAATGAAGCAAGGGGTCAGGTTTCAGGGGGCTGAGTCTATCTTCATCATGTCCACTGTCAGCAGGTTGACTGACACCTGGGTAGGCCACACCCAAGGGCACAGTAAGAGAAGGGGACACACACAAGGCACTTCCATGGAAGATTCTATCCTAAACAGGGCAAGGGGTTATATTACAAAGGAACAGGTGAGCATAGCTTCATCCATGGGGCTGTAGCAAGACACACCCATGCCCAAGACACTGGCCCTCTAACCCAAGAAGGGTGAGGAAAGCTCTGCCACATTTCTGTGACTGAGTGCCTCAGCACCCAGCTGGGGAGTGTGACTCAGTCACATGCATGCTTGGTCTCCTACAGTGGGAGAAATAGAATTCATATGTAATTGAAGTTAATTTGATAACAGCTTAATAGAATGCTATATTTATTACATATACAACTTCTATGACATACACAATACATAAAGAGAAAGGAATCAAAGCATGTTAATATAAAATAAAAATCACAAAGGACCAGGTGTGGTGGTGCATGCCAATAATCCCAATGGCTTGGGAGGCTAAGGCAGGAGGATTGCCAGTTCAAAGCCAGCTTCAGCAATGGTGAGGCCCTGTCTCTAAATAAAATACAAAATAGGGCTGGGGATGTGGCTCAGTGGTCAAGTGCCCCTGGGTTCAATCTCTGGTACCCACCCACAAAAAAAAAAAGAAAAAAAGAAAGAAAGAAAAAAGAAAAACCACAAAGGAATACAAGACAGGCAAAAAGGAACAATGGAATTACAACATAGTCATAAAACAATTAACAAGGTGTTAATAGTACTTATTAGTATCAAAGTTACCTTATATAAATATACTAAATTCTGCAGTCAAAAGACATAGTAGCTGAATGAATTAAAAACTAATGATATTCAACAATATGCTTTCCACAAGAGACTTTAGACTTAAGGATAGACATAGGCTAAAAGTGAAGGGATTGGATAAAATATACTATATGCATCTGTTTTAACAAAATGCTCAGGTGTGGTTATATTTATAGTAGGCAAAACTTTTTTGTCATTTTAAAATAAAAAATGGAACTACTATATGACCCAGAAATCTCACCACTGGTTATATATCTAAAGCAACTGAAATGAGCATGTCATAGAGCTATCTACACTGCTTTTTTAAAATTGTAGCACTTTTACGATAGCTAGTATATAGACTGAAACTGAATTTATATCAATGCATGAATGAATAAAGAAAACATGGTATATGTATTTACAATAAAATATTATTCAGCCATGAAAAGCATGAAATTCTATTATTTGCAATAACACAGGTGGAACTGGAGATAATTGTACTAAATGAAAGATGCCACACACAGAAAGACAAACATCACATGATATTCTTTGTAGAATTTGAAAAAGTTCATCTCATGGAAGTATAGAGTAGAATAGTAGTTACTAGAGACTGCAAAGTGAATAGGAGTGGGAATGGGGAGAGGTTAGTCAATGGATAAGTTTCAGGTAGATAGGAGGAATAATTTCTTGTGTTCTATGGCACAGTAGGGTGACTATAATTAACAATTATGAATTATATATTTGAAAATACCTAGAAGAGTATATTTGAGAGTTTTTTCCACAAAAAGTGATACATATTTGAGTTGAGGGATATACTAATTATGCTGATCATTACACAATGTAATATGTATCACAACATCACTTTGAATCCCATAGATTTGTGCAATTATTATGTCCAATAAAAATTAAAAAAAATCATTCCAAGAAGAAGTTCATTATATAATAATAAAGAAGTCAATTCATGATGAGGATATAATAATCATGGATATTTATATATCCAACTTTGAAATACTTAAATATAAAAAAAAAACAATTATTACAACTGAAGGAAAAATAGACATCAATACAGTAATAGTAGAGTACATTACCCCACTTTCAATAATAAATAGAGAAATGAGACAAATTCTACTTAGAAACAGCAGACCTTCATAACATTGTAAACCTGTAGCATGCTCTTTTTAGGTCTTTAGGGAATAGACCGAGAAGGGGAATAGCTGGGTCAAATGGTGGCTCCATTCCCAGCTTTCCAAGAAATCTCCATACTGCTTTCCAAATTGGCTGCACCAATTTGCAGTCCCACCAGCAATGTACAAGTGTACCCTTTTCCCCACATCCTCGCCAAAGACCTAAAAAGAGCATGCTACAGGGACACTGCTACATCGATGTTCATAGCAGCACAATTCACAATAGCTAGACTGTGGAACCAACCTAGATGCCCTTCAATGGATGATTGGATAAAAAAAAAATGTGGCATTTATACACAATGGAGTATTACTCTGCATTAAAAAATGACAAAATCATAGAATTTACAGGGAAATGGATGGCATTAGAGCAGATTATGCTAAGTGAAGCTAGCCAATCCCTAAAAAACAAATGCCAAATGTCTTCTTTGATATAAGGAGAGTAACTAAGAACAGAGTAGGGTCGAAGAGCATGAGAAGAAGATTAACATTAAACAGGGATGAGAGGTGGGAGGGAAAGGGAGAGAGAAGGGAAAATGCATGGAAATGGAAGGAGACCCTCAGAGTTATACAAAAGTACATACAAGAGGAAGTGAGGGGAAAGGGAAAAATAATACAAGGGGGACAAACGAATGTCAGTAGAGGGGGCAGAGAGAGAAGAGGGGAGGGGAGGGGAGGGGGGATAGTAGAGGATAGGAAAGGCAGCAGAATACAACAGACACTAGTATGGCAATATGTAAATCAATGGATGTGCAACTGATGTGATTCTGCAATCTGTATATGGGGTAAAAATGGGAGCTCATAACCCACTTGAATCAAATTGTGAAATATGATATATCAAGAACTATGTAATGTTTTGAACAGCCAACAATAAAAAATTAAAAAAAAAATAACATTGTAAACCAATGAAACTAAGGAATATATATTGAATATTCCATTTCACAACAACAGAACACACATTCTTTTCTAGTCCACATGGAACATTTTGGTGGTTAGATCATGTTGGACCAGAAAACAAGACTTAACAAGTTTAACAAAATGTTAAATAATACAAAATGTCCTTTTTAACCTCAGTGATACATGAAATCAAAACCAGGAAGAATTTGGGGAAATTCACAAATGTGTTAAAATTAAATAACATAGTTTGGCACAACCAAGTGGTCAAGAAGTAATTGATAAAAAAGTTAAAATTTATCATAAGGATGAATATGGAAAATCAACATACAAAAACTTATGGGACATAGAAAATGCAGTCTTAAGGGGCTGGGGATATGGGTCACTGGTAGAGTGCTTGACTAGCATGTGTGAGACACTGGGTTCAGTCCTTGGCACCACATAAAAATAAGTAAAATAAAGGTCTATTGACAACTAAAAACTATTTTTTAAGAAAGAGGAAAGCATATAGCCATAAATGCATACAGTAGGAAAAAAGATCTCATATAAACAATGTAAATTTATACTTCTGGGAACTAAAAAAATTAAGATGAGAAATAAAATGAAAAGGGTTAAAAGAAAAACCCAAAGAAAAGATAAACAAAATTAAGATACCTTTAGTTATACTGAGAAAAAAAGAAGATTCAAATAAATTTAGAAAGAAAACATTGCAATTGATAACACAGAAATTCAAAGAATTATGAGATACTATCATGAATAATTACATACCAACAAACTGAAATACCTAAGGAAAAATTAATAATTTCATAGAATCATACACTTTTCACAACTGAATCATGAATAAATAAAAAAGTAAGTAAAACAATAATTAATAATAATGAATTAATCAGTAATCAAAATCTTCCCAACAAATAAAAGGACATGACCTGATTGCTTCACTAGGGAACTCTAACAACTATTTAAGTATTAATTATTGCAAACCCTTCATAAACACTTCCAAAATTTGAAGAGGAAGGAAAAATTTCAAGTCATGTTGTAAGGTCAGCATCACCCTCACACCCAAACCAGATAACACTGTAAAGCCATATTGAGAAAGAAAGAATTTGAAGTGATCACACATCCTGATTCAAAATACATTGCAAGGCAATAGTAATCAAAACAGTATGGTGCTGGCAAGAAACAGAGTAATGGAGGAGAATTGAGAACTCAGAACTAAATCCATACATAAAATATCAATGAATATTTAACAAAGGCCCCAGGAAACACAATAGGGGAAGGCCAACCTGTTCAATGAATGTTATTTAGAAAACTGGATATCCACAGGTGAAATAATGAAATTAGACAATCAGCTCTCACCATGTGCAAAAACAAACAAACAAACAAACAAACAAAAAACCCTCAAAATTATCAAAGGCTTAAATATAAAGCTTCAAACCATAAAAGTCCTAGAAGAAAACATAGGAAAAAATCTCAACACTGGTGTTTGCAATAATCTGTTTGATAACAACAAAAATAAGAATAAATAAATGGGACTAAGTAAAACAAAAAGTTCTACACAGCAAAGGAAACAATAAAATTAAAAAACCACCTGTGATATAAGAAAATATTTGAATATCACGTATATGTAAGGAGATTAATATGATAAACATAAGGATTAATATGATAAACATAAGGAACAAAATAACTAAAAAAATCAAAATCAAATAACCTAATTAAAAAGTTGCCAATAGGCCTGAAAAGATATTTCTCAAAATAAGACATACGAATGATCAACGTATATATGAGAAGGTGTTCAACATCACTGATTATGAGGAAGATGCCAATATAAACCACAACAAGATATCACCTCACAGCTATGATGGCTATTACCAAAAAGACAAGAGATAGCAAATACTGGCAAGGGTGTGAAGAAAATGGAACCATCATATACTGTTGGTAGAAATGTAAATGAATACAAACATAGTGGAAAACTCTGCAGAGGTTTCTAAATAATAAAAAATATAACTAATATTTGACCCTGTGATCCTACTCCTATTTATCCAAAGAAATGAAATTATTATGTTGGAGAGATATTTGCAATCTATGTTCTAGTACCATTATTCACAATATGGAGTCCACCTAATTGTCCATAAATGAATGATTGAATAAATAAAATATAGTATATATGTAATGGAACATTATTAACCCATACAAAAGAAATTCTGCCATTTGTGACAACATAAATAAACCTTAGTGATATACTGTTAAGAAAAATAAGTCAGACACAGAAAGACATTGCATGATCTCACTTGGATGTGAAATCTAAAAATAATAACCTCAATGAAGCACAGAGTAGAAAAGAGATTATCAGGGTCACTTTAATTTATAAAATGAATAGATTCTTAGGATTTAATGTATAGCATATTGAGTCAAGTTAACAATAATTTAATACTTGCACATAATAAAGTATTCTCACCACAAGTACAAATATACCCAGTAGCAATTATGTAAGGTGATTTTATGTGTTTTATGTGCTAATTAACTCGATTGTTGTAATCATTTCATAATGTATACACTTCATCAAATCATCACATCATAAGCCTTGAATATATATAATTTCTATTAATTATAACTGAGTAAATTGCAAAATATTTTTTCATTTGTTTATTTGGAAATTTATCTTTGTTTTAATTAATTTTTATTGAACAAAGATTTTTCAAATTATGAATTAAATTTGTGCTTCTTGTAACAAGTGAAACAACACATTACATCTGGATAGTCCAACCTCACATGCCATATTAACCACTGTACTTTTCTCACTGTTCACATGAATACACGTATACTTTTGTACACACTTAAGAATCAGAATTATGTACACTTTTATAGCATTTCTAAGAACTCTTTTTGGAAATAAATCTATTAAAATGTCAGGTATAAAGCAGGATAGAATGGCCTAATCTCTGGCTGAATGAGGACCATGTAGGCAATTTAAAGACCTTGAAATACATGGATCTGAGTCAGAGCCCATGCTGGAAGGCCACCCTAAGGAACCTGTGATAAGCCCTCATACTCACTAATGGAGGTAGAGGGGAGGTCTGCCCTTTCTCTGAGAGAAACCATGTCATATTATCTTAGTCTTGTCTGTACTGTATATAAAGTTATATAAAGCATAAAAATAAAATGAAGACTTGTGATGCAGAATCAAAAGAAAGTACAATTGGGCTAGGATGTGGCTCAAGCGGTAGCGTGCTTGCCTGGCATGCGTGCATGCCCGGGTTCGATCCTCAGCACCACATACAAAGATGTTGTGTCCGCCGATAACTAAAAAATAAATATTAAAAAATTCTTTAAAAAAAAAAAGAAAGTACAATCATTTCAAGCAGGTCACTGATATTCCAGAATATACTGCTTTATCACAACCATTGTCAATATGTGAAAGGTTAATAAAAGTATCATAAAAAATGAAAGAAAAAAGCTATTTCTAGAGAGATCTGGAAACTTGAACTAAATGGAAATAAAATAAAACTGTATCCTCTACAGGTAATATTCCACATGGTTGACTTTGGGGTAGTTTGAGAGCTGAAGGAAAAAAAAAATTAAAAGACTACTGTGTTGACCAAGCCAAATACATCTTCAAAATTCCATGCAAGACCTGCTGGTTTGGTACCCCATGACTTAAAAGAAATATATAATGTGAAACAGAAAATTGCACAGCTAAACAAAATGAAATCTCCCCTGTTTCACACATAAAAAAATAGCAAAATGATTAAAGCAATCATCTGTGATATTGATTCTAATTTGGGGCAAGATTAGAGATCAGGAAGTATTGAGATCTTATAAGCAAGTAATACTTTGGTAGAAAAGGCACTTTCTGTTTGAACAAAATGCATTCAAGTTATGCCTTCAGTATTCTTGAGTTATAGAACATTGGGTAGAAGAGCTCAACTTCTCTGCCTTTCCCATATTCCATATATTTCAAAATAGAAATTCTTTTACCATAGTTACTGAATGCCTATAGTATATTTAGAACTATGCTAGGATTTAGGATTCAATAGTAAATTAAAAAATGGGTCAGGGTGGTTCATGCCTGTAGTCCTACCTACTCAGGAGGCTGATTAAGCAGGATCACTTGAGCCCAGAGTTTGAGAGCAGCCTAGGCCACATAGACTCTCTCTCAAACAAACAAAAATCTGAACTACAGAGGTATAGACCCTATGTGGTAGTGGGAGAAATATAAATCTAATAAAAACAAGAGAAGAAAGAAAATAATTACAAGTTGAAGTAAATGTTATGATGAAAACTGACAAGAGATAGATAATACCATGGTGATAAGAGTTTAGGCATATAATACCTGATTTTAAACATACTATAGAGCCATAGTCAGAAAAATAGCATGGATTTGGGATAGAAACAGACAGATATATCCATGGAACAGAATAGAGGACCAAAAAATAAATTTATGCACTTGAGCCAGATTCTTGACAAAGATGCTAAAAAATATAAATTGGAGAAAAAGTAGCCTCTGAAAGAAATGGTTCTTGATAAACCAGATATCCACATGTAGTTTGAAACTAGACCACTGTCCCCTTGAAGAAAAATCGAATAAAATGGATCAAAGATCTTAATGTAATACCTAGAACTCTGTCTGAAAATACTTATAGGGGAAAACATTTCAAGATATTGGCTCAGGCAATGATTTTAATGATAGGACTCCAAACAGACAAGAATAAAAAGCAAAACTGACAATGGATTGCATGAAACTAAAAAGCTTTTTTTTTTCATTTTTCTTCTTTATGTACAGCCAAGAAAGCAATCAATGGAGTAAAGAAAATACCTATAGGGGGAAAATTTTTTCCATCTATTCCTCTCACAGAGGATTAATATGTAGAGTCATAAAAAACTTAAAAAAAAAACAAGTAATCCAATCAGTCAATGGGCAAATGATCTGATCAGAAACAAATGAAGTACAGATGGCCAATAAATACTTTATAAAAATGCTCAATTTGTTAGCTATCAGGGAAATGCAAATTTAACTACAATAAAATTCAATCTCCTTTACTTAGTAAAGTTATTATAAAAATTGATAAGTAAATAGCAAATGCTAGCAATGATTGAAAAAAAATGGAACCCTTATACACTGTTGGTAGTAATGTAAATTAGTACAGCCACTATGGAAAAGAGTATGAAGGCTCTTCAAAAAGCTAAAAAGACACCTACCATATGATTCAGCTATCCCACTCCTGGATGTATATCTAAAATTCAGTGGCATACAAAAGAGATAACTGCACACTCGTGTTTATTGAGGCACTGTTCACAGTATCCAAGATAGAAATCAGCCCAGGTACACATCAACAAATGGACATAATGAAAATATGGTGTATATACACAATAGAGTTTGAATCAACCATAAAGAATGAAATTATAAAATTTCAGGAAAGTGGATGAAATTGTAGAACATCATATTAAGTGAAATAAGTCAGACGCAGACAAGGATTGTATGCTCTTTCTACCAAAAAAAAAAAAAAAAAGTGATCTGAAAGCAGAAGAGGAACCATTCAATTCAATTCAGGAAAAGGAAGGAGTTGGGAGAGGCAAGAGAGAGAGGGTGGACATGATCAATGCATAGTGAATTCATATAGAAAATGTCACAATGAATACCATCAGTTTGTGCAAGTAATGTATGTTATTTTAAAAAACTATAGGCTTTGGATCCCATTCCCACTTTGTCATTGACTGCCTTCATGGCCTTGGATAAATCATGTAACAGCTTCATGGCTTCATTTTCTTTTTTGAAAATTCATTTTATGCAAATCTTTGTGAGAAACTTGAGAGAATTAAATGAGTTATTAAATGAAAAATTCTTATAATAGTGCCTGGCACATAGTAAGTACTCAATAAAAGTTAATTTTTATTTTTATTACTTACAGAGTTGATGTATGAATTAACAAACTTGTCAGGTAAGAATAAATGTAAAGCAAGGCAAATATGCCATTATTTTCCTTATACCCTGTGCTACAGAAATAGCAAACTAAAATTTTTAGTTTGCTAAAAATTGAGCTTAGAATGCCCTCCTAGTCCCGCATTCCTTACATTCAGCCTTCTGAATCATCTTTCCTATTTAGGATCAGTCACCAGCTCCAAAAAGTCATGTCTGTCTCACTTTCCTCCCAGATAGCTTATCACACCTCTTTCTATATACATTCTATACATTACTGAATTTCATGTTCTGACACTGTTTTGTTTCCATGGTTCTCTCCCATAAGAAACTGTAGAGTATCTCAAAGACACAGACTCAGTTTCATATGCATTTTTCAATTTCTACAAGATCTGTAGTGGCTAATGCTTAGTAGGTTTTCAAAAATTATTCATTGAATGATTGAATGGATAAATGAATTTTTTCATTGGCATCTTTCAAACATTTAGCAGTTACTCAAATGAGCAGATGAATTTGTGATGCAATGAAGAAAAAGTATGTAATAAAATTAGGTATGAGAAACAGTGCTAAAACTGATTCCTATCTTTTTACAAAAACCATATTTAGTCTCCTTAACAACCCTGTTAGATATTTCCAATTATTATCCACATTTTCAGAAGTACAAAATGAGACTTGAAGAAGATTAAGCTGTTTGTGCCAGATCATATTTATTTAATGTTTTTAAAATTATTTTTGCAATGCTGGGGATTAGACTAAGGGTTTAATGCATGCTTGGCAAATGTTCTACTACTGAGCCACATCCCTAAATACATATAGCTAATAAAACCATTTTTGGTTGCTATATACTAATTAAGCTTTTGTTAGCTATAGTGGCATTGTTTTAGAACCATGATATTCAAAATAGATTACGATAAAACAATAATAGAAATATTTTAATGTCTTATGGCTAAATAAACTTGGGAAATATTACACCCTGCTCTTGAAGGATGCACAATACACTTATCACATAACACTTTCAAAAGTTCTATAGTAACAGATGTAATTGCTTTTCTTAATAAGGCCTAGCCTAACTGACAGAAATTGGCATTTCATGGAACCAAGTGAGATTCAAAAAAACTGTATTTCTGAGGAATGTACTTTGGGCATGTGCTCACGAATCTTTGGAATCAAAGCAAACAGTTTTACATGATCATCTATAAAATGCTCCTTGATTTGAGAATGTTCCTGCCAAACTGGAATCATTTGGATAAATATATAGCTGTATGCAAGGAGAATATCTCAATTTATATGAGATTTTTATATCAATTTTTGAGTGTACTGCTTTCTGTTAAATTTTAAGTGAACATGCAAAGAGGGAAATGACTTTTACCACATTATCTATGTGCTTAGTGACAATGGCAATGTGGTACTTAAGGTAGAATATGCCTCTATCAAAAAAAGATCCCATCGAGGCTTTTAGCATTCATTATTGTTCAAATTAAACAACTGATATTTATCCGTGCAATGAACTAATTTGTGTTTTAGGATATTACATATTTTGGAAAAATGATATAAGGAATTAACAATCACTTAGAAAATTCCATTAATGAAGAGAGTGAATTTGTAAAGATGTTATAACTTGGAGATTGTTGAATTTCTTGGCTTCACACTTTCAAATGAATATTGTCATATGATGTCATTGCCTGAGTTTAGTGTTATAACTACATTGCCAGTAATTACTACTATTTTGGTACTACTACTTTGCATTGAAAATGTGAGAAAGGAGTAGGTGCGGGCTGTATACCTAAATGATGCATTGCTCCAAGAGAAGGTCAAATTCTGGCATACTACATTGTAAAACTTAATATTTGAAAATGTCTGGACAATAGAAAATATAAGCACAAAGACTTAAAGAAAAAAAAATTGGTTACAGAGAAATAAAGCAAGTAATTACAGTCCAGTTTAGATAAACACTCTGTACACATCCCTGGATACACAGATAGACACAAACACACTCAGATCCTTTAGGGAATGAGGTCAGATATGAATAATTAAAATATTCTGAGTGTGGATAAAAGGGAATGGAAAAATATTAAAGCCATCAGATAAGCATCCATATCTGTGGATCATATGGTAAAAGGCAATTGCTAAAGTTTTGCTGAAATTTGCCTCTAACATGATAGTTATCAAAATTGGCTGTGGAAAAATCTAGCTCAGGTGCTATTGGAGACAAATATTTTACTATAATATTACTTAAATATATACAAAATAAGACTAGCTACTAAGTTATTCTGATAATGCTCAAAGTACTTTAAAGCAAAACATTTGTAATTAAATGATGATAAAAGTATAGTATCTATGGAAACAAGAGCACTGCACAAAAGATGATTATGATACTGACACAGCCCCCATAGTTGTGCTTTACAAAGCCCATACTAAAAAGGATGGTGTGATGATTAAGAATCTGATTTTCTCTAAAGTAAGTGGTTATTGTTTCTAAATGGAAGATGATGAACAATTTAAATCTGTTATCTCAGAAGTTACCAAGTGGGGGTATTCAGAAATGAGTAAAAGCATTGTCCTTGTAACTAAATCTAGGTGCTGCTATAATCAACTTTTGTGACTTAGAGGACAGTGACCAATTATGCTAAATGGGTTTCAAGGACTTAAAATAGACTCAACTACTCAAGTCTATTATTATGGTTATTTTGTTTCTTTGTGTTAAATTTTTTGAGTTTTTTATTAGTTGTTTATGGACCTTCATTTTATTCATTAATTTGTATGAACAAACCCAGTGCTTCACACATGAGAGGCAAGCCTCTACTGGTGAGCCACAACCCAGCCCCGTTTTTATATGTCCTGGAGATTAATGCCTTATCTGTGGTGCAGGTAGCAAAGATTTTTCTCCCATTCTGTAGGCTCTCTTCATGCTCTTGATGGTTTCCTTTTTTTGTGAAGAAGCTTTTTAGTTTGATGTCATCATATTCTTTGATTATTGATTTTTACTTCTTGTGCTTTAGGAGGAAGTCAGTTTCTGAGCTGATATATTGGAGTGTTGTACTTACATTTCCTTATAGCAGGTGAAGGATTTCTAGTCTAATACCTAAGTCCTTGGTCTACTTTGAGTTGAGTTCTTTGCAGCATGAGAGAGAGGGGTTAAATTTGATTTTGTTACATATTGCATTCCAGTTTTCTTAGCACCATTTGTTGAAGAGGCTATCTGTTTTCTCCAATATATGTTTAATGGTGTCTTTGTCTAGTATGAGATACCTATATATTTGTGGGTTTGTTTCTGTGTCATCTATTCTGTTCCATTGGTCTTCTTTCCTGTTTTGGTGCCAATATCATGCTGTTTTTGTTACTATAGCTCTATAGTATAATTTAAGGTCTGGAGTTGTGATGCCTCCTGCTTTGCATTTGTAAGGACTGTTTTTGTAAGGATTTATTTATCCTGGGTTTCCTATTTTTCAAAATTAATTTCATGACTGCTTTTCTTTGTCTATTTAGAACATCATTAAGATTTTGGTGGGAACTGCATTGAATCTCTATAGTGACTTTGGTAGCATATATATTTTAACAATATTAATTTTGCCTATCCACTAACATGGGAGGTCTTTCCAGATCCATGAACATGAGAGGTCTTTCCATCTCCTAAGGTTTTAATTTCTTCTTTAGTATGCTGTAGTTTTCATTGTAGAGGTCTTTCACTTCTTTTGCTAGATTGATTCCCAAGTATTTTAGTTTTGAGGCTATTGTAAATGGGATACTTTTCCTAAATTATCTGTTAGCTGATTTGTCCTTGAAGAATATGAACACAATTGATTTATGAGTGTTAATTTTGTCAAATTGATTCTGCATTTCTTCCCATTTCCTGGCCCTCTTCCCTCCCTGCCTCCCTCAATCTCATACTCTGCTGATCTTCCCTCTGTTTTTATATCAGATCACCTGATTTTCCCCCTAACTTTGCTCTAGATTCCACATATGAAAGAGAACATTCAATTTAGCAAGATGTTCTCTAGTTCTAGTTCCATCCATTTAATGGAAAATACCATACTTTTATTCTTCTTTATGGGTAAGTAAACTAGCTCTCTCTCTCTCTCTCTCTCTCTCTCTCTCTCTCTCTCTCTCTCTCTCTCTCTCTTTCACACACACACACACACACACACGTGTGTGTGTGTGTGTGTGTGTGTGTGTGTGTGTGTGATATTTTCTTTATCCATTCATCTGTTGAAGGGCATCTAGGTTGGTTTCATAACTTGACTATTGTGAGTTGTAATGGTATGAACATTAATGTGGTTGTATCACTATAGTGAGCTGATTTTAGTACTTCTGGATAAATATCATGGAGTGGGATAGCTGGGTCATAGGGTAGTTCCATTATTTCAAGGACTTTCCACTCTGTTTTCTAGAGTGGTTTTACTAATTTGCCATCCCACCAACAATATTGAAATGTACTTTTCTTTTTCTGACAACCTCACCAGCATTTCTTTTTATTCCTATTCTTGATGATTGCCAATCTGATTGAAGTGAGATGAAACCTTAATGTTGCTTTGATTTGTATTCACTTGATTGTTAGAAATGTTGAACTTTTTTTCACATATTTGTGGGCCATTTTTTTCTTCTTTTGAAAAATGTTTCTTTAGTTCATTTGCCCATTTATTGATTGGGTTATTTGTTTTTATGGTGTTAAGCTTTTTGAATATGTATTTCCTCTGTCAGAGGAATAGTTGACAGCTTGAAAGGTTTTTCTTCTCCCCATTCTGTAGCCTCTCTATTCACATTCCTGTATCCTTTGCTGTGAAGAACTTTTTAATTTGATGTTGTCTCACTTGTTAATTCTTAGTTTTATTTCTCATGCTTTTGGGTCTTGTTATGTAAGTCAGTGCTTGTGCCAATATGATGGAATGTTGACCTTGTGTTTTCTTGTAGTAGTTACAAGATTTCCACTCTAATCTTAAGTCTTTGATCCCTTTTGAATTGATATTTTTTTCAGGATGAAAGATAGGGATCTAATTTAATTCTTATACACGTGGATATCTAGTTTTCCATGCACCATTTGTCAAAAAGGCTGTCTTTTCCCCAACATATATTTTTGGCATTTTTGTCAAGTATCAGGTGGCTATTAGCATATGGGTTTGTGTTTGTGTCTTCTATTCTATTCATTTGTCTTCATGCCTGTTTTTATGCCAATACCATGCTAGTTTCGCTATTGTAGCTCTGTAGTATAAATTGAGAATCAGGTATTGTGATGCCTTTAAGCATCACTTTTCTTATTGAGAATTGCTTTGGCAATTCTGGGTCTCTTATTCTTCCAAATTAATTTAAGAACTGTTTTTTTTTTTTTTTTTCAGTTCTGTGAAGAATGTCATTGGTATTTTGATGGAGACTGCATACAATGCATTATTATTAACTCTCATCACTATATGGTGTAATAGGTACAAAGCTTCATTTAGCGGAATATGTTTAGTTTAGAATATATTTTGATCATATATATTACTGGCATTTTGGGGCAGAATTAAAATTTAGTTATATTTAATTCATCTAAAGGTGTTTTTCACCCCATCTTCCAAAACGTTTTGAATTTACTTAATCATTAATCTCTTTCTTGAAGTTGTAACTTTATTGAAAATTCAGTTCTTGAAATGCATATTAAAACATGAATCCGTGATATAAATTAGCTTGTGATGTTATAAGCCTGTTGTCTTCACATATGTACATAGGAAAGTTAAGTCAGACTCATTCCATTATCTTTCCTATTTCTATCCCTTCTCCTTCATTCCCCTTTGTATAATCCACTGAACTTTTGTTTTAACCCTCCTCTTCTTATTGTGGGATAGCTTCTGCATATCAGAGAGAACATTTGGCTTTTGTTTTTTGGGCATTGGCTTATTTTACTTAGCATGATATCCTCCAGATCCATCCACTTACCAGGAAATGTCATAAATCTTTGAAGAAGACAGTATATTATGTTACTAATTTGGATTTAATATCCTGGCTAGTTAATTAAGACATAAATTAATTTTAATTAAAAAAAAAAAAACATAGTAATACCTTTGTCATGAAAACAGAATCCTTACTGTAATGATTTGTGGATTACCTAGGAAAATTTGTCTTTACAAAAACAGATTTATTGAGGTATAATTAATACACAAAAGCTTCAAATAAAGAATTCAATTGATATGCTTTAGACATTCACATACTATGATACTATCACCATGGTAATAGACTTCAAAAATAAAAAAGGAAAGAAAAATTGGTTTTACCCCTTGAAATTGTACTTTTTGATATTATCAACCATAATAGCCCAATAGTCAGGATATTTTTCAGTTCTATGCCATTGGATTTATTTTGCTTTGGAAAAGTTTGACCTACACCTGAGCTCACCTAAATGCCTGCCATCTTAGTATCTTTGTTTCAACACTGTCATTAATAAATCTCATCTTTTGTATTAACCTGAACCCCCAGAAAGATTTACTGTCACTTCTTCTACGGTGACTTTTCTCATTGATGGGAAAGAAGATAAGATAAAGGCAAGGAAAAAAGTGTGATCCTTATACAAAATAATATCTTAGATTTTTTTCTCATTTCCATTTTTCTCTGAGATGTATTTACAGTTTGTATTTCTGGAAAGACTTTTTCATTACATGATGCATAAACATGAAGAATGTGTAGTGATATCCATTCTGTTTGTGGTTGGTTTGCTTTTTATGCCTATATTTTCTTGCCCTTGTCAAGAAATAAAAGTGATTTTTGCAGTTTTCTTCACTGCCTTTTTATGAGTATAAAAAAGTACTTGTCCTTATTATTTTTCATAGATCTTTTAGTAAAGCAGTTGTCAAATAAAACCTTTCCACTCTGGGTTGTTGATTTTATGGTAACAACCAGAAGGTGGATGATTTTAATCATTTGACAACATATTAGGATGAAAGCAAAAAGTAATGGATATCTGCATGTCTTCAAATGTGCACTGTACACCAAAAAAGCAGGATGAATGCATGCCTTGATAAGTACCTGGTGTATCTTTGTCCACCAAATTTCTTTTGGACCTCCTTAGATAGTTAAAAAATCTAGGCAGAGACACTGCCATCTGCTATGGCCCACAGCACAGGCAGCCCAGAGTAAATGCCAAGAGTTTTATTGGGATCTTTTTTCTCAATTTGTTACTGCATCTGCTCCCATTCATGGCACTAGATGTCAGCTGATGCAGACAGATAGAGGAAAGTGATTGAAACATATAGATTTCAAATGGCAAAGTGGGAGGCTATCTGAAAGCATTTTATTTCTTTGTATTTGTTTCCTGAAGTCTAATGAACACAGAAGGCAGCAAGGATTGACAAGCAGGAATACTCCAGTGTGAGCTGCCAGAGAGTGCTTACTGCTCTGACTGTTTTATTAGTACCAAGTGGCAGGACCCAAGAGAGAGTATGCCCATCTTCACAACAAGTTGGAATATAATTATCAATGTACTGTCTGCTACTATATATTTTTAGTACATTTTTGTATTCTGTTTGGGTACTCATCCTCATGTGATCAGAATTCACTCAGGAGTTATTTTATTCATTGTCTCCTGTTTTGATGGATGGACATTCACTGTTCTTCAAACTCTGCAATTCAGTTATTACCATTCACATCAGACTCAGAGATATCCAATAAAGAAGGATTATGTGTAGTCTCCAGAGCATAATGAGACAAGAATATAGAAGAGTCATGCTACAGATGATATAATTGTATATATAAGAGATATTAGAAATGATGTAAAACTGAAGCATTTGGAAAGATAAAAAAGATGACCACAGAAGAGGTAGGCATACAGTGGATACATTACTTTTTTAAAAATATTTTCAGTTGTAGATGGACTCAGTACCATTATTTTATTTGCTTTTATGTGGTGCTGAGGATAAAACCCAGTGCCTCATACATTCTAGGCTAAGGACTCTACCACTGAGCCACAACCCCAGCCCCAGTGGCCACATTCTTAATGATTCAAAGTGCTATGTTCTGAATTTCATGTTCAAATTCTCTGGGAACATTTTGCATGTGTTTCCAATATTTAATTCAAATTTTACTCAAATATACTTGTTTTAAGAGGTGAATATATTAGATATTTTTCATATAATCCTGTGAAACTCAGAGATCTACGGTGATAAATATGCCAACCATAATTCTTTTATTTTTTTTAATCATAAACACTTTAAAAATTATATATATATATATATATATATATATATATATATATATAATATACATTTTCTTCTAGTAGGCACAGGGTCTCTGATCTAATGCCTAGGTCCTTGATCTACCTTGAGTTGAGTTTTGTGCAGGGTGAGAGAGAGGGGTTTGGTTTTATTTTGCTGCATATGGATTTCCAATTCTCCCAGCACCACTTGTTGAAGAGGCTGTCTTTTCTCCAATGTATGTTTTTGGTACCTTTGTCTAGTATGTGATAACTAATGTGGGTATGTATCTATGTCTTCTATTCCTTTGGTCTTCATGCCTGCTTTTGTGCCACTACCATGCTGTTTTTGTTACTATAGCTCTGAAAATATATGGTCTGGTATTGTGATGCCTCCTGAAATTCTTTTCTAAGGAAGAATCATTTTCTTGATGATTTACATGTAATGCATTGTTGCATGAATGATACAAACAAACTCATAGTATAAATAGTGGTGTCAGGGGCTGCGGTTGTGGCTCAGTGGTAGAGTGCTTGCCTAGTATGTGTGAGGCACTGGGTTTGATCCTCAGCACCACATAAAAATAAATACAAATAAAGGTACAATATCTTTGTGTCCAACTACATCTAAAGAATAAATATAAAATGAATAAATAAACAAGTATTGATGTCAGAACAATAGTCACCCTGTTTTCTTCTCAGCTCAAAGAGGGAGAGAATCAAATCTCTACTATGTTTCATATTAATATGAAGTATATGACTATTGGTTCAACTCCTACATTATACTGGCTATTTATGTTCATACAATGTAAGAAAAAATCTACCCTAGTAAAGACTAAATCTTTAATCTATCTAAATTTATTTCTTAGGAAGTTAGATGTACTAATGAATGACCCACTACAAATTGATCTCCATTTCTGAAAAACACCTGTGCTGCATCTGAGAGTTGTTCTCATTAGTAAATGGGAAACTGGTGCATTTTGTGTCATTAGTATCCTAGGAATCACCATAGAAACAGTGATAGATGCTTAAAAGTAAAAAGTTCCAGGGAAGATCTTGTCAACATATGAAATCCATCAACAAGAAAGTCTAACTTAGATGAAAATGGAGAGATGTTAGTGTCTGGGTTACAAAGGAATTATGAAATATGATTCACATCATTAACTTATCCTGTGAAATTATACCTTATTTTATTTATAAGCTTACTATTGGTTAGAAGATAAACAGTTTGAAGTAAGCGAGAAGCATATTCTTTTTCATGATTTTTTTTTCCATAGTGGTCTTCCATTCTTGCATAGGTAAGTGGATGAAGCCATTACTATCTCCACTTTATAAAATCAAAATAAAAATAACAAAAAGTTTAGTGACTTTTCAAGACAATTTATTGATTTTCACCCTGATTTTGTACAGATATATTTAACAAAAATAAAATTAGATATAAATAAGCTATCACAGAAGTGGTATTCAAAATAGAGAAAAGCAAACATGTTAAGAAAATGACATAAAATATGAGGTTAAAATTTTAGTTAAAATTTCTAAACATACAACTGCTATGGGTAGGACCCATCTTTGACTTTATGCTTTCTAGAATCCACTGCATAAAGGAGAACTTGGTGATTTATTAAAAAACACACACACAGTGTCCATAAATACATAGGATTATATGAAAAATGTATTGTATTCTGGGAATAGAATACAATATACTAACCTACTATTGTAATTCATCTGCTTTGCAATTTATCACATGGGCAGCCCCTTGTGTAACATTATATCGAGAGGCAGATATTCTCTCTGCCATGCGGCAGGCATGTGTATGTTATAATCCTACCAGGCACATCACAGAAAAACTAAGATTACTTAGAACAAAAGATCAGTCTTTAGTCCCCTAGCTCTTTCTTTCTGAAGCAGAGTGCCCAAGAAAGCTACATAACCATAACTATTCACATCTGGGCAACCCTGAATATCATATGTCCTCCAAACAGCAAAAAGAAACATTTTGAAATTGTGAGAAAGTTTTCTTATAACATGAGTTTTGTGCATGTTATCTTCTAAATTAATTAGTTTAATTTTCATAAGCTTGTAGATTTCTGGAAACTAGTAAGTCTAATTTTGAATGACTGAGGTAATTGAATAAAATCAATATTATTTATTGATTTTATTTGTCCTACCACATATTCTATTAATTATCTTATCCTACCACATATTCTACTAATTATGAAACTATTTAGAGGTTGGTATCCAGGAGTATACTCTTCAGAGAACATATGAGCAATGTTTTTAACCATGTAGTTTTTAGCTCAGAGTAGTGAAGCTTTAGAAATGCTAGTTAGGGAAGAATATGGAAATATTTTCTGATTATATTTTCTCTGTTTTGGTCAAATTTATCATGCAAAAAACACTCAAAATACATTCAGTTTCTACTTAATAATTTTGACATTATGAGACAACTGTTGATGAATTAAGGTATTAGAGGTGGGTCAAGATGGCAGCTGAATAAGAAACTCCAGCCCACAAATACACCAGTTTAGACATCTGTTCATTATCTGAGCTAATTTCACAAGAACTGAGGATACCAGATAAGAAATTGTATTGCCTGTCGTTAGTATAATAAGAAAAGATACATTGTAGAAGGTGGGAAGGAAACACTTTCTGGTTTCACTATTTTCTCAATTTCAAGCAGTCTGGAACCTCTCTACTCCACTTGGGACAGGGGCAGGGAATTAAGTCTAGGCCTTGTAATCGTAACTCAGTACCAGGCCAACCATGATAAGATCTAGTGCTGGGAAAAGCCCCACCACACCTCCTATCAAGCCAATATAGACATACTGAACCACTGGAACCACATTAGCCAGGTAGCAAGGATGTTGGGAACAGAATACAAAACCTAGGATAGGACATTGCATTGGAGGACAGACACAGGCCTGCCATGTGACTCTATACCAGGCAGAAACCAAGGTTTCAATATCCACATCAGAGCTTACAATGAAACTACTAAACCTGCAGTGGCATCAGTTGCATATCTATGCCAGTACAAAAGACTCAGATCTTGACTTGCATCATTACCAGGCTTAGAGTAGCTAGGAATACCCCATCCACTGAGATAATGTAGTTCCCTCCAGCTCTGAGTCTCAGGTGTGACCCACTTTATTGTCAGGTTGGTGGCCAAGGGAGTGTCTCCACTACCCATTGCTCAATCTCAGACAGCACAGTTATCTCCAGGCCAGTGCTCATAGATGGAACCTCTTGACCAGCCCTGGCACCAGGCAGAGTAATTTGCACCCTAATGAGATAGACTTGTGTTTAAGTCTGCATCATCTTCAGTTGTAGTTGTCCAGATGCATCCTCAGAAATACTCAAGTTCTAGAACCTATGAGACTCAGGCAAAACCCAATTTAGTGTCAAACTTTGTGGTTAAGGAACTGCCTTCACCAATATGACCCCAACCTTGGTCACCATAACATGTGGAAGTATTCCATTTCCTGAGAGTAGGTAGTTTGGACATGGCTTTGCCTTGGAAATAAGTACCAGGCTGGTTAAATGGTTAATAAGCCTAACACTAGGTAATGGCCCCCATCCCATGGCCAATGGTGCATGTGGAACTTCTGAGATAGCCCCAGAACCAAGAAGAGAAAATGAAGCCCTAGTCTATTGGACTTCTAGTCCCAAGTGTATTACCTTTGGCTGGTTAAAGTGCTCTTAGGCCATGTGTTCACTTGATCAGTAGGCAAACCATATAGCATTGTGACCTTGGTCCTATCATAGTTTTGTGCCGATCCCAATGGTCTTTGGGCTTAGGGTTTGACAGAGCTTTGGGGGCATTGATAGCCACAGACAGGTATAAGAACCGGAGACTAATCTGTCCTTGGTGATTCCGACAGTGACTGACTCTGGGCATAGTTTGATTGACAGGCACATTTAAAGAGATGCAATGCCTTTGATTTATGCGTGTTGATTTTATATCCTGCCACTTTGCTGAATTCATTTATTAGCTCTAATAGTTTCTTTGTAGACCCTTTTGGGTCTGCTAGGTATAGAATCATGTCATCTGCAAATAGTGATAATTTAAGTTCTTCTTTTCCTATTTTGATGCCTTTAATTTCTTTCGTCTGTCTAATTGCTCTGGCCAGTGTTTCGAGAACTATGTTGAACAGAAGTGGCAAGAGAGGGCATCCCTGTCTTGTTCCAGATTTTAGAGGGAATGCCTTCAATTTTTCTCCATTCAGAATGATGCTAGCCTGAGGCTTAGCATAGATTGCTTTTACAATATTGAGGTATGTTCCTGTTATCCCTAGTTTTTCTAGAGTTTTGAACATAAAGGGATGCTGTACTTTGTCGAATGCTTTTTTCGCATCTATCGAGATGATCATATGGTTCTTATTTTTAAGTCTATTGATGTGGTGAATAACATTTATTGATTTCCGTATATTGAACCAGCCTTGCATCCCAGGGATGAATCCTACTTGATCATGGTGCACAATTTTTTTGATATGTTTTTGTATCCGAGTGGCCAGAATTTTATTGAGGATTTTGGCATCTAGGTTCATTAGAGATATTGGTCTGTAGTTTTCTTTCTTTGAAGTGTCTTTGTCTGGTTTAGGTATCAGGGTGATGTTGGCATCGTAGAATGAATTTGGAAGTTCTCCCTCTTTTTCTATTTCCCGAAGTAGCTTGAAAAGTATTGGTATTAGTTCCTCTTTAAAGGTTTTGTAAAACTCTGCTGTATACCCATCCGGTCCTGGGCTTTTCTTAGTTGGTAGTCTTTTGATGGTTTCTTCTATTTCCTCAATTGATATTGGTCTGTTTAGGTTGTCTATATCCTCCTGACTCAATCTGGGCAGATCATATAACTTAAGAAATTTATCTATGCCTTCACTATCTTCTAATTTATTGGAGTATAAGGATTCAAATAATTTTTTATTATCTTCTGTATTTCTGAAGTGTCTGTTGTGATATTGCCTCTTTCATCCCGTATGTTAGTGATTTGAGTTCTCTCTCTTCTTCTCTTCGCTAGCATGGCTAAGGGTCTGCCGATTTTGTTTATTTTTTCAAAGAACCAACTTTTAGTTTTGTCAATATTGTAAAAGCAATCTATGCTAAGCCTCAGGCTAGCATCATTCTGAAT
Organism: Marmota flaviventris; assembly: GCF_047511675.1. Classification (NCBI taxonomy): domain Eukaryota; kingdom Metazoa; phylum Chordata; class Mammalia; order Rodentia; family Sciuridae; genus Marmota; species Marmota flaviventris. The sequence goes on from NC_092519.1 coordinate 7,314,156, forward strand.
GGAGAAAAATTGAAGGCATTCCCTCTAAAATCTGGAACAAGACAGGGATGCCCTCTCTCACCACTTCTGTTCAACATAGTTCTCGAAACACTGGCCAGAGCAATTAGACAGACGAAAGAAATTAAAGGCATCAAAATAGGAAAAGAAGAACTTAAATTATCACTATTTGCAGATGACATGATTCTATACCTAGCAGACCCAAAAGGGTCTACAAAGAAACTATTAGAGCTAATAAATGAATTCAGCAAAGTGGCAGGATATAAAATCAACACGCATAAATCAAAGGCATTCCTGTATATCAGTGACAAATCCTCTGAAATGGAAATGAGGACAACCACTCCATTCACAATATCTTAAAAAAAAAATATAATACTTGGGAATCAACCTAACAAAAGAGGTGAAAGACCTATACAATGAAAACTACAGAACCCTAAAGAGAGAAATAGAAGAAGATCTTAGAAGATGGAAAAATATACCCTGTTCATGGATAGGCAGAACTAACATCATCAAAATGGCGATATTACCAAAAGTTCTCTATAGGTTTAATGCAATGCCAATCAAAATCCCAATGGCATTTCTTGTAGAAATAGAGAAAGCAATCATGAAATTCATATGGAAAAATAAAAGACCAAGAATAGCAAAAACAATGCTAAGCAGGAAGTGTGAATCAGGCGGTATAGCGATACCAGACTTCAAACTATACTACAGAGCAATAGTAATAAAAACAGCATGGTACTGGTACCAAAACAGGCGGGTGGACCAATGGTACAGAATAGAGGACACAGAAACCAATCCACAAAACTACAACTATCTTATATTTGATAAAGGGTCTAAAAGCATGCAATGGAGGAAGGATAGCATCTTCAACAAATGGTGCTGGGAAAACTGGAAATCCATATGCAACAAAATGAAACTGAATCCCTTTCTCTCGCCATGCACAAAAGTTAATTCATAATGGACCAAGGAGCTTGATATCAAATCAGAGACATGCCGTCTGATAGAAGAAAAAGTTGGCTACGATCTACATACTGTGGGGTCGGGCTCCAAATTCCTCAATAGGACACCCATAGCACAAAAGTTAATAACTAGAATCAACAAATGGGACTTACTCAAACTAAAAAGTTTTTTCTCAGCAAAAGAAACAATAAGAGAGGTAAATAGGGAGCCTACATCCTGGGAACAAATCTTTACTCCTCACACTTCAGATAGAGCCCTAATATCCAGAGTATACAAAGAACTCAAAAAATTAGACAATAAGAGAACAAACAACCCAATCAACAAATGGGCCAAGGACCTGAACAGACACTTCTCAGAGGAGGACATACAATCAATCAACAAGTACATGAAAAAATGCTCACCATCTCTAGCAGTCAGAGAAATGCAAATCAAAACCACCCTAAGATACCATCTCACTCCAGTTAGATGGGCAGCCATTACGAAGTCAAACAACAACAAGTGCTGGCGAGGATGTGGGGAAAAGGGTACACTTGTACATTGCTGGTGGGACTGCAAATTGGTGCAGCCAATTTGGAAAGCAGTATGGAGATTTCTTGGAAAGCTGGGAATGGAACCACCATTTGACCCAGCTATTCCCCTTCTTGGTCTATTCCCTAAAGACCTAAAAAGAGCATGCTACAGGGACACTGCTACATCGATGTTCATAGCAGCACAATTCACAATAGCTAGACTGTGGAACCAACCTAGATGCCCTTCAATGGATGAATGGATAAAAAAAATGTGGCATTTATACACAATGGAGTATTACTCTGCATTAAAAAATGACAAAATCATAGAATTTACAGGGAAATGGATGGCATTAGAGCAGATTATGCTAAGTGAAGCTAGCCAATCCCTAAAAAACAAATGCCAAATGTCTTCTTTGATATAAGGAGAGTAACTAAGAACAGAGTAGGGTCGAAGAGCATGAGAAGAAGATTAACATTAAACAGGGATGAGAGGTGGGAGGGAAAGGGAGAGAGAAGGGAAAATGCATGGAAATGGAAGGAGACCCTCAGAGTTATTCAAAAGTACATACAAGAGGAAGTGAGGGGAAAGGGAAAAATAATACAAGGGGGACAAACGAATGTCAGTAGAGGGGGCAGAGAGAGAAGAGGGGAGGGGAGGGGAGGGGAGGGGGGATAGTAGAGGATAGGAAAGGCAGCAGAATACAACAGACACTAGTATGGCAATATGTAAATCAATGGATGTGCAACTGATGTGATTCTGCAATCTGTATATGGGGTAAAAATGGGAGCTCATAACCCACTTGAATCAAATTGTGAAATATGATATATCAAGAACTATGTAATGTTTTGAACAGCCAACAATAAAAAAAAATTAAAAAAAAATGTAAAGCAGGAATTTCTACGTGCCAAAAAAAAAAAAAAAAAAAAAAAAAATTTAAATGGATAACTGTAAGGAAAGAGACGTTGTTGTAAATAACGTTTAAAATAACACTTTAATACTCTAGAAATTCAGCCTTTTGGGGGTTCATAAGTAGTGGCCGAGAATTTAAGAGGTTGTTGTTTATTTTATTTAATAAATCATTCATCTTAAGTGTTTGAAATGCTTGAAGGATTACAATCTATTAAAATTCAGAACTGAAATTTAAAGTGTCAAAGAAATGAAATTAATTGGGTTTATTAAATTAATTAATAAGTTAAATTAATTGGAGAAAGTAATCAGTCAGATTCATAAATTAATTGAACACTTGTTCAAAGAAGGGAGAAATGCATATTTTTTATTTTAACAAAAATACTAGATTTATAGGAGAGTTTATTGGATGTGATTTTTGCTATACATCTTTGAGAATAATTACTTCAAATTATAATTTTAACAAATTAAATACAAATTAAAGTATCAGCAACTGTAAGCATTCCTTTTTTTTTTTTTTTTGTATTTATGCACAAAGTTGTATTCTTAGATTTCAAAAATTTATTCATTTTTGGTAGAGTTGGGTAGCCCTTTCAGCTAGAACTCTAGTCCCACACCAGGATCAATGTGTGTGTGTGTGTGTGTGTGTGTGTGTGTGTGTGTGTGTGTGTGTGTGTGTGTTTTGAAACAAATTTATTTTGGAATAACTTAGAATCAAGAGAAGTACCTCTCTCATCCTATCATTTTAGTAGGTACATGGTATCCAGATGACATTACTGGTGATGCTATCTTGATTACTTAGGGTGTTTTTGCAGGTTTCTCCATTGTATATTTCCTATCTTTCCCTTTTAATATTTTCTCCTTTAATTAGAATAAAGGTGAGACCACATCCTGAAGCAGATGTTGGCAGCTGAATTCCACCTTCTGGAGGAGGGAGCTATCTCCTGACATTCTTTGGAATTCTACTGTAAAGAAGATCTGTCTCTTCTTTCCCAATTATTAATTAAAGCTCTCAAAAATTCTAGTCTCTCTACTTACTTGACATAATTTAACATCAATTTTAGATATGATAGTCTTTGAAGTTTAGATCACAAATATTGTTATCAAGAATCTCTGTTGAAATTATGATTTGCATTTCAATGAACTAATAGACATATTTTAAAACAACATAGAAATACTTTATATTTTCCTTCTACAAACTTGTGAAAACACACTTATAACAAAGGTCATCTTATGATCCTCAAAAGGATTGTTATAATGATCTATAACAGATATGAAAGTTTTATAAAATTTGCAAAGTTGTAAATAATTTATGTTCTCTCAAATGTTCTTCCAACACTTATGTTTTAAGGTTAATTATGAATGCATATATTTTAAAAGTAGTAAATTTTATGTGTGTTAATACTGAGTATCATCTTGAATTGCTTTTGCTTCCTTCAGATGCTGCAAAGAGCATCAATGAAATGAAAATTTTGGATTACTGACTTGGATGCCAAAACTCTTTAAAAGAATCACCCTGAATAGGTAGTCTCAATGATAACATCATATTATGTAGATAAATATAAGGTACAAATCTGGGTGTACAAATACATAGTACAGAGATCTAGATTTCCGATTAAATCATAAGATCATTTTGTTATTGTTGTGTTTTGACAATTTGGTACCAGAACATTTTTATAGAGTATTTTTATGATATTTTAAGATGTGTTCATTACTTCACTAAAATCTAAATTACATTTTCAACAGAGATGCCCTACAAGACCAGTGATTTAAATTCAAAGGCTACCATATCTAAGTCAATAATGTTACATCATTTGTTTCATTTTCTCTTATAGCAGGTTGGCAATTACTGAGCACAATATATTTCCAGTCATTAAATAATCAAATGGTAAATGTCAGATTGTCAAACATGGCTCACTTGAGCAAAACAGATGAAAATCAAATTTTCTATAGTCTGAATTATCAAGAGCACAATCTTTTTTCAAAGAACATTTCAACTGCCTAGCATTTTCCTTATAGTGTTTCTAATCTTGATATATGAGATTTTTTTTAAACCTCCAAATCTTCTTAGTTTAAAAACATCCTAATTTGGAGTGTGAGTGGGGGGAGCTGTTCTCTAGGCTTACATTGATAAGATTAGATCTTTTGTATTTTAGAAATCTCAAAGTCTTTTTTGAACAACCTAAAATCTAAAAGTGAAAGAGTCTTTCATTATAATTGGGAAATGGCAGGTGGTAAGATGGAAAATCTGATTTTTTTTTTTGTAGTATAAATTTAGTCACGATTTTATGAATATACATCCTTCTGTTCTTTCTAAAATAATAGTAATCAAAGATGCCAACATTTCTTGAATGCTTATTTTGTACTAAGTACTGTGCTAAACGCTTTAAGCTCATTATCTTATTTAATCTTTACAAAAATCCTAAAGTATAAGTACTTTTATTCTTTCCATTTTATATAATGGATACTGAGTGGAGCCGAAGCTTATAGTCACTATTTAATATTATATTTTTAAATAATTTAATAATCAGATTTCCTGGTTTGAAAATTTAGAGATCACATGGAATTTGCTGATAATCTGTTAAGTCCATATTCCTTATTTCACAATGTTTTTTTCCTCATTCTTGCTACATTTCATACTTCTACTTTAATGCTTTATAAAATATGTACCCATATCACAGTATAACCTTCCCTTACACATTATGGTTTCAGTGGGAAACTGATTAAATTTGGTAAGTTATTTATTAAGGTTTACCTCAAAAGTTTACTTCTGAAAATTTTAAAACTAAAGGGAAATTGGAGGAATAGTAAAACAAAAACCCATATAAGCTTGTTGAGAGCCACAGCCGAAGGGGCCCCAGCAAACTTCCAGCTGCCAGCAATCCAGCTGCCGGCTGATGATTGGCTCACAGCGGCCCCAGCAACATCTAGCTGATTGGCTCCTCGGCCCCAGCAACATCTAGCTGATTGGCTCCTCTGCGGTGATGCTCATTGGACTGTTTCCCTGCCCTTTCAGAGCACGGAGCTGCTCATTGGGGGACTTTTTGGCTCTGCCCACGTCACCCAGCCAATCGGCCTCAAGAGCAGGAGGTTTGTGGGAGGTGGAGAAGAAGCTTGGGGGGGGAGAGAGAGGCTTGAAAAAGCCGGTGGTGGCAGGTGAGGCTCTGAGGATTTTTCCTGAGGAGCTGTTTTGTTTGGTGTGTGGTTCTAAAAATAAAGTTAGTTTCTTTTGACAAGTGGCTCCTGATTGTGCCCAGCCAGACTGCGGCATTTGGTGGCTCGCACGGGGAGCGACTGAGGGTAAGTGAAACTGCTCGCCCCTGAGGGCAGGGCGAGAGGATGGGTAGCCATTTTAAGATTCCTCTTTTGTTATTTTGTTTCACTTTTGTTTTAAGTTGCCTGTCCCTGGAGATGTGTAAGATGGAAGAAAAACCTCTCACATCTGAGGAACAGATACGGAGAAAGGACGGATGGACATTTCAGGAGGCTATTATAATGATTTTGTGTTGTTTCAATCTGTTTCAGTTTTGTTAGGCGTCATCTTGTTGGGTTGTATTATAGTAGAAATACGGGATCAGAAATTAGTAAAAAACAAACTGAAAGAGTGTTAAGTAAATTGTTAGAGGAAGGAGGCATCCCAGTAAAATCAATAGCAGTCAGGGCATACGTTGATACAATACAAAAATGTAGCCCATGGCTTTTTAAGGAGGAGTTGTTAAATATATCACAATGGAACCATCATGGTGAAGATTTAAAAAGAATAGAAAAGAAAAGCCCAGGGACTCTGCCAGTTGGCACATTGCCATTGTGGACGTTCATATCTTGTTTGCTTAGTCCAAAGCCTTCAGTTCAGACAATGGTAGAGGAAGGAGAAGACATATTGATTCAAGTAAAAGAGAAGGCCTCTCAAGCTAGTCAGACAGAGAAAGAAAGTGTAAAACAGAAAAAGCCATCAGGGGGAAAGTTACAACAGGAGATTGCTACTAACACCTTTCTATCACCAGAGGGTGTAAGTGTCCAACCAACAGCACCACCTCTACAGGAGACTGCTACTAACACCTTTCTATCACCAGAGGACGTAAGTGTCCAACTAACAAGGCCACCTCCATATGCTGGGAGGTCCCCAACCCCCGCAGTTGATAGTTGGGATCCTGAGACAAGATCTCAAATATTAACATGCCCTGTATTTGAGGCAGGAGGGCAGAGATTTTACCAAGTTTTAAATTTCAAAACAGTGAAGCAGCTAAAAGAGGCTGTAACAACCTATGGTCCTCAAGCACCCTTCACTGTAAGCATGGTCGAATCCATTAACAACTTGAACATGACGCCAGCAGATTGGGCTAATATGTGTAAAGCTGTGCTAAATGGAGGACAATACCTGTTATGGAAGGTTGCCAATGAGGAATTTTGCAAGGAGACGGCTAGGCGAAATGCAGCAGCTGGTTTCCTCAGAGAAATCTAGATATGTTGTTAGGAAAGGGACCTTATGAGGATCAGCAGCAACAAATTGCATATGATCCTGGCGTATACGCACAAATTGCTGCAGATGCAATTAAGGCATGGAAGACTTTACAAGGACATGGAGGTTTACAAGGTCAATTATCTAAGGTAATACAAGGAGCTAATGAACCTTATGCTGAATTTGTAGATAGGCTTATTCAAACAGCTACCAGAGTTTTTGGGAATACAGAACAAGCAATGCCATTACTAAAACACCTGGCTTATGAGCAAGCGAATCGTTGGTGCAGAGATATCATTAGACCATGGAAACATGAAGATTTAAACACATATATTAAATTATGTAGAGACATTAATGAACAAGAGCAAGTCGTGGCAGCTGCAGTAAAACAGGCTTTAGATGCCAGGCCAAGAACATGCTACAATTGTGAACAAACAGGACATTTTAAAAGGAATTGCCCCATTGGAGGAGGGTTTAACAAAACTAGGTATCCAAGGAGTAGAATACCAGGTATTTGCCCACGATGCCGTAGAGGGAGACATTGGGCTAATGAATGCCGTTCTCAAACCACCATAGAGGGTACTCCATTATCAAAAAACGAACAAGGACCAGGTGTTTATCCACGATATCGTGGAGAAAGGCATCAGGCTCCATTGCCAAAAAATGGACAAGGGGGCCCAATGCTCCGGGGCCCAAAACCACAAATATACGGAGCACTGGAGGAACCCAGCAACCCCATCAGGGTAGTGCCCAGGACACATTGTCCATCAGATCCCTCATCAGACAAACCAGAGGGAGCGCAGGGTTGGACATCTGCGCCTCCGCCAGAGCAGTACTAACTCCAGAGATGGGAGTTCAAATCATTCCCACAGGGGTGAAAGGACCTCTTCCCAAAGGAACAGTAGGCTTATTATTGGGACGCAGCTCTTCTACTCTAAAAGGACTTATGATAAGTCCTGGGGTAATTGATCCCGATTATGAAGGTGAAATAAAAATTATAGCCAGTTCTCCAAAGGGTATACCAGTAATTTCACCAGGAGATAGAATAGCACAGTTACTAATAATACCCAGCCTACATGATAAATTTTCCAGTCGTACTGTAGAAAGAGGTTCCAAGGGATTAGGTTCCACAGGTGTAGATTGGGCTATGCTTTCTTTAAATTTAGATTCTCGCCCCATGCTAAAACTAAATATTCAAGGACATGCATTTAATGGGCTACTGGATACAGGTGCAGACCTTAGCATCATCTCTCGTCAAGAATGGCCAAAACATTGGCCATTACAACAAGCCACTCAAACGCTTCGAGGCCTAGGAGTGGCGACTAATCCCCATAGAAGTGCAATGGTATTAGATTGGAAGGATCCTGAAGGATGTGAAGGAACTATACAGCCATATGTATTGGATCATCTTCCCGTAAATTTATGGGGACGAGATGTCCTAGATCAATTAGGTTTGACATTAGCAAATAACATCAACCAAAATGCACCCACTATTATGACTAGACAAGGTTTTAGGAAAGGAAAAAGATTAGAAAAACAAGAACAAGGTATAGCAGCACCAATACAAATAGATCAAGGAACAGATAGACATGGGTTGGATTTTCAGAAAGGGCCACTGAGACAATAAAAATTACTTGGAAATCAGAAAGACCAGTATGGGTTCCTCAGTGGCCCCTGACTAAAGAAAAGATACAAGCAGCCCATGACCTGGTCAAACAACAATTAGCAGAAGGACATATACAACCTTCTGTATCTCCCCATAATACTCCCATTTTTGTCATCAAAAAGAAATCTGGTAAATGGAGATTATTGCAAGATTTAAGAGCCATTAATAATGAGATGGTTATTATGGGACCTGCTCAATCAGGGATTCCTCAGTTGTCTGCTTTGCCAAAAACCTGGTATGTTTTAGTTATAGATATTAAAGATTGTTTTTTTTTCAATTCCAATTCATCCTGAGGATAGTCCACGTTTTGCATTTACTATCCCTGCACTGAATCATGAAGGTCCTGATCAGAGATATGAATGGAAAGTACTCCCTCAAGGGATGGCTAACAGCCCAACTATGTGTCAAATTTATGTTAACAAAGCAATCCAGCCACTTAGAAATCAAAATTCTGAACTACAAATATTTCACTATATGGATGATGTATTATTAGCACACAAAGATAAAAACACATTGCTAGAATGTTATGCCACACTTACAAACTTATTAAAAAATTATAATCTAGAGATAGCAATAGATAAAGTACAATTAAATTTTCCAATTAATTATTTAGGAGTTCTATTATCCTCAACCATGGTCCGTCCACCAAAAATTCAAATACGAGTAGATCAACTCAAATCACTTAATGACTTTCAAAAGTTATTAGGAGACATAAATTGGATAAGGCCTTATTTAGGTATACCAACAGGAGAGTTGGGACCTTTATTTGATATCCTAAAAGGTCCATCAGATCCAAATTCACCCCGAATGTTAACGCCTGAAGCAAGAAAGGCATTAAAAATCATTGAAACATATATGGAAAATATGCATTTGGATAGAATTGATATAAGTTTGCCTTTATTATTTATTGTACTACCAACAAAAAATATTCCTACAGGAGTATTTTGGCAAGAAGGTCCATTATTATGGATACATTTATCTTATTCTCCTAACACTATTCTTACTAGGTATCCTGAGGCTGTAGGACAATTAATACTCAAAGGAATAAAAGCAGCAAAGGGAGTGTTTGGAATTTCTCCCAATAAAATTATTACTCCATATACTATGAATCAAATTGATGAGTTAGCTAATGAGTTAAATACTTGGGCAATAATCATGTGCAAATCTAATGTTTCATTTGATAACCACTTACCATCTAATCCTTTATTGTCTTTTTGGTCATTGCATCCTGTAGTTTTTCCAAAAATGACAAGAAAAACACCTATCATGAATGCTCCAAATATATTCACTGATGGGTCAAATAATGGTACAGCAGCAGTAGTTACCCCTGATCAAACTTTTACATTTTTAGTACCCAAACAATCAGCTCAAAAGGTAGAGCTTAATGCAGTTTTACAAGCTTTTGTGATGTTTAAAGATTCTGTATTTAATTTATTTTCTGATAGTCAGTATGTAGTTAATGCTATAGTATCTCTTGAAGATGCTGGTAGGATTTCCCCTTCTTCTACTGTTTTCTCTTTGCTTTCCACTATACAAAGTCTAATCTGGGACAGAAAAGATCCATTCTTTATAGGACATATCAGGGCACATACAGGATTGCCTGGAGCCCTTAGTTTGGGCAATGATTTAGCAGATAAAACTACACATGACATACATATTTTCTCTACACTAGAAGAAGCTATAAATTTTCATAAAAAGTTCCATGTCAATGCTAATACTTTACAAAAGCGTTTTAAAATAACTAAGGAACAAGCTAGACAAATAATAAAACAATGTCAAAATTGTGTGACCTTTTTACCACAAGTTAATCTTGGAGTCAATCCTAGAGGATTGATACCTAACCATATTTGGCAGATGGACGTCACACACTTGCCAGAATTTGGAAAATTAAAATATTTGCATGTTACAGTTGATACTTCTTCTGGATTTTTGATGGGCTCCCTTCATGCCGGAGAAAAAACTAAAGATGTTATAGCTCATTGCTTACAAAATTTTGCCACTGTGGGTGTTCCAAAACAGTTAAAAACAGATAATGCCCCCGGTTATACTTCTACCTCTTTTAAACAATTTTGCTCAACATTTGGCATTACTCATATAACAGGAATCCCATACAATCCACAGGGACAAGGCATAGTTGAAAGAGCTCATCAAACTATTAAAATGTACTTATTAAAGCAAAAAGAAGGAATTGGGAAGGGGTATATATTCCCCAAAGATAAACTTAAAATAACCCTTTTTACTCTAAACTTTTTAAATTTGGATTCCAGAGAGATTAACCAAGGTCCTGACCCAGTGATTGTCTGGAGTCGGGGGTCTGTTTATGTGTTTCCACAGGGAGAACAGCAGCCGATTTGGATTCCAGAAAGATTAACTAAAGTGATTTCTACAGACCAAAAAGAAGATGATTTGGCTCAAATCCATAACAACTGATATCCAAAACTCCAGTTTGGCTATTCTTACATCTGCAACAGAACCAGGATGCTTTTTTCAATATCTATTTTATTATTGCCCTTTGCCATATCATGAAGTTCTATTTTGTTTTTTGAGCTCATACAGACCTAGGTTAATGTTTTGCTTATTTTTTTTATTTTGAGACAGTGTCTCACTAAGTTGCTTAGGGTCTTGCTAAGTTGCTGAGGCTGGCAGCAAACTCGCAATCCCTCTGCCTCAGGCTTCTGAGCCATTGGGATTACAGGTGTGCACCACCATACCTGGCTAGAGTCCTTTTCCAAAAATGATGAATAATATTGCATTTGTATATACATATGATAGGTTCCTTACCCATTCATATGGTGATGGACACTTAGGTTGATTTCTTATCTTGCCAATTATAAATAACACTGCAGTGAACAGGGGAGCATAGATAACTCTTCAACATACTTATTTTATTTCCTTTTTGTACATATCCAGAAGAAGAATTATTGAGTCATATGGTGGTTCTTTTTTATATTCCTTTAGAAACTTCCATAGTATTTTTCACATGGGTGTACTACATCCCCTCCAAGAGCTTCCTTTTTCCTACACCCTTACCTACACTTGTTACCTTTTGTCATTTTAAAAATATTTTTTTATAATTTTTTAAAAAAATAGTGCATTATAGTTGTATAATAGTGGGGTTCATTTTGACATACTCATAGATGCATATAATATAGTATTTTATGTTTCAGTTCCCAGTACTTTCCCTTTCTCTCCACTTCTCCCATAATAGCCATCTTAATAGGCATGAGATAAAATTTCTTTGTTGGTTTGATTTGCATTTCTTTTATAACTAGTGATATCAAGCACCTATTCATATACCTGTTGGCCATTTTATGTTTTCTTAGGAAAACTGTCCGTTAAGGTCCTTTGGACTTATTATTATTATTATTTCTATTGAGTTATATGAGTTTCTTTATATTTTGTATATTGACTATTTACAATTGATTACTTCTTATACTTTCCATATCTCTATTATAATCTCCCATATGATTCATATATTTCATCTTTTCACTAGTTCATTTTTTTAACATATTGATGTTAATCAGATACTTAATTATTAACTTTCCAATTTGACAGATTCAACAACTGAATCATATCTATTTTACGGCTGTTAATTTCTTATTTCATTGATCCTGTTTTTAAATTTTTGTTTGTTCTTTTTTATTTATACATGATGGTAGAGTCTATTTTGACATACTTATACAAACATGGAGTATATTTTATTCTATTTAGGTCCCAGTCTTGTGGATGTACATAATGTGGAGTTATACTGGTTGTGTGTTCATATGTCTACATAGGAAATTTATGTCTGATTTATTCCACTGTTTTTCCTTTTCCCATTTCCCCTCCCTTCCTTTTATTCCCCTTTGTATAATTCAATAAACTTCTATTCTCCCATGCACCTTATTGTGCTTTAGTATCCAAATATCAAAGAGAATATTAAACCTTTAGTTTTTGTGGATTAAGTTATTTCACTTAGTGAACCAAGTTGGCTCCACATCTTAGCTATTGTGCTATAAAGAATGATGATGGCTGTGTCACTGTGATATGCTGATGTTAAATTCTTTCAATATATACTGAAGAGTGGGATAACTGTGTCAAATGGTGGTTTCATTCTTAGATTTAAAAATATTTTTAGTTATAGATGGACAAAATACCTTTGTTTATTTATTTATATGTGGTGCTTAGAATCTAAGCCAGTGCCTCACACATGCTAGGCAAGTACTCTACCAGTGAGCTACAACCCCAATCCCCCATTACTAGTTTTTTGAGGAATCTCCATACTGCTTTCCAGAGTACTTGTACCAATTGTTTTATTTTAACTTATTTTCATAATTTTGAATAAATGTTGCACATTTTGTTCAGGACAGTAGAAACTAAGGAACATAATATGCATATCCGGTAACATGCATATTTTTATTTTTCCTGGCCTTCATTGTGAATTACTGTGTAGTTGAGGTGAGCAGAGTTTTATTGTTGAGTCTTCAAAATTTTCTAGGGCTATTTAAATATAAAATATTTAAGGTGCAAGCTGCTTTCCTATTTCACTTTTTGTATTCCTTTTTTTTTTTTTTTTTTTTAACGTCTATTCCACGTTCAGCTGCAAATTTCTCTTCACTTTCTCCTAGAAGAGTGTTATTACTTGTTACTTCAAGCTGCCAAGGCTCCTGATAGAGGACAGAGTGTGTTCTTTATTGTTGCAGATAAGTCTCAGTTTTAGGCAGGTCCAGTGTCTCCCTTGATCCTTCTGTACATCCTTCTTATCAATCCTATTACTTCACCAGCAGTAGATTGTCTATTATACTGGGCCAAGGAAATGTCCCTGCCTTTCCCCTAGGTGTAGGTTTTTTTCTTTTTCTTTTTTTTTTTTTTTTTTCTGTTCCCGTCTTGCAGCTTCAATTAGTCTTCATCTGTGCCTGAGAGTGACAGGGAATATTGCAGTTTCCCTAGTGATTTGAAACCTTTGTTCCATAGAGCTACAGGGGAAGAGGAATCATAAGGAGCCTCACACCTGCTATCTTCTCTGGCCTGCACCACAAAGGAGGTTTTTGTTATCTCTGTCATGTCTCCATCCTTTCTCAAGAAAGTTTGAAAGGAGAATCTATGAGTGTGTGTGAACTCCCCTTGGGGTATGGCTTTCAAAGCTAGGTCTTTCAAATGGGAAGAATAAGTCATAGATATTATAACTTTCATTCTTTTCTAATATACTCATTTGAAGTTATTTAAATTATTATCTCAGAACTACTGCTTTAGCTGTATCCCAAATTTTCATATACTTCATCTTGTTACCATTCATTTGCAACTTTTTTGTGTATTCTTTGACTCATGTTTGTTCAGAAGTATGCTTATAATTTTTAAATAGTTTATTTCCTCAATATTCACTGTAATTGATATTTACTATAACTTGGTTGCAATCAGAGTACACTTTTGAAATAGTCATCATCTTGAAATTTACATGAAATAATATTTATACACCCTTATTTTCAACCTTACTGTGCATTTATATTTAGATTGTTTTTGTAATATAATTTAATATTTTATCAAGTTGAACAGCTACATCTTATAAGATTGTTTAGTTCATTTTTATTTATAAAATTTCTAAATTTATAATTTAAATTAAATTATGCCATTTATTGCAATTTTCTTTCTAATTTTACAATTAGAAAATTGTCATGAAGGTTTGGCAACATTATCCTCTACCCCAATAGACTTAAGTGGATTTTAGTTAGCAATTTGTTTCTTTCCACTCTTATTCTGATTGAATCTGTTGTTCCTTTGATCCTTTGTTTGCTGCCTGTTTTTGGATGAATTCTTTTTTTTGGCAAGGGGCAGGTACCAGGGATTAAACTCAGGGGCACTCAACCACTGAGCCATATCCCCAGCCCTATTTTGTATTTCATTTAGAGACAGGGTTTCACTGAGTTGCTTAGTGCCTCGCCATTGCTGAGGATGGCTTTGAACTTGAAATCCTCCTGCCTTAGCCTCCCAAGCCACTGGGATTACAGGTGTGTACCACCATGTCCAGCTCTTTGTTTTGTTATTATTTCATTTTATCTGCTCTTAGAACTTCTTAGATGTTCCTGTTAATTTTATTTTATTGGTTGTTCTATGAATTTCAATGTGCATTTTTCCATTTTTAAAAATTTGTTTTAATTTGTTATATATGACAGTAGAATGCATTTGAATTCATATTACACATATACAGCACAATTTCACATATCTCAGGTTGTACAAAACGTAGAATCTCAACATTCACGTCTTCATATATGTACTTAGAGTAATGATGTCCATTGCATTTCACCATCTTTCCTAACCCCCTTCCCTCTCCCTTCCCATCTCTCCCATTTGCCCTATCTAGAGTTCCTCCATTCCTCCCATGCTCCCCACCCACCCATCCCCATTATGGATCAGCATTCACATATCAGAGGAAACATTCAGCATTTGTTTTGGGGGCATTGGCCTACTTCACTTAGCATTATATTCTCCAACTCCATCCATTTACCTGTGTACTTTTAAGTTATCATAGTTTGCTTAGAAATCTCTTCAAGTCAGGCATGGTGGCACACACCAAAAAAAAATCCTTCAAGAACAATATCGGAAATATAGTAATTGCATTTACACTTCTTTCTATCCTCTGTGTTTTTGCTATTTTATGTTTTATTTCCACATGTGCTGTGAAATTGAGAGAATATTTTTGTATTTTTGCTTAATACAGTAAATATTTAACATACTTGGCAAATTCTTAAAGTTGTTTATTTACCTACACATGTGCACTTTGTATTGCTATTTATTTCATCCACAGAACTAGAATTTTATCTAACAGCATTATTTTTCAACCTGAGAATTGTACCTCACCATTTCTTGAGGCATTACTATGTTCACGATAAATTGTCTAAACTTTTTCTTAGAATGCTTTTCTTTACCATCATTGGTTAAAGATATATGTACTGAAAATAAAGTCTAAGTTAACCATTTATTTGCTCAGGTATGTTGAAGATCTTTTCCTAATAGGCTCTGACCGTCATTAGTTTTCTTGAAAAGACAACTTCCTTTGGTATCCCTATTCACATGGCTGTAATGCACCTGATTTCTCTGATTGCTTCTAAGACTTATTATTTAGTAATAATTTTCTGTACTTTATCCTTTGAGGAAAAGCATATCCATGCCAACATGGATAGCAAAGGAAAGTTAAGATTGTTTTAATAATATCCTATTATTAGTAGGGAACTGACACTAATGTGATAACAGGGTCTTTTGAGAATGGTATGTCTTTCCTCTTGCATAAGAACCCCTCTCCATGAGAGTAGGATGCAGGAATTGCCTTGTTCTACTTTGCTCATTAGACTTTGTTCCCCCTATCTTTATATATACAGACACCCATGTCTACCTTCATTCTAGCTGCAGAAGAGGTTCTTTAATCAGGGCCCTATATTGAGATGACTAATTTCAAATATCAATCTATAACATACACTATTACTTGGTTATTTCAATCAGAAAACCAACCACATATCATACTGAGAAACTAGCACAAAAAAAGTTGGTACAGTAATTTTTTAAACCACTTTTGCAAATATTGATTTTGATGTGGTCACGCTTTCCAATTTAAAATTTATTTTTAGACAACTTCAGTCCCATAGAAAACCCCATGCTTACCTCAGTAGCTTTGGTACATGTCCTGTAGTACATTTTAAAAAGCTCCAATTAGCATCAAGCTCATGGATGTTATTTACCACTGCTGTATATATCAGCTTGTTGGTCTCACAGGAAACAACAGCCCACTCGTGGGCATCTACAGGTCCATGATTGGGATTCCAGAACTAAACTCTCATTTTGCCTTTAATTTTGCTGTATGAAAATTGTAGAGCACAACATGTTGACCTCTGATATAAAGGGAGTTAACAATATAGTCTTTTCAGTGAAAGGCATGTGAGGACAAAAATAATTATACAACAGCAGATTGATATTTTGATTCAAAGGGCCAGAGGCCCTGCCGCATTCTAATTGACATACTCTCAAATTAGATGTCTTTGTTGGATTATATAACAACATTAATTCACCACTTCATCTTAAAACGAGTTCATTTCTGGTGAAAGATTCATGAAGGGATTAAATAGAAGTGACAATACAAAGCTCACAGCCCCAATTGCAAAGCTCAAAACTAGGCCAAAAGGGGAAATATCTTGTAGCTAATACTATATAAAGGTTCACTTAATTGATAAGTTTTTTTAAAAAAAACTTTCTGTGCTTGGCTATATGTTCATATTTCTTCCTGCTATCCTAGTAGATTTATAGGAGTGGGTAAACAAGGATTAGGGGCCTCACAACATTTTAAAAATGTCAAGAGCCATCCTCTACCTGTGGCTCAGCCTGTGAAAGATAGGAATCGAGATTCAAAAGGGTTCATGAGTAATCCTTTTACTGTCTATCTTGGACATTGTTTCCAACTGCATCTTCCTTATATCACTTGAAAGATAGGGTGCTTTTTCCCACTTAAGGAAAATATGACTGAAATTAAGAGCAGGGAAAGTATGTCCAGTTTCAAGTACACAGGAAGGAAGGCTTTCAGTAAATGCTTGAAAAGCTTGCCATTGTATTACAGCTTTAATGTAAACCAGCTTTCAAATCAATGAGGGCTCCCTGACCCTCACTGTGGTGAAGCTTACAAGGACCATTGAAGGGTGTTCTCATGCATCTCTGCTAACAGGAAAATTGTCATGAAGGTTTGGCAACATTACCCTCTACCCCAATAAACTTAAGTGCATTTTAGTTAGCAATTTGTTTCTTCCCACTCTTATTTGAGGTTGGTTACATGAGACTTAAGGTACTTGCATTTTTCATCCACAGTTGTGATTATAATATCATTTTATGACTAACAGAGTAGTATCCAAACCTTATTATAGAACTGACACTGATTTCATGTTTAGTTGCAGATTTCTACAAGAGTCATTTGCTCGTACTGTTTGTACATCTCAATTTAAAATGCTCTAGTGACAGTGCCAGTAGTAAATATATTTTTAGATATATACTTTTTAGTTGTAGTTGAACACAATATCTTTAATTAATTGATTTATTTTTATGTGGTGCTGAGGATTGAACCCATGCTAGGTGAGCACTCTACCACTGAGCCACAACTCCAGCCCCAATAGTAAATATTTTTGTTGGAAAAATGTCTTGGAAACAGATTTTTAGTAAGAGATAGGATAAAAATATTATGTAAATGTGTAAATTAAAGTTACCAAGCTTCTGGAAATTATCAGCCAATATTTCTTTAGATGTATAGTTATTAAGCTTTCCATTTAGAGTGAAGCATAAGATTATAATCCCACCTTCTATACAAGAACAGCTGGTTCTATAAAACTATCAAAATGAAAAATCATTACTAGAGCCAAAGTAAATAAAACAAAGTTATAATAACAATGGAAAATGAATTGAGTTTAAATTTTCAAATATATGTGAAAGGGACTGCAAAAGTTAATTTATTTCAAGTGTTTTTGTTAGCTTTCAAAAAAATATTGGCACTTTGAGCTGGCTTGTTTCTTTTCTTTGCTTTTATATGTTGAAATGTTTAGTTTATTCATGAAATAATGGTAAAGCATTGGGTTGCACTTCTGAAAAATAATGTATAAGTCCAAATTTATAACCAAGTTAAATATTTCTATTATGAAAATAAATTCAAAAGAAACTATATGGGCATTCTTATACAAGATGATAAAAACTTCCCCAACTATTATTCTAAAAGAATAACTAAAAAAGGAAAAAGATGAATAAATCAAATTTTAAAAAAAATCTCCCCATACAAATAGCTGGTCTTTTGAGCTGCTATAAATAGGTACTTGAATATTTTAAAATATCTTTCAAAATAGGCATTTATAAATTAAATACTTAATAAGGTTATTGACGTTTTTTGAAAATTCAGGTCTGTATTATCCCTTCATGTACATTCGAAATACATGATTCAGGAATAAAAGAAATTAAGAGCAGGGAAATTATCTTAAATATTTTTCACCTGAATTGGGAAAAATAGTTTAACTCAAATATAAATGGAAATCAGGTAAAAAATGAACATCTCATAGGAACACTTTCTAAATTGAAAACTATAAGTCTCTTTGAAAATACAAAACTCATATTCTAAATATTACTTGTCCTGATTCTTATTCTGTGTTATGAATCGAACTTTATCCAGGGAATACAAATGCAAATAGAAATGGGAATGATTTTGACATGATTTAAAGATGAATGGAATCTAGGAAAAGGTTAAAAATATAAAAATATTTTTAGGCTCTAAAATGTTAAGGTCAAGTAGCAGTTTTCTGAGATAAATTCAAATTGTATTCAGGGGCCTTATCAAGCTGCAGTGCTTCCTTTTGCTTCCCACATCCCAGTTACAATCAATCCATTGCTTTCTCTCCTCCTGGTGTCTTCTTAGGACAGTACATCCTTTCAGTGCTTGAAGTGTTTGTCAGAAAGCATTCCCAAATTAACCCGTTGATATCATTGTTCTGGGTTAATTCAATTTACTCCTATAGGGGAAGAAAAAAAAATTTTCTTCAACTCACAAATTTCTAGTTGAAATGGACTCATGTAACAAAAGATAGATTAGCAAGACAAAAAAAAAAAAAAAGCAGAAGTGTATTCATATGTGTATTTCATAAATTCATGGGAGACACCCAGGGAATAAGTAGTTCTCAAGGAAATGGCTTCAAAATCCAGTTAACATACCATCTTCATCAAAGCATAGTGAATTTTTGAAGTGACAGGGCAATGGAATAGGATTTTGAGTGTTTAGGTATTGCAAATTGTGGAAATGCAAATAACTGTCATATGAAGTTGTCTTCAACCTTTAGCCTTTGTTCTTCTTGTAGTTGACAGAGCAAGTACCTTGTTCTTTGTAAATGTATATGTCTCTTTTGGGCAAATAGAGGGAGGGCATAGAACTTTGTAGTATCTGCTTCTTAATTACCTTCAGGTCAACAATCCTTCCTATTTGGGGAAGATATATTCTAGTGTTCCATACTCCAAAATTGCTTCCTGTAGCAAAGATTTTCATGGCACCAATTGTGTACAATGTTTTATACCTGAATCATGAGAATTTAAGGATTAATTATATCCCTGCAATACAGGCAAATGCCACATAACATCATGCACTTTATTTATTGTCATAGTTACTTTGCACCTCCTGCTAATGTCTATTTGATTCTACTTTGCTGTGTAGTTACTTTTTTACATCTGTGAAACTTGTTTCTGGGGTTATATGCAAGTGGAATTAAGATAATAAGAATAACATGTTTTGTTGGTTTGTTCTCTTATATCCTGCACATTCTAATCCCAGATCTCTAAACACTCTTTATCCTCAAATATAACTGAAAGAACCAGTGGAGTAGTTCATGGGTACTTGTAAATGAAACCTCTGCTACTATATCATAGTTAGCATGTGACAACTCTGGATTTTCTCCCATTGATCACCATTACTGCTGACATGTTAGAGAGTGTTCCACAGTTTCTAGAGTCCTCAGTGTTCTTGTGTTCTTCTGTTAATTGCTTGTTCAGTTTCTTAAAACCTTCTATAAACTAAGGCTAAGAAATCAATTTACTGAAATATGCTAGAGAATCAAAATTAAGACAAGCACTAGACTGTACTCCAGATGTTGTCAGGATTTCATAACTTTAAAATCAATGTGTGTAGAATTCTGGCTTTGTCTTCCAACTAGCCAGAACTGAAGCCCAGCATGTTTAAATATAGTGAGTAAATATGGTGTATATGGAAACCATGACCTCTGATACACAACTGTATGAACCACTCAGCCTTTGAACTTATGAAAGTGAGGACACTGTCTTTGGCTTCTCCAGGTTCATCAGTAGCAGGCACAGTACTTGGAATATGGGGTGTGCTCAAATATCTAGATTGAATAAATGCATCACCTCCAGTGAAACCAAGTATAAAATTCAACGCAGGTTTTTGCTATATTCCCTTAATTTTCCAGTATGTACAATAATCTCACTACACAAAATGATGACTTTCAGTTAGGAAATTTCAATTTTAAGGTAGGAAAATGTAATCTTGTTACGAATACTGGAGATGCAGTATCCATACTATGATTTTGAAACCTGCATCATTCTCAATTTATATTATTGTTTCTTCAAATTGTTTTCCCATCAAAACTCTTGAAAACTGACCTATATCTTCTTTCTATATCTCTTCAATTCCTATGCAATCTATCATCCTGTAAATTTGGCTTTGACTTCAACTCCACATTAAAATTATACTTTCCATGTCTACCAAACTCATCCTAATTATTAAATCTGGAAAACAGGCTTCATTTTTGTCTTAGTTTAGACCTTTATAGAAGTTGAGTAATCTAAAACCACCCTTTCTTTAAAATATTAATATCTTACATGATGCTACATTTTCCGATTTGATTCTTATTCCTCTAGTGTCTCTCTCATTGTCACCTTTGCAGGTTTCCCCACTGTGCATTAAGTATTATTTATTTTGTTCTAGAATCTTTTTTTTATTGGTTGTTCAAAACATTACAAAGCTCATGACATATCATCTTTCATACATTTGATTCAAGTGGGATATGAACTCCCATTTTTACCCCAAATACAAATTGTAGAATCACATTGGTTACACATCCACATTTTTACATAATGCCATATTAGTGACTGTTGTATTCTGCTACCTTTCCTGTCCCCTACCATCCCCCCTCCCCTCCCCTCCCATCTTCCCTCTCTACCTCATCTGCTGTTGTTCAATTCTCTCCCTTGTTCTGCCCCCCCCTTTCCCCTCACAACCTCTTATATGTAATTTTGTGTAACATTGAGGATCTCCTACCATTTCCATACAATTTCCCTTCTCTATCCCTTTCCCTCCCACCACTCGTCTCTGTTTAATGTTAATCTTTTCCTCATATTCTTCCTCCCTGCTCTGTTCTTAGCTGCTTTCCTTATATCAAAGAAGACATTTGGCATTTGTTTTTTAAGGATTGGCTAGCTTCACTTAGCATAATGTGCTCTAATGCTATCCATTTACCTGCAAATGCCATGATTTTGTCATTTTTTAGTGCTGCTTAATACTCCATTGTGTATAAATGCCACATTTTTTTTTTACCCATTCACCTATTGAAGGGCATCTAGGTTGGATCCACAGTCTAGCTATTGTGAATTGTGCTGCTATGATCATTGATGTGGCAGTATCCCTATAGTACGCTCTTTTAAGGTCCTCAGGGAATAGTATGAGAAGGGCGATAGCTGGGTCAAATGGTGGTTCCATTCCCAGCTTTCCCAGGAATCTCCATACTGCTTTCCAAATTGGCCACACCAATTTGCAGTCCCACCAGCAATGTACAAGTGTACCCTTTTCCCCACATCCTTGCCAGCACTTGTTGTTGTTTGACTTCATAATAGCTGCCAATCTTACTGGAGTGAGATGGTATCTTAGGGTGGTTTTGATTTGCATTTCTCTGACTGCTAGAGATGGTGAGCATTTTTTCATGTACTTGTTGATTGATTGTATGTCCTCCTCTGAGAAGTGTCTGTTCAGGTCCTTGGCCCATTTGTTGATTGGGTTATTTGTTATCTTACTGTTTAATTTTTTGAGTTCTTTCTATATTCTGGATATTAAGGCTCTATCTGAAGTGTGAGGGGTAAAAATTTGTTCCCAGGATGTAGGCTCCCTATTTACATCTCTTATTGTTTCTCTTGCTGAGAAAAAAACTTTTTAGTTTAAGTAAGTCCCATTTGTTTATTCTTGTTATTAACTCTTGGGCTATGGGTGTCCTATTAAGGAATTTGAAGCCTGACCCCACAATATGTGGATCGGAGGCAACTTTTTATTCTATCAGGCACACAGTCTCTGATTTGATATCAAGCTCTTTGATCCATTTTGAGTTAACTTTTGTGCATGGTGAGAGAAAGGGGTTCAGCTTCATTTTGTTGCATATGGATTTCCAGTTTTCCCAGCACCATATGTTGAAGATGCTATCCTTCCTCCATTGCATGCTTTTAGCCCCTTTATCAAATATAAGAAAGTTGTAATTTTGTGGATTGGTCTCTGTGTCCTCTATTCTGTACCATTGGTTCACCTGCCTGTTTTGGTACCAGAACCATGCTGTTTTTGTTACTATTGCTCTGTAGTACAGTTTGAAATCTGGTATCGCTATACCTCCAGATTCACACTTCCTGATTAGAATTGCTTTTGCTATTCTGGGTCTTTTGTTTTTCCATATGAATTTCATGATTGCTTTATCTATTTCTACAAGAAATGTCGTTGGGATTTTGATTGACATTGCATTAAACCCGTAGAGAACTTTGGGTAATATCACCATTTTGATGATGTTAGTTCTGCCTATCCATGATCAGGGTAAATTTTTCCATCTTCTAAGATCTTCTATTTCTCTCTTTAGGGTTCTGTAGTTTTCATTGTATAAATCTTTCACCTCTTTTGTTAGGTTGATTTCCAAGTATTTTATTTATTTATTTATTTATTTTTTGAGGATGTTGTGAATGGAGTGTTTTTCCTCATTTCCATTTCAGAAGTTTTGTTGCTGATATACAGGAATGCCTTTGATTTATGCATGTTGATTTTATATCCTGCCACTTTGCTGAATTCATTTATTAGTTCTAGTAGTTTCTTTGTAGACCCTTTTGGGTCTTCTAGGTATAGAATCATGTCTTTCGCAAATAGTGATAATTTAAGCTCTTTTTTCCTATTTTCATGCCTTTAATTTCTTTCGTCTGTCTAATTGCTCTGTCTAGTATTTCAAGAACTAAATTGAATAGAAGTGGTGAGAGAGGGCATCCCTGTCTTGTTCCAGATTATAGAGGGAATGCCTTCAGTTTTTCTCCATCTAGAATGATGCTAGCCTGAGGCTTAACATATATAGCTTTTACAATGTTGAGGTAAGTTCCTGTTATCCCTAGTTTTTCTAGTGTTTTGAACATAAAGGGATGCTGTACTTTGTCAAATGCTTTTTCTGCATCTATCAAGATGATCATATGGTTCTTATCTTTAAATCTATTGATGTGGTGAATAACATTTATTGATTCCGTATATTGAACCAGCCTTGCATGCCAGGGATGAATCCTGCTTGATCATGTTGCACAATTTTTTTGATATGCTTTTGTATTTGATTCGCCAGGATTTTATTGAGAATTTTTGCATCTAAGTTCATTAGAGAATATATTGGTCTGTAGTTTTCTTTCTTTGGAGTGTCTTTGTCTGGTTTCGGGATCAGGGTGACATTGACCTCATAGTATGAATTTGTAAGAGCTCCTTCTTTTTCTATTTCTTGAAATAGCTTGAAAAGTATTGGTATTAATTCTTCTTTGAAGGTTTTGTAAAACTCCGCTGTATACCTATCCGGTCCAGGGATTTTCTTGGTTGGTAGTCTTTTGATGGCTTCTTCTATTTCTTCCTTTGTTATTGGTCTTTTTAAATTGTGTGTGTCTTCCTGACTCAATCTGGGCAGATCATATGACTTAAGAAATTTATTGATATCTTCACTATCTTCTATTTTATTGGAATATAGGGTTTCAAAATACTTTCTAATTATCTTCTGTATTGCTGTAGTGTCCGTTGTGATATTGCCTTTTTCATTCCTCTTCTTGTAGTATTTTGTAGTATTTTGGTATTTTTCAATTCCTCTTCTTGTAGTATTTTGCTCAAAATGCCTTGCAGTGCTGGTTTTATGGCTGTGAATTCTTTTAGCTTTTGTTTATTGTGAAATATTTTAATTTCATTGTCAAATCTGAAGCTTAATTTTGCTGGATACAGTATTCTTGGTTGGAATCCATTATTTTTCAGCGTTTGAAATACGTTGTTCCAGGATCTTCTCGCTTTCAACATCTGTGATGAAAAATCAGCTGTTAACCTAATTGGTTTACCCCTGAATGTAATCTGCCTCCTTTCTCTCCTAGCTTTTAATATTCTCTCCTTGTTCTTTATGTTATATATCTTCATAATTATGTGTCTTGGAGTTGGTCTATTACGATTTTGAATGTTTGGGGTCCTGTAGGCTTCCAGGATTTGGCAATCCATTCTATCTTTCATATCTGGGAAGTTTTCTAGGATTATTTCATTTAATAGGTTGTCCATTCCTTTGGTTTGAACCTCTATACCTTCTTCTATCCCAATGACTCTCAAGTTTGGTTTTTTTTTATGACATCCCATATCTCTTGGATAGATTGCTCATGAGTTTTAAGCATCCATTCTGTGTTGAGTATATTCTTTTCAAGTTGATAAACTTTGCTTCATTATCTGATGTTCTGACTTCTACTTGATCTAGTCTATTTGTAATAGTCCCGTTTGAGTTTTTAATTTGGTTTATTGTTTCCTGCATTTCTAGGATTACTGTTTGATTTTTTTTTTTTTTTTTAAATCTCTGTCTCCTGGTAGAGCTCGTTCTTTGCCATTTGAATTTGTTTATTTAATTTGTTTTCAAAATATACTTTCATTGCTTGGACTTGCTGTCTCATGTCTTCTCTAATATTCCGTTCCATCTGAGTTAGGTATGCCTTGAGTTCTTTCTCTGACCATTTTTTCTGATGCCTCTAGGTCCTCCTGTAGATTTAAGTTGTCCTGCATTATCTGTAATCCTTTTTTCCCTTGTTTATTCATGATGTTCACGTTACTTTCCAGCTCTGTTTGACTGCTTTGTAACTGCTTTCTCCTATACATTTGTTTTGGCTTTGTATATCTCTGTTGTCTCTCCTTTGTGGTGGGAGATTATGCCCAGAGATGTTGGGCTTTATTGTACTTTAGAGCTGATTCATTCAATTTATAAAGGGCTTCCAGATTCTGTATGCATGTAGTGATCTGTTGTTTGTTCTTAGGACTTTAGGTTAGGTGCTAGGTGCTATGAAGGTATAAGTGTTAGTATGTCTTGGTTACTTTAGAAGGTTGCTCTACTGAAGGGGGATACTAACCATCGATTGGATCAGGGTGTTGGTAGTAGCTAGGTATTTAGGAGCACTATAGATGGCCTCAAAACATTCACCTATTTGCATTCAGACAATTACACGTAATGGAGGATGTAATGCTTGGGATGAAATTTGGGGGGAAGGGGAAGGTAGATGCTCTTGAAAAGAAAGATGGAGAGGGAGATAGATAGCATACAGGAGAATGGAATGTACAATAAAACTTGAAAGGGGAAAGAAAGTGGGAAAAGGGGGGAGAAAAATAAAATAAAATAAAATAAGAAATAAAATTAGGTCTTAGAGATCCATTTTCTTCTCTTCCCGTAGGCAGAGCTGTGCCCTCCGAGCTGAGTTTTGCCCTCAAAGTGTCGACAGCAATCCCTGTAAGGCAGCTCCTGGGAGTCTCTCAATCCTGTTGGTCCAGAGTTGTTTCACTTTTATGACCCCTCCTCCTCTTCCTCCTGCCAGCCAGGCAGGTCCTGCTCACCGGAGGCGATTCCCTAAGGATCTGGTTACACTTTCAGCCCCACCACATGCCCTATTTCCCGAACAACTGAGCACTCTCTCTCTGTCATTCATCTAAGCCCCAGTGCTGTGGAGCCTTGGTCTGGGAGTCAATAGTTTAATTTTTCAGGACCCCTTTGGTGGGCACTCCCGCGGAAGCTGGCGGCTAAGACCTTGGGTGTCGCCACTGGTGAGTTGGGGTTCGAGGATCCCCTCTGCTTCCCTCAGCCTCTACAATCATGAACACTCCACTGGCGGTAGGAGGGGTTGGGATCTGGAGTGTCCTCTGTTTCCCTCCACCCCTACTGTCACGCCCTCCAAGTTGGCGGTTTGGGGAGTTGGGGGTGGGGAGTCTTCTCTGCTTCCCTCTGCCCCTACAGTCATGCCAACATCACTGGCAGTAGGGGGAGTTGGGAGTCGGGAGTCCCTTGGCCCTTACGGTCACGCCCACGGAGAGATTTTTGAAGTTTCCCAATTGTTTGTGTCTGATGTGGGTGGGAATCACATACCTGCTAAAGCAGATTCCGCTGGGAAAGAATCTCGTTGGCAGAACTTTGGTGACTTCCCCTCTCTGCTATGGCGGGCCCCTGGCTCCTTGCCAGAGTGTCCGAAAGGATGGGTGGGATTGGCTTGTCTCTGGTCTGACTCAATCTGTGGTTTTAGTTCCCAGTTCGCTATTTAAAGGCTTGGTTAGAGTCCCTTCACGTCGCCTCCTGAGCCGAACGGGCGGGGGCCGTTTGCCGGGTGGGCAGGGCCGTCCCCAGAGCCAGGCGGGCGGGGGGCGGGCCGTCACCAAAGAATATTTTATGTTTATTTTTAAATATAGTTTTTATATTTCAAACATTCAAATCAAATTCCACAGCAATGTATGATACAAAAAACATGAGAAAAACAACTGCAGTTTGGTTTCTCATCATGACCTTTCAATACCAGCTCTGTAGATTGCCTGTTGGTTCCACTTTTGGGTGAAGTAGACGACAAAATCTCCTGCATTGTTTTTCTGGGGAAGCCATCATACTTGAAACAGCTAAACCCCAAATAAAAATATGTTTACTGTACATTCTAATTATATCAGTTGTTTACTTACCTAGCATAAAACAAACAGCTCTGTTTGACTTCTGTGTTTCTGCTTTCTCCTATAAATTTGTTTTGGCTTTGTATATCTCTGTTGTCTCTCCTTTGTGGTGGGAGATTATGCCTAGAAATGTTGGGCTTTATTGTACTATAAAGCTGAATCATTCAATTCATAAAAGGCTTCCGGATTCTGTATGCATATAGTGATTTGTTGTTTGTCATTAGGACTTTGTTTAGGTTAGGTACTATGATGGTATTAGGGTTAGTATGTCTTGGCTACTTTAGAAGATTGCTCTACTGAAGGGGGATATTAACAGGTGATTGGATCAGGGTGTTTGGTAGTAGCTAAGTATTTAGGAGCCCTATAGAAAGCCTCAAAACATTCACCTATTTGCATTTAGACAATTACACGTAATGGAAGACGTAATGCTTGGGATGAAACTTGGGGGGTAGGGGAAGGAAGGTGCTCCTAAAAAGAAAGAAGGAGAGAGAGATAGATAGATTAGAGGAGAATGGAAAGAACAATAAAACTTGAAATGGGAAAGAAAGAAAGAAGGAAAAGGGGAGAAAAGAACGAAGAGAGAAAGAAAAAAAATTGAAGTCTTGGAGATCAATTTTCTTCTCTTCCAGTAGGCAGAGCTGTGCCCTCCGAGCCGAGCTTCTGCCCTCTATGTACCGACAGCAATCCCTGTAAAGCAGCTCCTGGGAGTCTCTCAATCCTGTTGGTCCAGAGCTGTTTCACTTCTCAGGCCCCTACCCCCCTTCCTCCTGCCAGCCAGCCAGCCAGGTCCTGTTCACCAGAGGCAGTTCCCCAAGGATCTGGTTACACTTGCAGCCCCACTGCGTGTCCTATTTCCCGAACAACTGAGCACTCTCTCTGTCATTCATCTAAGCCCCAGTGCTGTGGTGCGGTGATCTGGGAACCAACAGTTTAATTTTTCCAGACCCCTTTGGTGGGCACACCCCCAGAAACTGGCGGCTAAGACCTTGGGTGTCGCCGCTGGTGGTAAGGGGAATTGGGGATCTGGAATCCTCTCTGCTTCCCTTCAGACATGCACCTGGAGAGATTCCCGAGGTTTCCTGGCTGCTTGTATCTGGAGGGGGTGGGAGTTACACACCTGCTAAAGTGGATTCCGCTGGGAAGGAATTCCATCGGCCGAACTCCGGTGACGTCACCTCTCTGCTATGGCGGGCCCCAGGCTCCTTGCTGGAGTGTCCGAAGGGAGGGGTGGGACTGGTCTGTCTCTGGTTGGTTTCAGTTCCCGGTTCGCTATTTCATGAAGGCTTGGCTAGAGACCTCTTCCTAGAGTCCCTGCGCTGCTCCTGCTGAGCTGCGCCTCGGAGGTTAGCCACCCAGTCGCGTGGGCAGCAGCTGGTGTGTCTGGACCTCTGCGCCGCATGGCGGAGATTCACTCGTCTGGGGCAAACTGCCCCTTCCAAAAATCCTACTAATTCCTGGCCAGTCTCTCTTCAGTGGAATTTTGCTAGGAGTTTCTCAGAGGTAGAATCTAAGCATATCAATGGGTCTCTCTGACCCCGTTTTGAGGAGGTACTGAAAGCGCTGCCTCCCTGCCCGCCACCATGTTGGATCCTCCTCTGTTCTAGAGTCTTAACTCTTCTTCTTTTAAATAAAATCATGTTGCTATCTTATTTATTTATTTATACATACATACATACATACATACATACATACATATATATGTACAGGGTATTGAAACCTGGAGTGCTCTACCACTGAACTATATTTCTACCCGTTTGTAATTCTGAAACAGAGTCTTAGTAAGTTGTCCAGGATGGTGTGAAACTTGTGGTCCTCCTTCTGCAGTTTCCAGAATCATTGGAATTACAGGCATGCACCACCATACCCTGTCTCATATATTTTTGATTTTTGTTTTTTACCATATATATGTTGATAAGTAATAAGTCTCCGACTCAGTTCTTTCTTCCATGTTTCTGCTTTGACTATCAAAATACTACTGGAAATACTTCACATTCAGCACATTTATAGAAGTTCCTTACATAGGCCATCCTTTCTCTTCTACTAGTCTTGTACATGATGACTGGGATTCATTTACATAGGTATCCTCCATCTCCTTCATCCCTTAGTTTGCTACCTAAATAATACCACCTCTTAACTTTAATGAAACCATTCCTAAGATTGTGTATATTTTAAGTATGGATATATACAATGTTCTCACTGATTTGAGTCTTGTAATAGATCAGAGGAATGTTATATTTAGTATGAATTATACCATTTTTTACACAAAATATAACTTGTCTGAATAAAAGTAAATCTGCTCCACAAACCTATCCTGGCTATGAGGAAATTCCCTCTCAGTCATTATTTCAGCCCCACTTCTGATGACATGGGTTTTAAATAATCCCAGTTTGATACTATGCTGATAAACCAGGGGAAGAGGCCCTGTCTCAGTTATGGTGATCATCTTGAAATGCTCATTATCTAAATTCATATGATCCATTTAGCATGATAATCACCACTGTTTCTGTGCCAAGCATGAGGAAAGATATCTTCACTTTACCTTCTAAGGCTAGGGGGGCTAATGTTGTTTCTGACCAAATGCTATCCCTCCCATTCCATTTATGTATACTTATACTACTTATACCATCAACTCTTAGAGTTAAATTGAAGTGAAACATCAGCTCCCTAATATTGGTATAAACCCTAATCTGATTTTATCAATATATCTAAAAGAAGTTATAATCTCCTACAAGATTAGGTCCTTAATCAAAGAACTTGCCTCCATTCTTTGCTATTCTGAAAATATTCAAGGAGATTCATTTCCTTCAAAGGTGTTATGAAAATATGTATAGAAATGAATTTAGTTCCTTTCTGTATAACCAATTTTGGCCCTAAATTCTGGTATTGGTGAATGAGATCCTTTATTCATCACTCATCCAGAAAATAATATATTGTCACTCAACATTCCCATGCATATACTTATTATTCACATTGCTACACTGGCTGATTTCCACTCAACTTTCATACCCCAGTTTAAATATCTACTCTTCTAATAACATTTTTTCCTTCCTGTAAACTTCCCATAACCCCTTATACATCTTCCATTATATTTCTCTGTGCATTGAAACTGCCTTTTGGTTTATCTGTCCCATGTGACTGTGAGTTGCCTTAGGGAAAGAGTGTTCTTAGTTCCCTAATTATCCTCAGAACTACCAAGACATTTACCATATTAGTCAAACATTTGAAAAATTTTTGGGATGGAATGTTACTGAATCATCTTCACATAAAGTCCACAGTAAGACCATTCTCAGTGCCTTTTGGTCAAACACAACCTTAGAATAACATAAATATTAAAGATCTACCCTTTATCCATCTACATATTTCCTCAATTTTTCTATCAATATCTATTTTTCTCAATGCCTATCATGGTCTCTCTGATTCTATATATTTCCATTCTGCTTCCATTCTTTCCTCAATTAAAGAGTTCCTTGATTTTATACCAGGTCTCTAGAAGATTTGGGAAAATGCTTATGGTGGGCTGTGTTTTGGATTCCCTTTTGACAACCCAACTCAACCCTTACTCAGTTGTGATGCAGAGGTACAGTACATTGTTTTCACTTGGCACCTTTTGTGGATCCTAGGCCTCATCACCCTTTAATTACATGTCCTGCCTCCCTTCAGCTATGTTCTTTCTGACAGGGCACATTACTTCCTCCAGAAATCTCCCTGTTTGGGGACTATGCTGGCTGAAACTTCCAGTGCAATCAAACCCTGATGTTAACTTAAAATAAAAGGAAAAAAAAATGGCTGGGGCTGGGGTTATAGCTCAGTGGTAGAGTGCTTGTTTGCACACATGAGGCACTGGGTTTGATCTTCAGCACCACATAAAAATAAATAAATAAACACAACAAAGGTAGTAAAAATAAATAAATAAATAAATGGCAATAAGATGATTCAATATTACATGTGTGTACCAGAATTTTCATTTTTCTTTTTTGATACATATGTTATTCAATAATGCCAATTTAGGGGATTTTATGCATTCACCTCAGTAGTATTTAAAGGAATTTGGAATATACTTTACAGAAGTCATCACTTCATTTCAGTTCCCTCAAGCAAATGGTCACAGCTGGAAAAGATGGTACAGATAACAAAAGGGTGCCCTGCAGCAAATTGCAGAAGGAGCTGACCAAGGGGATTCTTCCAGGCTTCTTGCCTCTGTACATAAAGGGCAAGAATAGTTTTACAATCTTATTAATCTGGTAGTATCTCAATACTCATTCAATCATATCAAAGGGGACTTAGATGAGAGCTTAAAACATGAACATAAAAGTTCCCTGCTTAGAGTTTGATTCTACTTACACTTTCATTTTAACCATTACAGCAGATTTTGTGGGACAGCTAAATTCCTTATCTAAGGTATTCTCAGCTTCAAAGATAGTCCCTCATAGAGGTCCTCCTGGAGATACATACACTCCTTCATTTAAAATAGTTCCCTCCCAGTAACTACCGCATCATCTTGTTTTATTTTTATAAAAGCACTTATTACTATCAGAAAAATTCTTTTGTGGTTTCTGTTTATTTTAATTTTATTTTTATACACTGCCTGCCTCCTCCCCATGAAACACTGGCTAGCTAGAACAATACCTTATTAATATGATTATTCATTGCATTTCTCATTCCTAGGGAGTTGTTTGGACCATAACAGGAACTCAGTAAACAAGAATGGAAGAAACTGGCGATTACTACAGAAGTTCTAGAATATAGCATTTGCTACCAGGTGTACAATAAAAGAGCCAATTAAGACATTTCCAGGTTATTTCTCACTGGCTCCATTCTAGCAGGACTCACTCTCAGAAATACTATCAGTTGTTCACCGTCTAGTGCCACTTGAAATGGATTTTTATACATGCATCTAAATTCTGCCTATGACCATGAAGTGAAGAAAATTTTCTGTGGCCACTATAGAAGCTTCAGCCCTAGAACATGTATGCACACTTTAGAAATAGAAAGGAAAGCCCACAGAAGGTTTAAAACAGGCATAGTACATTAATTAAATTAGCATTTTATCAAAATAGTGTAAACAATGTATCAGGCACTATGTTATAAGCAAAGTTTGCTAGATTTGCATCTATGGTAAGCAAAATCAGACTATACTCAAACTTCAAAATTCTCCAAAGGCTTTCCAAGTACATTGCTTACCTGACATTTAAAGCCCTATATAATCTGTTTTTTTTTTTTTTTTTTTCTCTCTGAGTTGCTCTCCTACTATGTTTCTCCACTTGCTCCCTTCTATACACACTGGCTACCTGTTAATCATTGAAAATGGCAACCTCTACCCAAATTTAAGGAAGATATACTTGTTTTTCCTTCTGCCCAGAATGTACTGGCCTCACCATCCAGATTTTCTCATGGCTGACTATAATTGAGGTGTGTGACCAAAAGTTACCTCACTGGAAAGGGACACAGTTTTATACCTCAATGTTAAGTAGCCATCTAATATTCTATACTATATTACCATCTTCAGTATCTCTAAGAAATGAGTAGTTATTTGATATTTTCTCTTTTGTTTATGTATTATATTTTAGGGGTGCTGGGGATTAAGCCATAGCCTCATGAAGGCTAAGCATGTGCTATACCACTGAGCTGTGCTACATACACTTCTAACCCATTTACTTGTTTTTCATCCCTATGAGTGCTGTGAGAGAAGAAACAATATCTTTCTGTCAGAGATCATTTCGAATTTGTTTTCTGCTGTATCCTCAATGCCTACAGTAGGGATTGGTATTTGGTAGATTCTCTGCATGTATCTGTTAAATGAACAATAAATAGATATTTTTTCAAATATTGAAACCAATGAATATATAATTAAAAGACTATTGAGAAATGCTAGGGAGGAGAAAGTTAGGGAACTGAGATAAACAAGTGAAATGTGGTAGGAAGATGTCTCACTATTTTTAATTCCACTTATTTTTTTGTCTTTATATATATATTTTGTTTTTATTTTAAACTAGTTATACATTCACTGGAAGTTGCTAGTACAGAGATGTACTGTGTACCCATCATACAGTTCCCTCCGCCCAGATATCCTAATGCTACCAATTATAGTGCAATATTAAAATCAAGCAACATGACAATAATAGTGTTTGCATATCCTCCTATGCCATGTTATCACAGGCGTAGTTTTATGAATTCACCACCATAATCACTATACAGAATGATTTCATCATATAGTCTCTCTCTCTCTCTCCTTCTTTATATTTATTTTCAATCTCTTTGATTCCATGCAGTCATGTCTTTCAGCAATTTAGGTTGAGGTCAGTACAAAATTGTCTCTGTCCCATAAAGAACTTTATAGAGAATGTATCCATCTGTCCCTTGTTTGACTACTTCCAATAAGGCAGGATTTTTCAGGGGATATTGAAAGCATGTTATTTCTTGGGTAAGACAAACTGTGGCCTTAATTGTTTATAAGTTGTTCAAAATAGCATAGGTTAGAGCAATAATTCTATGATTTACATTCCATTCCTCCTGCCCTAAATTTATCAGGGATTTTCTGCGCTACAAGGTCGGATGCAAATTGTCTCCCCAGTGTGTAAGAGAAATAGAGTTTTATAACACCTTACCTGAAAGTATGTTATGAGAATTAATTTTGTTTAGGGTACTAACTGTTACCTTCAGAACACCTGTATTTTTCTTTCCATTTTATTTGGTTCTTTTTCTTCTATCATCTGATTTGGGAACTAAACTGAAAAATAGTTTGGATATGTCTGACTTTTCTTTCTCAATATGCACTCATTAATTTTTTTTTTTTCTTATGAAACTAACTTGGGAATCTACTAAGCATTGGAATTAAGATCATCAAAGGAACATTTTCTATAAGATGATTGTTTACTTCGCAAATAGCCCATGGTTTTTTACCCCACACATCCTCCTTGTCCCCAGAAAGAGTGTGAGCAAAGTTCCCCATGTACAATGTTTCCAAAGCCCTGGGCAGCTGCTCTCTTTCAGAGACTAAAAAATATCATGAAATTATGTCACCAGAAGCAGTTCAATTGCCAGTGGACCAGCTGCCGTTTTGTGTAGACAGATTTATCAAGAGGATTGAATGCTGAGAATAACCTCAAGTATAGGGACATTGTAATTATGAATTCCAAATGGAAGAATTCACAACCAAAGATATCATCACATAAAAATGCATCTGAATTCGTGTCCTCTGCTCCCCTAGGATTAAATATCACTATAAACCAAATAAGCAATTTATCTGCAGTGTCAGCCTTAAAAAATTTTATTGAACAACCTTGATTTTTCCTAAACTAAAATTCAGATGAATACACATACTCTCTCATATACTCACTTTTAAGATGTAAGGACAGATACAAAATGCATACAGGCAAAAATTTATCATCATAAAAATTAAAAAAAAAATCACTGTCTTGTTTTATTTTAGATATCACCCATTATTAGGAAGTGTTCTAAAATTCTGTGTTCTGTGAGATTGCTAGTTGTCATTTAAAAGGCTACATTAAATCAAGATTAGCACACAAAATGTCAACAGTATTATCTCATTGAATTTCCAGAGGGAATGTCCAATATTCTGCATTTTGGGCAGAATTAACAACCTTTGTGTCTGACATTAAAAATTCATCAGCTTTCACAGTTAAATAGAAATCATTTGATCACTTAAAGCTGTCTGAACCATGACACTACATTTATAATCATTTTTCTAAGACTAGTAAGGGGTTTACATTAAAACATATGATATGTATTTCAGCAAAATTTTTCTTTATCTTTCTTTCTTGGTTGGTATATGCTCTTACAGTGCTTTTTATTTCTAGTTACTTTAAGATAAACCTCTACCAGTATTCCATTATTAGCTATGTTCTCTCTTTTCTTCACATCACTGGACAATTTCATCCACAAAGCAATTTTGTTATTGTGAAAAGATCATAGTGTGTACTTATACAAACCTAGATGATATTGCCTATCATACAACTATGTTGTATGGTATAGGCTATTGCTCCTAGGTTATAAATCTGTACACCATGTTACTGTACTGAATATTGTAAGTAATTTTAACATAACTATGTTTCTGTATATAAATGTATCTAAACAAAAAAAAAGTGTGGC
Source organism: Marmota flaviventris (assembly GCF_047511675.1). Lineage (NCBI taxonomy): Eukaryota > Metazoa > Chordata > Mammalia > Rodentia > Sciuridae > Marmota > Marmota flaviventris. The sequence goes on from NC_092519.1 coordinate 7,349,235, forward strand.
AAAAATAGTAAAAAGAATTTTCAGTTACATTATAATCTTACGTTATCACTAAATTATATAATAGACTAAAACATGGGTTTAAGTGGCACATGACTATTTATACTAAAATTGTGATATGTACTTTCTATCTTGTAAGATAGAAAAATGGAGACTTATATCCGATTTTCCCATCTGTGGAGGTCAAGGTCTGGTGAAGATATTAATTAATCCTCTACACATAGGGGAGTAATTGAAGTCTTAGCTTAAAAGGGGGTTCAAGGCCTGAGGAAACTCAACATTAAAAATTAGTTAAATGTAGATAAACTCCCCAAATATCATAAAATGGAGAAGTCAGAGTCCAAATCATAAAAATCAGTATACCAGAAGCTAATTGATGTAAGAGCTTCAAAGGGAAGGAGTAAACAATTTTGGTCAATACTTTTGAGAGATCAATTAAAATGTAGTATGAACAGTATTTGCTGAAATGTATAAGAAGGAAGTCATTGTAAAGCTAAGATAATCAGTATTGTTGGACTAGTGGTAGCAGAAAGAAAACCTGACTGAGTCAAGGAGAAATGGGAGGTAATGAAGTAAAGACATGCTATATAGACACTTGTTTCCAGAAGCTTGCTTATAAATGGTAGTAGAGAATTGGCAATTAAAATAGCCTTAATTTAAGTGATCCCAATATCATTTGGGTAGTACCAAATGGATGTAAATCTCTATTGATTTAAACCTCTTTTTCTTCACCTAATTATGTGTTGTTAGATTGCTACAATGATTTTCATTTTCAGCCACTGTAAAACAAGTGGGTTAAATTCAATGAATTTTTAAAGACCTTAAGCATTCAAAAATCACAGTTTAACAATAGTAGAACTGAAGTTGAAGGCCATGTCTTCTGATTGTAAGTTGTGTGTACTACATGCTACCTCTAGTCAAATTCTCTATTCTAAATATGTCCTGAATGTATAAAGAAGTAGGATCTCCTGAAAGAAAATACTCACCAATTCATCAATGAAGTTTACCTTTGGCTTTAAGGGAAATTTCCATATTCTGCAATGAATGAATTTCTAACAACAGACATCTAAGTAATTATACCTAAAAATGCCTGTTTTCAAACACAGATCTTCAACAATAGCTCTTTACCGGGGGCTTTCATTATCAGTTACACAGATATACTTAATTTGGGGGGTACTTAAGTAACTATGTTATCCTCAAGAATTGGCTTTTGGGCACATACGTATGCACACATATACATATAATAAATAGATAGTGCTCAAAATTATAACAATAATAAATTATTCATACTCACATTTTCAGTTGTCTCTGGTACACAAAAATTCACTGTTTAAAATATCTGGCTTGGCGTGGTTGCACATATCTGTGTCCAAGTGGCTTGGGAGGCTGAGACAGGACAATTGCAAGCTTGAGGCCAGCCTCAGCAACTTAGGGAGGCCCTAAGCCACTTAGCAAGACCCAGTCTGTAAATAAAATATAAAAAGGGTTGAGGATGTCTCTCAGTGGTTGTGTGCCCTGAGGTTCAATCCCTGGCACCAAGAAAAGAAAGAAGGAAACTAAAAAAAAAGAAGAAGAAGAAGAAGGAGGAGGAGGAGGAGGAGGAGGAGGAGGAGGAGGAGGAGGAGGAGGAGGAGGAAAGGAAGGAAGGAAAGAATTATCTGTCAATATCAACTCACAGAATGGAAGAGATGAATATAACAGAGATTTTTTTCAACCTACCCAGTACTGTCCTGGATTCATGGTAAAGGCCATATTATTGTGAAATACTTTTAAAATTCCCGTTTTTAGAAGAGAAGACTACTGTGAATTGCTCTTTCATGTAAATTTAAAAAAAAAATGTCTAAAAGTTTTCTTTTTCCTAGTTTTTAGATATTATATGAGTATAAATGAATGCTTTCATTGTCTGTAACCCTACTATATTTGTTAATTAGGAGCAATTTGCCAAGCAATTCATTTTATAATATTCATTCAGAATCATATTCCATTTATGATTATTTTTAGGGAGTTATGAGGAAAAATACTTTCATCACATAGTCATTAAAACCTTAAAGAGAAAGTATGATAGTAAAACAGGTTAATCTTTGGATAACTTGTGTATAGACACTAAGAAGGAAAATGGTGTTCTTAGGACTCAGAGTATAGTTCAGTGGTAGAGTGCTTGTGTAGCATGAACAAGGTCCTAGATTCAGTCTTCAGCATGGTTATCCTTTTTCTGCTGCATACACATTCTTAATATGCCCTGGATTCCACTCTGTATTCCAAGCCTTGCCTCAGCTCCACTTCAGTGAGTAGATTATCTCGACTTGTTAATGCCATCAGCCTCACTAGCACAGTACTTGTTTTAAGACTGGTCAAACAGAAAGATATACATCAGATCTCCTGAATTCTGAAAAAGTGAATTCTAAATACTAAATAGAAAATCCACTGGATAAAGGCATTATAATGGTGATCATATTCTATCACCATTATAATGCCTAGGCAAAGAGCAAAGGAGCTCATTCTCCACTTTCATTTATAGATTTATAGATTTAGATACACATGAACATATCAGAACTAAAGAGTTAAAGAACAAAACCTGATGGATATCAAGGGGAAGAGTTTAAAAGCTATATGGTTTGAAGAACAAATTGAAATAAACTGATAACTTATTCAGAAAGGAAAAAGGAAGCTACTTTATAAATATAATGTAAATTTTACTTTGAATCAATAGACTATGTTTTTAGAATTGTTTTATCTTTACAGAAAAACTAATTAAATATTAGAGAGAGTTCTAATATATCCTTTCCCCCTGAACCCACAGTTTCCCCTATTAATATATTGTATTAGTGTGGCACATTTTTACGATTAATGAATCACGATAAGGGAAATGTTATTGTTAAAGTCTATATTTGTTCATCAGATGTCTTCTTTGTGTTGAAAAGCTCTTTGGGTTTTGCCAAAACATAATGTCATATATCTACCATTATATTTTTTAAAGAGATAAAGAAGAGAGAGAGACAGAGAGAGAATTTTTTAATATTTATTTTTCAGTGGGCACAACATCTTTATTTTATTTTTATGTGGTGCTGAGGATTGAACCCAGTGCCCCACATATGCCAGGTAAGCGCATTACTGCTTGAGCCACATCCTCAGCCCTATCTACCATTATATTAAGAGAGAGAATATCCTTAAAAACCCTTTGTGCTTTACCTTTTCCTCTCCATTTCATGCAATTCTAACCTTATCATTAGTATGTTAATTAGGTATTAATTTCAAATGAGATCAATTGTTAAATTTATTTTAAACTGATATAAATATCATAAAGATTGTAAATATCAAAGAGGTACTATGCAATATTTCGAGATGCATATACTTTGCAAGATTTACAATAGATTAAACATAACTTCTCAAACACATACCATTTCTTTTTGGTAAAAACTTTTAACCTTCTTTCTTCTAGATTTTTGAAATGTGCAATATATTATTATTTTATGCTGTTACCCCACCATGCAATAGTACACTAGAACTTCTTGCTTCAATCTAACTATGACTTAGTAGCCTGTGATGAACATTTTTCCCATCCCTTCCCCCGGCATCTCTTAAATACAATTCTACTCTCAAGTTTCTATGGAATCAACTGTTGTAGATTCCACATATGAATGAGATCATGTAATGCTTCTTGTCTTTCTGTACCTGGTTTATTTTATTTAGTGTATTGGTCTCCAGTTCCATCCACGTAGTAAAAAAATATGGGATTTAATTATTTCAATGGCTGATTTATATTCCATTTTGTTCATATGTAACATTTTTTATTATCTATGTGTTTATTGGTAAGTACTTACTTAGGTTATTGCCATATCTTGGCTATTGTGAATAGTTATGCAAAGAACTTCAGAGTTTAGATGTTTGTTTGACATAGTGATTTCTTTATGAAATCAAATGAGTGGGATTGTCAGGTCACATGGAAGTTGTACTTTTAGGTTTTTGAGAAACCTCCATACTGTTTTCCATATATGTCTAATTATTTTGAATTCCCACAAATAGTATGCAAGCATTTCCTCACCAGCACTTGTTGACATCAAATTTTAAAATCAATTGAATTTGCTTATACAAAGCAAAATTGTGACATGTATACATGGTAAATTTGGGTAAGCTATTTAAAGTCCTTTGTGTTATTCATGAAAATTTTCTATATATAGTATATTTAAAAATAACAAAAAAATGTCTGTTCAAAATACATTTTCCATTTCTAAGTAATTTTGGTAAGGGAATATGAGAGCACAAATATGTTAATTAGCTGATTGTGTTGATGACTTCACAATATATAGATATATTAAACATCATGATATTTAACTTAACTATACATAATTTTATTTTTCAAATATAACTTGATAAAGATAGTAAAAATGTATATAGAAGACAAAAAATAAGATAAAATTTGAATTACTTGCAAGACATGTGAAACAATTTTCTTTTCCTTAATTTCTGTGTCTAACAACTCTAAGTAGCATGTTTTGCAGAATATGCAAATTCTATCTAAGGTCTCTGATATTTCTGCGTTATTTTCAAAACTCATTAGCATACTAGAATTCATAGTTAGAATTGTCATGGTAGTAAACGGTTAACACATAACATGAATTTGTAATGATTTTTAAATTATTGTATGTACCAATTTTCATTTTTGAGGAGATAATTTACATCCAATTTAGCCATGAATTTATTTTCTCTAGCTTCACTCTTTCTCTTTCCCATGTTAAACATCATAGCAATAAGTTGAACTGAAATGCAAAGAAAATAACTTTATTATTAAATTTATATAATCAGCCTTGTGTTATATTAGGTAGGCATAACTCAGAGTAGCATATTTTGCATTTTTGATATAACTGGAGATCTTTGATTTTTATGAAACATGAAGCAGAAATAGCTTCTGATGAAAACTTAGAAAACGCATTACATTCTTTCCAATGAAACATTTTTTAGTCATTATGAGAAATTCTCCAATGTCTGTACCATGGTTAATTTAATAACTGAACTCATATATATGCCAGAAGGAGAAATTTGGGTAAAAGATAAAATTATTCAATGAATCACCTTTGTGACCTGCCTGAATGTATTGGTAAATGCATTCTGACAACAACTCAGTAATGCTTTCACTGAGACCAGACTAAAAGCAGTTCAATTTAACTAGTTTAAACTATTCAATTTTACTAACTTAATTGACAATTTTGTACTCAATAAAATTCCTATGTCAAGAGGGACAAAAGGTAAACAATGACATTATAGGACTTCCTTAAATTTTAATTTCTAAATGATAGTAAGAGAAATATAAAATCATAATATCTTATGAGAGGCAAATTATACATATATATTACAATTCCAAAATGCTTACCCATTGAGTTCTTAAATAAAGCATGAGAATAGGAATTATCATTCATGCAAAAAGAAGACTTTTTTATTCAATGACAACACATATTAAGTTTCCTTAAATATATAAAATCCTCTCCAAGTTTTGAGGAGGTCAGAGTTTCTGGGTAAATTTTTATTTTAAATTGTTTCCTATTTTTCAATGTTTAAGGAATCCTAACTACTGTCTTGGTAAAGCTAGGAGATACTTCTTTTCATTTTTGGATCTCCTCAAAATATCAGATTTTTTTCATCTCTTTTTTATACAGATTTAATTTTACAAATATTTTAATAAATATTTTATAAAGCAGTGTCACTATGGGAGAATATAAGGTTTTCCATCATTAGGACTTTATGCTTGCTTATTCTCCCTTCTCTTTGTTCTCCTCTCTCTTCCTCTCCCCTCCCTTTGCCTCCTGTATCTCTCTGTCTCGCTCTATCTATCTGTCTACCTATTCATCTCTCTCTCTCTCTCTCTCTCTCTCTCACACACACACACACACACACACACACACACACATTTTGTTCATGACTACCTTGAGGAATAGATGGTAGGATTAGTTATTGGATATTTTCAAAATTACCCACAGATCTTTGACTTAGATAATATGCAATGGAAACCTTACTAAACAATCTTATCTATTTCTTTATATTTCAGAATAAAAATATGGGTACAAATTCCACTCAGTGCAAAAATGTTTCAGTGTTCCTTTTGTGTATACTCAAATATCCCATACCATGCCCTGTACTGTGCTGACATTGAGATTTTCAATATGAATATTACTGCTATGGTTCCCCTGTGTTAGAAAGAAAGATATATGTACATTAGTTTTACATTTCATCAGATTTTCTTGAGTTTATAAAACTAACTTATTAATCCATACAAACATTTAAATACCTACTTTTTGTCAAATACTTTGCAAGGCAATAGAGATATACAGAAATAAGATCTTGGCCTTTTCCTCAAAAGAGAGACCAATCTAAGATGGGTTAGGGCTAGAGCTCACTGGTATAGTGCTTGCCTCCTTGGCATGCATGCAGCACTGCAAAATAGGGTTGGGGTGGAGAGAGAGAGAGAGAGAGAGAGAGAGAGAGAGAGAGAGAGAGAGAGAGAGAGAGAAAGGGAGGGAGGGAGGGAGGGGGAGGGAGAAGGGAACAGCTAATGAAGAAAAAGACACATAAACAATTAAATAACCTATAATACGATACTCTAACCATCACCACTGTGGTACTTTCGGTACTTATGGCACCCTTGGGGATCATAAAACTAATGCCTTGAGTTCAGAGACCATTCTGATATTCTATTGAATGAACAAAATAGGCAGGCACTGTTGGAAATGATACAACAATATCCAAGTCACTCTGACAACTTTTGTAACATTTTCCTTCTAAAGCTATTGTATAATATTGTTAATGACAACCCATAACTCATTATAAGTAGGTATAATGCTGAAAAATGAGGCAGTGTCCCTTTTGTGTGTGCTGACATGTCCCATAGCATGTATAAGTATCAGCGGTATCCCAGGAGTCTTTTGGCAGTAAACCCAAGTGCCTATGAGAAATTTCTGGATTTTTTTCAATTTTGTAGCACAGAAAATAGGATTAAACTGCTTGGAGGAATCTGGTAAGTTCACAGATGATGGAACAGTTCAGTAATCAAGTCAATAAATGTCATTTAAAAACATTCTATGTAGAAAACAAAGACAAAGGCAGTTATACAAATATGAATTATAGAAGAACCAAGAACAGAGGGACAAATAGGAAACAGATAGCAAAATTGCATATACAACACAATCACATTGATAAATATATTAAATTTTAATGGAATAAATCCATAACTTAAAAGACAGAGGTTGCCAAAATTATTACATTAGTAGAGCATGACTATAAGCTGTGCACAAGAAACATATTTGAAATAAAAAGATTCAAAGAGGTTGAAAGTCAATAGATATAAAAACATCTGCCATAGAAACAGTAACCCTAGGAAGGCTGGAATTTGCTGTTAGTATCAGACAGATTTAAAAGGAAAAAGTATTTCCAGGATAAAGAGAAACAACAAATCATTATAGCATTGACCCCACCATATGATTCTTGCATACACAGGACTAGTATTTCCCAAAGTATATTCTGAGGAATATAAGTTCAATGAGACAATCATGAAAGAAAGGGTTTCTTGGTCATGAAAAATTGAGACACACTTTCTAAACCTGTTCCAATCCCCTTTAGACATTCATGATAAGAATTAGATGTCAAATAAGTTAAAGGCTTTGAGAAGTTCTATAGATAAGAAGATTAATTGACTCCATTAAACTTGCTTTCACATACCCATTTACCCATGGAGCAAATTTTGTTTATTTTCAAATAGCACTTGTTAACAACCTTTAGAATACAATTTTAGGGGGAATTGAGTTTCTTGAAACAGCTGCATCCCAAGAACTTTGCAAAGTACCTAAAACATTATAAATTATAAGTCAATATTTAGTGAACAAATGTATCAATACACATAAACAATATTTCACAGAATTAAAGATACCATTGCCTCAAAAGGTTAAAATGTCCCATAAGCATCCTTATATTTTTATATTGTGAGCAACACATAGACAAGATTAATGGAAGACAGCTTGCTTTATTAAGTGCCTTTCTCATGCTGGTCATTCTATCCTAAACCTGGCCAAGATAAGACTCATGATAAGAGTATCTTCTGTCTTTGACATACCCCAGAAAATTTGTCAAGCTAGACTATAAACTAAGGAGACTAAAAGAGTCAAAGCCATTTTACCAATTGCTATGATTATTTGGGCCAAATATAGATTACTAAATATGGGATTGAGTAATGCTAAGGGGAATATGGCCAAGTGGTTCATGAGACCTAAAAATGCAAACAAACAAAAAGAAATGGAAAGTGCTGTGAGACTGAGAAGACAGAAGGGAACAAAGTACATTACAGAGGGAATGAAAGTGTAAGAGAAAAAATTCTAGCAGCAGACTGCAAAAGCCTATGTAGGCCTGAATTACCCTGTATGTATGGGGCCCACACAAAATGAATGACTTAAATGAATCAGGGAGGAATGTGACATAAACATAATGTTTCTTATATGGTAACAGATAAGATTGTAATCACATATTTTGAAGAAAGTTGTCATCAACATATGATGCATACAATCTCAATTCCAAAACGTATATACACACTGGAGAAAATTGGCAGTAGAAATCAAAGTATACTTTAAAAAGTATTTCTACATTAAGCGGACTAGGAAATTCTAATAGAATTGTGGGATTTTACAAATTGTCTTTTTGAGATGGCAGCCCAACAACAATAAAAATAACTCAGTTATTAAGTTTTATGGACCAAAATAATACTAAACAAGATTGTTTTTACTGGTCACAGCAGAGATGATTAATAATAGGCTAAGGATATCAACAATAATATTACTCAGTGAAATAAATTTTCATCATTATAAAATGTAACAAGGATAAAAGATAGTGCTGGCTTTCTGGCTTACAAAACAGAGGGGGGAAAACCATATATATATATATATATATATATATATATATATATATATATATATATATATATATATCCACAATTAGATGCACACTTCTGAGAAAAACCCAGGGATAGATCCTTTCAAGCCACCAAGTAAGTTAAGGAAAAAGGCTTGTTAGGCAAGGGAAGAAGCTCTAATTAACAGAATTAATTTACAAAAAGTTCTTCTTTCAGAGAACACTATATCTCAGTAAAGTTTCATGATTTAAAAATAAAGCTCACATGACAGGCATTCCAATAGAAACAAATACAAAAGGTTGTGATAATATAAAATTTGTTTTACTTACAAAAAGAATATAGAATATATTTTTGGATGACTATTTTGGAGCTACATGAGTGATAAATATATACATCATATTTACAAAAATAATAAGCTGCAAAAGAGTGTATACAATTGGATACTGTTTATAAAGTTTAATAGCATAAAAGATGATATCTGAGTAGGAACACACAAATTCACAATAAAACTATGAAGAATGATGAGCAAGTGATAAACATCAAAATCTGCAGTTACCCATTCTATAGGAATACAGAGTAACTTAATTGGATTTCTTTCCTAAACTGGTTTTGGACACAGAGTTATTTATTATATTCATACTTATGCTTCATTAAATGTGCAGTTCTATTTATTCTCAAATATATGCAAAAGTTGTTGTATTAGTAAAGTGAACACTTGCATACTCATTTATCTAACAACTATACAATATTGTCATATTTGCTTCATATATCTTTGTTCTTCCTCCTAAAACAAATTTCAAACACCCAGGACATTTTATTTCTTCGTGCTACATACATATCTAAAAATACAGGCATTTTGAAAACATAGCAATGCCATTATCCCTATTAACCAAAATGATAATAATTTGTTGGTTTCTTATATGAAAGGTCTATTTAAAAAACTTCCCTGAATTGTTTCCAAAATCCGTTTTGTACAGTTGACTTTTTCAAATCAGTATATCAATAAATTCCACACTTAATATTTGGTTGTTAGAACTATAGTCTCTTTTAATCTAGGGTGTTCCTCCCTTCCATTTATCTTTTTATGCCATTGATTTGTTGCAGTAACTGGATCAGTTCCTGTGTGCTGCTCATTGTTCATTCTTTTTTGTATGTCTTGAATATTGCACACTTTTTAAAATATTCAAGACACTATTATATTGAAAAGGTTATGTATGGCATTCACACAATTGCTGGCCTTTTGAGGCATGGTGAGATGACAGAAATGGAGAAAAGTCAGTTATCTGGCACAATATATTCTGTTTTAGAAGTTGTGTCTGTCTTTTTGACCAAGGGAAACACCGTGTGATTTGTGGGCATAAGTTTAACATTAGTAAATGAGAGATGCCTTACTCAGAAGCACCAAAGAGTTGAAATTTAGAAAAGCATTTTTTTGAATAGCAGATTCTCTACTTTTTTTTTCTAATGATAAATATTCTTTTGATATTGGCAGAATCAGCAAATATTTTAACAAATATTACATAACAACTAATAGATGCAAGGCATTGCTACGTATTGTGCTAAGGGTTGAATACACAAGAGGATGATTATTCATTATTAATATCAGTAGCTGATTTTTTAAGCTTTATTTTATTCATTTATTTTTATGTGGTGCTGAGGATTGAACTCAGTTCCTCACATGTGCTAGGCAAGCCCTCTAGCACTGAGCCACAAACCCAGCCCACAATAGCTGATATTTATATGGAAAATAACAACATATCATTATTTAGTGTAATGTTCCAAACAACTCTATGGGATACCATTGCATTTCCTATTACACGAAAGATGCTCAGAGAGATTAAGTGACCTGCCAGGTTTTCATTGCTCCTACACTATTTAAAAGAATTATAGTTGAAATCTGTTTGGTCTGAACTTTGGTCTATCTAATTTCAAATAAAAACTTTTAGGCATAATATATTATGTTATACTGCTTCAAGTATAAGTTTAACTCAACTCTTGACTGTAACAGCTAGGACTCCCTGCTTCAAAAGCAATCTTCTTAATTTGGAACAAACATTTAATGCCCAGTGCAGGTCAAAAGTCCATCCCCTCCTGAGAATGTGACTGAAGTACAGCAACTCATGATAGCCTGTCATCCAGTAGTGTCTTTAAGGACATCCAAGAATAAGTTCTCTTTGTGTTTATCAATGAAAAATATATAAAGGTTTTTTCATAAGTAAATGACAGTCTGAGTAAAAAAAAAAAAAAAAAAAAAAAAAAAGTTAGTTTCCTCACAGGAAGTGAGTGTTTTTTTTTGTTTTTTTTTTTTTTTTTTTAGTTTTGTATACTTATGGGGAATTTTGAACTAATCTTCATTTTTTCTTGTTGATTGCTACATGTTTATGACTGTAAACTTTAAAGTTTGTGTATCTTGGAAGTTCATTTTTTATTATGAAGTAATTCAGAGTGACCCAAACCTTCTTCACATTTTGGCAATATATCCTGAAAACAGTATCCCTTTTTCCCTGTAGTTTCAGATTTCCTTTAGTTTTGATTTGTTGTTGTTGTTTTTCCTCTGTTCAATTTGCTATTTTGTCCTTTCCAGTAACTACATTATATATATATATATATATATATATATATATATATATATATATATATATATTTTTTTTTTTTTTTTTTTTTTTCAAAGAACTATCAAGCTTTGTGCAGATGTCTCTCTCTCTCTCTCTCTCTCTATATATATATATATATATATATATATATATATATATATATATATACATTTAATAATTTCTTAAAACTCATTTTACTTTGTGTTTGTTTTCATAGCACTCTGTAGCAGGTACTCTATGCTTTTACCGTTTTCAGTACTTCTGTTTTCATTGTTTACAATGTAATAACTTAATTTTCTCTTGAAGTTTCTTCTCGATATCTGCCAACCCACACCCCTCTCTTTCTGATGCTTAACAGCTCTACCTTGAGGTTTGCATATATCATCAAGCTCTCAGCAATCTTTTTTTTTTTTTTTTTTTGGCAAATTTCTTTATCCACTGTTTTTCACTTCAGTTTTTACTCTTATATTTTTATAATTTTAATGTATTTTGCATATTATGTTTAACTATCAAACCTCATTTAATGACATGAATTCTTTTTTTGACTGGTGTTTTGCATAAAATATATTTTGATGTGTGGAAAAGGCAGTATTCATGGTCAGAAAAGTCTATGTGCAGAGTGATTTATTTTTACACTTTATTTTTTTCCATTTGTAGAGATATTCCCAATTAATAGTGTTCCACAGGGGGAAAAATATGTTTGGAGGGGCTGGGATTGTGGCTCTGTGTTGGAGCACTTGCATGGCGCCTCCTGTGGGGCACTGGGTTTGATCCTCAGTACCACATAAAGTAAATAATTAATTAAAAATAATGGTATTTTGTCCCTTTACAACTGAAAAAAAAAAAAAAAAAGATTTGGAAGGATTTCTTTATTTGGCCAAATGACCCCTACTTTCCTTTTGAGGCAACAGAAGTGATCCATGGAAGCTGTCTCTAATAGCCCTCACAAAGCCTTCCAAATCCTTCTTTAAGTATCTTATGGAAACCTCATTGAACACCAGTTACATTCTGTAATTCTTTCTTTTAGGTAGACTGTCAGTGATACAGAACCCTGTGCTTATGTTGAAGCCCAAGTTTTCATTTCCTTTTACTCATGACCATTGCCTTATTTTCTTAATTTATAGGACACAAAGAGTCATCTTTTTTGTACCATTCATAACATAAAATATGTTTTAGTATTTATCACAGGGTTCATGCCTACAACGTAGGGCTCAACCCAATGCAGTGTGTGGCCTACAGTGTGTTATCAGCAGTACCATAGGTTTCAAAATAATTTTATATATTGCATTCATTTTTTCGGTTTATATTTTAGTTGTTGATGTACCTCTATTTTATTCATTTATTTATATGTGGTGCTGAGAATTAAACCCAGAGCCTTACACTTGCTAGGCAAGCACTCTACCACTGAGCCACAAGCCCCTTCATTCAAGTTTTATATTGCATTCAAGTCAATTTTGTATTGCTATAGAACACTATTTACTATTGTATGATCTTATAGCAGTTAATGGAAGGTCATATTATTTTAATTTTATTTACTCTGATGCATCATTCATAAATGTCAAATTTAGAGGCTACTATGTGTGTTCTATCTTAAATTTTATTCCAGTCTGATGGTTGTCCTATATACATACTTGGCTAACTGTTAAATTCTTGGTAAGAAAAACAACCCTAATTGCTTTATTCTTAACAGGTGATACAATCTATTTTAAAATTATACTCTTTTGAGAAGTACTCTGAGGAATTCATTATGCTAACAATACGAATTGACCATATAATACATATCTTCATCACAACCCATTTGAAATATAATCTAAGATATAGATATTCTACCCACAGGCTTGATTAAATATATAAATCACATCTGCAGAAAAATATTTTAAATCTGAATTTATAGGATTTGCAAATATCTTATATACTATCCATGGGAACTTTTATATCTCAGATTGTGTGTTAGAGGAAAAACATCCTTCTTAATGACCTAGACTCTTAACAATTGACATAATTTAACTCTGGTTCTAAAGCTGAGGATAAGTGGGATCCACTTTGTATACTAATTACATGTATGGCTTTCAACTTCAAGATTGAATGCCTTTGCATCATTCTGAACGAGGTAGAATAATTTTTAAGTGTCAAAAAATGTCATTTTTGATAGTTACAACAAATGGAACAGTTGCCAAGTGATCTATATTTTTGGCAAACTGTCTGTGTTAAAGACATTTATAATATCATACATCAAACATTGTCTAGCAAAAGTAATTATTCTAAGAAATATACAAGTTTGGGGAAACAAAGATGTTCAGGAATACAATTATGCTCAAGATTTTTAAATTAAAAGTAAAATAAATTTATTAAATTTTAATTCAATCTTTTATTTTATTTGCTTAATATTTGATCATATATGACTTTCATTTACGAAGTGTTATTTGTCTCATTATTATAACAGAACCTAGACCATTCTGTCTTAAATTTATATTTCTCATGAAGAAGAAAAAATATTACCTCTTAACACATAATGCAGAATTTGAAATTAAGAACTATTAAGAAATTTATCTATGATAGCTCTAAGATAAGCATTAAAATTTTGTTAGGTTGCACACCCCTGTAAGCCCAATGGCTTGAGATGCTGAAGCATGCAGATGGTGAGTTCAAAGCCAGCCTCAGCAATGGTGAGGCATTGAGCAACCCAGTAAGAGCCTATCTCTAACTAAAATACAAAATAGGGCTGGGGATGTGGTTCAGTGGTTGAGTATCCCCGAGTTCAATCCTCAGTATCAAAAACAAAACAAAACAATTTTTACTATTCAGTTTTGGTTTTTCCTAAGCAGAAATAGAGTTTATATCTTATCTTATTTTTATTTCTCAAAACCTTGTATATAACAAAACTAGTAAGTAAATAATAAGCCAAGTCAGTAAATAAATAAACACTAAAACAAAATTTCTTGTGTATCAAGGTGATTGTGCTCTACAGTTATAATATAGCCCAAGACCAATCACTTTGAAAGTTGTTCATGTTCCTGTTCTGAGGGATCATATTTGCCTATGGAGGTACATATCCATGTGTATCTCTGGCTTTCAACCAGACCCGGTACCTCAGAACTTATGTTTTGTTATAATTATTGTTGTTGTAATTATTGTTGTTGCTGTTGTTATATAAATTCACATTTATATAAAAGTTTAAAAAAATACTACATAGTATGTCCATATCTTCTTTATGGTCACTAAATGTTGAGTCACAGGTAGGCTGTCTCATTACAATTAGTATACTAGTATCTGTATGTTGTGAACCAGGACATGCCCTTATATAAGTACAGTATGATTGAAAACACAAGTACATTAATATTAATAAAATTCTACAATTATTAACATTTTGTTAAATATTTAAAATTCATCCCTTAGCAAAAAAAAAAAAAACAAAACAAAACACAAATCTTGATTAAGATTCAACCTATGTATGTATATTACATTCAATTTTTCTTTGTTCTTAATTTAAGTTGGAAAGGCCCTTCATACATTCATTTTATCCATGTTCTTGATATTTTCTAAAAGTTCTTGCCAATATGGAAATGATCAAAGAAGGGTAAGTTATGTGAGATGAAAAAAGTACTGATGACTAAAGTACTCCCTACAGCCAAGCTGGTGGTACTATGTGAACATCAAGCAAATAGTAACAATAATGAGTTATAACCAATATATAAGAATCTATGAGTCCATTTGCTTATTTATTAATATCAATATTCATATTGAATAAGTAAGCAAATAAATAAATGTCATTGATGGGAAAGCTGCTCATTATATTATACTTATAACCTAAAAATGAAGAAGCAGTGAGAAAAATAGGAAAAATATTTTGTAAAACAAAATATCAATACAAGTTAAAATCTATGCTGTCAAAAATCATCAATGGATGCTCTGTCAAAAATGCAACTAAAATTGAAGTATTAACATAGTCTGATATTACTTCCTTTGGACCTTTATTGGTGAAAAAAATCAAAACAGTATCTTTATAATGGAAAACTTCAATAAACTCCATCTTACTCAGGTGACAAAAGTTAAAATCACCAATTATGAGATGTCAAATATACCAATATAATGTACTGAGCATTGAAGAACAGTACTTCAATGACATTCTGGTCAGAATGGATAACAAGAATCTAATGATGTAAAAATATGAGCTGCAGCCCAATAAAGGAACATTCTGCAACCTAGCTAACTTATATAACTACAGACATTCTGTGGGTTGTTGTCCTTTGATTTTTGTTTGTTTGGTTTAGCCATTCTCTCTTATGAAGTTTATTTTTCCAGGTTTTTCTTGGATTCTCTCTCTCTCTCTCTCTCTCTCTCTCTCTCTCTCTCTCTCTCTCTCTCTCTCTCTCTCTCTCCCCCTCTGCCTTCCCCTTCCCTTCCCCTCTCTCACAGCCCCTGCCCCTCCCCCTCTCTTCCCACTTTCCTCCCTCCATCCCTCAAAAACACATATATGTAGGTAAGTTCTATGCATATATCTGAGATCTTCTGCACATCGCACAGTAATGCTGTCTCAATGTTACTGTATAAAACTGCATAATGGACACCTATCTCAGCTTAGCTGACAAAGTACTGATTTTGTAAGCACTCAGATAACATAGTTCATCTTTTGTCTATCCACTCAAGAACCATTTTCTTTTTGACTTATTCATCATGTTCTGCTGCATTGTTCTATGTTAACAATGATCGATCTCAACTTTTGGATTATTTAAGGGAATCATCTATGACTTATCCCCAGCAGAGTACTTAGTTGGTAAATAAATTGAGTTTCAAGTGTGTGTCATATTTGCAGTTCTTAACAGTTTCCTTTTTGTTGTACACTGAAACAGTCCTGGTAAATGAACTTTAGCTTGGATTGTTTCCCTATGTCCCTAACTGCATTCAAACAAATTTACCCGCACGGTTCACAATTTCATCCTCACAGTTGTAATCTCAAGTGTTCTGGAGGGAATTTTTTTTTCCTTTGTTTTCCCATTGTTTATAGAGCCATATATGAAAACGCAGGATGAAGAAGAATTCAAAATAACTCCTAAAATAAACTGTTACATATAATATTTTAAATTTGCAAGAAAAATCAAACAGTTTTTGAAATGATACAGAGCTTTCCATTTTATGATGTTATGAGAATGCCCTCAAGTCTGAGAGACATTGCTGGCTATGACAAGTTGCAATCTCTTTAATCTTTGTTCTCATAAAGTATGTGAAACATTTTTTTACTATATGATTTTTTTTTATTCTACTAACCAGTGATAAGACCAATTATGTAGCTAATTTTATATTTTTGTGTTTGAAATAAGCAGAAATTGATTCACTATTCTGTATGGTGCAAACAAAAAATCTAATAGAGATTCAGATTCAAGAGTTTTGTTTATTGGAACTTTCCAATAAGAGTGTGCATAATTAGGGGGAAAATGCTAATAAAGTTTCTCAAGTAATTATGTATATGAGAGGCTGGTAATTAAGCCCAATATTCGTTATGGCTCACCTTTTCTATACTAAGTCCAAACTAAACTAAGGGACAATTTCTAAAGTACTGGTTTTAAACTTGAAGATAATAAACTTAGGTTCTAATTACTTTAGGGCCATTGAGTGTGCATATCTAGAATTAAAACTCATTATCAGCATTCACTTGGTAGAAATTGTCTTTCCTCATTCTTCCTACAGGTTTAAATAATAAAGTAAAATGTGCAAATTTTGAAAGCATTCTATTTTTAATTGTACTTACATAATTAGAATAAAATGAGTAGCATTTCAGAAAAATCATTAAAGATACGGTTACACAAAAGTTGTATAAAATTAGGAAAATACTAAATTGATGATTATCAATGTTAGAAATAGGTTTGTGCAAGAAATAGCCAATAAAATATCTACAGAGATACTTTTTATTGTTATTTGTTTATTGCATTAAAATGAGCCAGCACCTTACAAACTGAGGGCCAAATATAGCCAATAGTCCAAATCCAGCCAAAAGGGTTCATTTGAATATTTGAGGCTGTTGTCATGAAGTTTTATTGCAAAACAACACATCTATTATTTTTTAATGTTTTCCATTAGTCATTAGGGTCATACATAATATTAGGGTTCATTTTGTCATAGTCATGAAAACATAAAATATAAATTGCTCAATTTCAGTCCTCAATACTTGTTTTTTTTTTTTTTTTTTTTTTTTTTTTTTCCTGCCCTTTCTCCCTTCCCCTGTTCCTCTTCTTCTACTCTACTGGTTTTCCTTCTATTTTTTCTATTTATTTATAGTTATTTATAATTATTCTTAATTGGGCTTTATAGACATGCATAAAAGTGAAGTTTGTTGTGGTATATTCATGTACCTACAGAGCATAAGTTTTTAAAATTTATTTTAATTGGGTATATATGACAACAGAATGCATTTTTTATTCATTGTACACAATTGCAGCACAACTTTACATTTCGATGGTTGTACACCATGTAGTGTCACACCATATGTGCAGTCATACATGTAGCTAGGGTAATGATGTCCATCTCATTCCACCATCTTTCCTACTCCAAGCCCTGGCACCTTTGCCTCCCCTTTGTCCCATCAAAGTTCCTTCATTTATCCCATGTCCCCCGCCCCCACAATTATGATCAGCATTCACTTATGAGAACATTTGGCCTTTGGTTTGGGGGGATTGGCTTACTTAACTTAGCATGATAGTCTCCAACTCCATCCTTTTACCTGGCCATCTATTCTTTATGTGATGTTTATGACTTTTTTTTTTTTTTTGCTACAATAATACTATGGAGGAATTGTCATATGGAACATATGGTCCACAAAATGTAAAATATTTACTATCTGACATTTAACAAAAAGTGCTTGATGACATCTGTATTCAAAGGAAATGTTTTGAGCAAATTAGTTTCTGAAACTTGTGATTTGAATGTGTGTATTTATTGATGGTAGGAAACACCTGATATAGATGTACACTTAATCTATATTTTAATCTAATAGTGAAGAAAAAATTGTATATTAAATGAAGTTTAAAAATAGATATTAAAAAATTCTCCATTTGAAAATGTAATTCATTTCTAAATTGATTTCAGAAGATGAAATACAGCTAGACATGACTGTATATTATATATTTTACAGAGTTTTGACCTTTTCAAGCACACTATTTACCTTATTTTACCATTTGAGACAACATGATTGTTTAAATTGCTACAAAATTTCCAGTGCATTTCTATTTCTTTGTGTGCTTTTCTTATAGATTTGACTATGTAATGTTTTAGTCTCTGATTGGCACATTTATTTATTAAGATCAATTTCCCTTTCTTTTAGAAACAAAGAGTGATGTTCCATTTAGGATATTGCAAAATAGTGTTCCTTAAGAAATGTTATAAATGTAAGGTCACTACTGAGATGATTTCTTGGTCATTTGAGCTGTACCTAGACCAATATCTTTTACTTATTCATGATCATTGATTTTTATACAAAGGATTAGTTAAACCTACATTTGTTCCTGATGTCTGTAACGAAGCATCTACAAGTAAAAGTAAGAATTTAGCCTTCATTCCAACAATTAAATATTTTACACTCATTGATTTTATGCTCAACAGTTGTTCTAATGTTGAGAATTTGCTTGAATTTTGAAATAGGAGTTCATTTTAAAACAGGAATGTGACATTTTAAAATTTTCATCCATGTGCTTTTTAATGTAATTTTAATGCCTCTGTAGAATAATATTTTAAGTATAGTTAATTGAACCCAAAAGTTTCTCTATCCATTAGAGATACTGACGCTGGAGTTCTAAGTGAGCTGCTCAATGATGCATACTTTCTCATTGAAAAGTTCTTTATTATATCTTGATGTGCTTTACTATGATCACAATATTTGTAGAAAGATACTTGAAAGAGGAATTGCATTTTACTGTAAATATTTTGGAGAGTTTCCAAAGTAATTGAACTTGCATTCATTAGAATGTGGTAAGATAATTAACAGAAGAACATTTATGAGAGTCCTTTATAAAAGGTTTACAAGTCAAGAGGACACATACAAATTCACTAACCTCTCAGAGTCCAGGCCACTTCACTACCTTGTCATATTTAAACATAATCAAAAAGACTGCCCAAGTAATTGAGCGAAAGTAGTTCTCTGTGGGTGACCTACAAACTTGTTCAACCAATCCAGATAAATGGACAAAAAATAAATAACCATTTGACTTTCATGACCGTGAAAGTCATGAAAGTCAAATGGTTATTTTCTAATCAAATAACATATTTCCTGTTGTTACTCAAACTAAGTTACAAAACCTATGTTGAGTATTTATTTTGTGTATTATTGGTCTAATATGTAGGAATGGCCACATCATCTGCCAATTTGCCCTTAATTTGTACCCATTCATAATGAAATCATGTAGGATTTTATCTAGGCTTTCTTGGGTACTAATAAACAACCTTGAATGTATATATGTAAATCTAGATTTTAAATAACACATTTAAAACTTATAATTTATTTTAGCTTAAATTATTGCCTGTTTTAGCCCTGGGATTTTTCTTCCTTAGAGGCATAATTATCTAATGAAAAATGGTTATTTCTCTGAAAGTAAAAAAAAAAAAAAATGTACATATAATATTTGCATACAAAGTAGAAAATATAAAGTCAATACATTTAATGGAAACAATTGTTTTAAATTACTTATATGTAGGGCAACATTATATATAGAACTTTCTATAGAAGAGGCAAGAATGTATCACTGCTGAAAGGTTTGTAAGAATATTCAAATATAAAAAGTAGAAAGTAGCTTTTATTATAATTGTCATTATTTTTTAAATACTTTTATTTTATTTGATTATTTATTTATTTTATGTGGTGACCAGGAATCAAACCCAGAGCCTTGTGCATGCTAGGCAAGCGCTGTACCACTGAGCCACAACCCTGGCCCCAATTGTCATTATTTTTGTTATGACTCTAAAACATTGCTTATAATTTTTTTAGGATTATGTAAGTATATTTTTTGTCACCTGTTTTTTTTTTTTTTTTTTTTTTTCCCTATTTCAATAATGTGAGCCACTCTAGGCTTTCTTCCATCCATCTCTTTTCCTTTATTTCAATGAACACTGCTTTTTACAAACTATTTTTTAAATAAAGGTAATTAAATTTGATGCAAATTAATCCTTTTGATCTTTTCTTATTTCTCAAGCATGTCTCCTTTTCTAGGCTGTAAAACTGGAATATGCAAGTCACATTTGAAAACTGGAAAATGGCCAAAGGTAAAGAATGAGAAGTAGGGAAAAGAAAATAACTTTGTGCTAATGCAAAAATATAATAAATGTTAAACATTTTCTCATGGATGCATCAACTTAATAAACACATTTTAATATGATACAGTGGGTGAAACTTCATATGTTAGCTCAGCTAGGCTGTGGGGCCCAGTTGTTTGGTCAAATGCTAATCCCATTGTTGCAGGAAACATATTCTATAGATGTGATTGATATTTACAACAAGTTGATCATAAACAAAAGTGATTGCCCTCTAAAATGCAGATGGGCCTCCTCCATTCACCTGAAATACTTGGGAAAGAGGTTTCCCATGGAACAAGGAATTCTGCCTCAGGAAGATAACAATGAAACCTACCTGTCCTTCCAGCCTACCAGCCTGCCTTATGGATTTATACACATACCTGCAGCTTCACCTCTTGATTGTTTCCAGCTGGCTGGCTTGTTGGACTTGCCAGAACCACAATTACCAAAGCCAATTCCTCAAAGTCAACTTTTTTCTCTAACTTTTACACAATTTCTCAACATCTTTTTCCAATGTTTTGTTGTCTTCTTAATTTCTAATAAAAAAAGGCAATATGCAGTATCATTAAGCATAATAAAACAAAGTTTTTTGGTATAATTTTCACAAGTGAAAGTGATAAAAATTATGGATAAATGATGGAAATTGGTTCATGCTCATGTATAATTTATTAGGAAACGAGAGAGAGGATGCAAAGTAAAAAAAAAAAGCCCATTATTAAATGAAATACTTCAAAAACAAGGTCTCAAATGAATAATAACAATAGTGTGGTGCAGTATTCTAAAATTAACATTCAGGGACAGGGAAATGAAGATTTCTAGAATCTACATTATATTTGATCCTGAAATAGGTTGGGAAAAATAGAACAGAAGTAAATATTAGGACACTATTCAACTCAGTTTTGTCAGATATTAAAGACATTAGTGAAAATATAAATAGTACTTTTACTATTAGCATTTTTCATTTGAAAACTTCATTTTTAAGAAAATAATTTGTTAATAAGTTTAGTACAGTTAATTTGAAGTGTATTAAAAACATTTTTTAAAAAATATCTGAGCTTTAATTTCTAATATGGTACATATCTATAAATATGATACACTATTTTAGTCTTTTTAGGCAGCTTCAATAAAATACCATAATTGGATGGCTTATAAATACCAGGAACTCATTTCCAAAAGTTCTGGAGAATGACAAATTTAAGATCAAGTTTTTGGTAGGTTTGGGGTCACATTTAGCTATCTTGTGGTGTTCTCACATCCTCACATGGCACAAGAGATAAGGGAGGTCTCTAGGCCTCTTCATAAAGACTAGAGATTATCCTTACTACACCCACCAAAAAAAAGTCCTTAAATAGTACTGAAGCTTTTTGAATCTCTATTTATTTTGGAGATTGGTTTGCTGTTTTCTTACTTGTGAAGGCTTTTATTTTAGGTAACATGATGATGCTGGCCTCATATGATAAGTTGGAAGTGATGACTCCTTCCATTTTGGGGACAACTTTGTGAAATGTGAATGCTAATTCTTCTTTAAATGCTTGATAGAATTCCCCAGCTAGCCATCTGGTTCTGAGTTTTTCTGTGTTGAGGGGTTTTTAATTAGTGATTCAATGTCCTCACTTGATAAAAATGTGCTCACATTGTTATGGTTTTTGAGTCAGTTTTTATCTTTTCTGTGTTTCTAGGAATTTTGCAATTTTATCTGGTTTTCTAATTTATTGTTGGTCCTTTTAAATATATATATATATATATATATATATATATATATATATATATATGTATGTATATATATATGTTTAAATAAAATATATTATATATATATATGTTTAAATAAAATATATTATATATATATATATATATATATATATATATATATATATATATATATATATATATGTTTAAATAAAATATATTATATATACATATTTTCTGAATTGTATTATACTGGCTCAACTTTTAATTCTTAAAAATTTCAATATTTGTTTTTTTCTCTTAATCAAATTAACCAAACTTTTTTTTTTTAATTTTATTCATCTTAGAGAAAAATACATAACACTGTTTTTCAGTATTGTTTTTCTATTCTCCATTTGATATATTTCTGAGGTATTTTTTTACTTTTTTTTTCCTATTTGCTTTAGGTTTAGTTTGTTCCTCTTTTTCTTTCCCTGCATCTTTGCCATCTTTTTTTTTTTTTTTTTTTTTTTAGTTATTTGGTTAGGCATAAAGATTTGCTCATTCTGTTTCACAGGCATGTTTAGTTTTATGTTCCCTTAGCTATACATCCCCCAATGTTTTTCTTCGATTTTTCCCTGGTAAGATTTATAGTTCTATATGAAATCCCTTTTTGCATGCATTTTGAATGAGTTTTATGTAAGCCATGTGAGGTTTACATTGAGGTTTCTGGGAGTTTTTTTGTTTGTTTGTTTTGTTTTAGGCATGTGGATTGATCCAAATGATGGCGAAAGATAATCTTCCTGAAATGAAATGATTTCCTCCCTCTGTCAAAACATAGTTGGACATATTTGTTAGCAGCTATTTCTTTATCTTATTTTGTTCTTCTGGTCTGTGTTCTGTCTTTTGCCAGTTCTCCATTCTCCTATTAATTGCAGTAAAGTAGCTGTCTTTAACATCAGGCACAATGATGCTTCCTGCTTTATTCTTTTCAATGTTGTTACAATTATTCCAAGGTTTTTGTCCTTCCATATGAAGGTTGTATAAAAAACTTGGACATTGACTTTTTACCTCTAAACTTGCTGAACTTTTCAGTTCCAAAAGATTTTGTTGCTGTTTTATTCAAACATATAAAACCTATGTTAAATTTATCTTCAAATGGTAAACATTTTATTTCCTTCCTTCAAATTATTAATTCATTCTTTCTTCCTTCCTTTCTTCTTTTCTTCCCCCATCCCTCCCTCCTTGCCTGTGATAGTTTGAATTTCTGTCTTGGATAAAAATACATAATCTTTGTAATGTTCACATTCTTGTTTTAAAAATGAGACTGGTTGAAAAATTTTTTAAGTATTTTCTATTAAGTAGAGAAAGTACACATCTATTCTTAATTGCTGGGAGGATTTTTTTTTCCTCTTGAATGGGTATTGATTTAAAAATATATATATATTTGTTTCATTTATGTATTGGGGATTCAAACCAGGGACACTTTAACACTGAACTACATCCCACACCTTTTTATATTTTCCATTTTGAGACAGTCGCTTTAAGTTGCTAAGGAGGGTCTTAAACTTGAAATCCTTCTGCCTCATTCACCAAATTAGCTGGGCTCACAGGCCTGTACTACCACATTTAGCATGAGTATTGATATATTTTTTTTGTGTGGGGGGGATGTGTACTGGGGATTAACCTCAGGGGCACTAGACCCACTAGACCATTGAGCCACATCCCCAGACCTATTTTGCATTTTTTTTAGAGACAAGGTCCCACTGAGTTGCTTAGCATCTTACTTTTGATAAGTCTGGTTTGAACTTTTGATACTCCTGCATCAGCCTCCTCAGCCACTGGGATTACAAGTGAGCTCCACTGACCCTGATGAGTATTGATTTTTAAGATTCCTTTTCTGAACCAGACACATTGGCACATGTCTGTTATCCTGATCATTCTGGAGGCTGAGGCAGGAGGATTTCTAATTTAAAGATAGTCAGGGCAACTTAGCAAGACCCTCTCTTAAGATAAGAGTTTAAAGAGGGCTAGGGAGTAGTTCAGTGATAGAGTTCTTGCCTAGCATGTATGAGGTCCTAGGTTCTATCCCCAGTGTGCAAACTCACATGTATACACACACACACACACACACACACAAACACACACAAATGTTTTTTCTGTATCCATTTCAATAATTACAACTTTTATTTTTAGGTCTATTGATATGATAGATTACATTGACTGGTTTTTAATTGAAGTACTGGTTTACCATACTGACAATAAATTCCAGTTGGAATTATGAATATAATTCTTTTAACTACTTCTGGATGTGATTTGCTAATTTTTCACTCAGAATACTAGCATAACCTTTTGAATTGGCTTACTTTAACTTAACCTAATGAATTCAGAGTTGTTGTTCTTATTAAATTTATTTTTTTAAAGAGAGAGAGTGTTTTTTAATATTTATTTTTTAGTTTTCGATGGACACAACACCTTTATTTGTATGTGGAGCTGAGGGTAGAACCCAGCACTGCACACATGCCAGGAGAGCATGCTACTGCTTGAGCCACATCCCCAGCCCATGTATTTATTTTTATTCCATCCCTTTTTGTTAGTTTTATTGTTAGTTTAATTTGTTTATTTCCTAGATGAGGGACATTTGAGTTACTGATGAACATTTGCTTAAAGACTGTGTAAACTCAAATTTATATTTCTGTGAGTAAATGTGGAATGGGATCTGCAGTTCATATGGAAAACACAAATTTAAGTTCAGCAAAAAGTACCAGACTAATTTCCAGAGTTGATATACAGTTTCACATTCCTTTTGATGAAGTATACAATTTTCAAATACTTTCTCCTTGAAAATGCTAGATATTTTCAGTTCTTTCAGTTTTATACATTCTTAAAGGTGTATAAAGTAGTATTTGATTTTTGTATTGTATTTTCCTAATGTCTAATGATGTTTGAAAATTTTTTCAGATCTTGTATCTGAAATCTGAGAAAATTTCTATAATTTAGATACAATTAATATCCAATCAAATATTATATCAAATATGAGTCATTTTTCATTTTAAAAATATTGAGCAACACAAATTAATTTTATGATATTCAATTCATGTATTTCTTTCTTTCTTTTCTCTTTTTTTGGACCAGGGATTAAACTCAGGGGCACTCAACCACTGAGCCACATCCTCAGCCCTATTTTGCACATTTTTTTTTTTTTTTTAGACAAGATCTCACTGAGTTTCTTAGGGCCTTGCCATTGCTGAGTCTGACTTTGAACTCTGGATCCTCCTGCCTCAGCCTCTTAAGCTGCTGGGCTTACAGGCATGCACCACCACACCCCGGTATTTCTTTTTTTATAAATCAACTTTTTGTTAATCAAGAACTTTGCCTTAGTAATGGTTACAAAAATTTTCTGATATACTTTTAGAAGTTTTATAATTGCATTCAATATAATTCAGGCCATGATTCATTTTATGTTAATGTTTGTACATATCATGGAGAATAAACTAAGGTTAATTTTGTGTGTGTGCAAAATTTGCCTTTAATTAGTTTCTAAATCCATCACATATAATATGTGCTAATTCCTAATGCAGTAAAAAAAAATCAAATTATTTATGATCTAATGTCTTCAAATTTAGACTCTCTTGATTGAACTACATTCTAAAAATACCTCTAATAGAACTTCTAATCCTTGTTTTCACTGGCTTTATGGTTCCAGGACGTCATCTGCTCCATATTTGACTACTCTGTTTATAGGGAGTCAAGATTCAGGTCCAAGGACTTCTTTTTTTTTTTTTAAACATAATTTTTTAGGGGTTACTTAAAGTATAAATCATTGATTATAAACTGTTTGCATCTACATGGTTAGGTATTGCATTACAAAAGTATTGAGCATTTAAGATAGTGTCTATTTTTATGGACCTAATATTTAAAATTTCAAATAATTAGCATGTTCAAGATGTCCAATCCAAAGGATACTCTCACAGTTAGGGTCTTATTTATATTTTCTATAATTTAAAAATAATTTAGATAATTCAATAATTTATAATCTTAAAACATTTGAAATAAAATTAAGGCATGACAAGTGAAATTAAGGAAATAAGATCTTTTTCCCCTCTTATTTTACTGTTTAGAAATTTTACCTTAGTCTCTCCATTTATTTTTTTAAAAATTGGTTTATAGTATAGATTTTCTTATTCCATAAGATTTGTTTATTTCTTATTATATTAGAGTTATTATATAATTGAGTGTCAATGTTAATTTTTTTTTCCTTCTGAGAAATCACTGCTAATATTAGTAAAATTTGAAATTCTGGACAGTACCACAAAATGACTGAGTATCCATACTCGGTTATTTATCTCTAATTGTTCTTAGTTTAAAAAAATTATCACATTAGCAATTTAAAATTTTGATATTGTTTGTATTTTAATGGTTGAACTCTATCTCAAGCTCGATTTTATCCTCTGCATGTGGTTTTTCAGTGGGAATATTGCTATGCATAATTGTCCCATAGTTTCTAGTCACAATTTAAAAGTAGTAAACTACTGAACATCAAAGAATGTTCAAATGAAAACTGTATCATAACATGGTGCAAAGGGCCAGAAGAATGGATAAAAAATTGTAATAGAGAATGAATTAAAATAAGTTAAACGTCACAAGGGTAACTTTATATTTTGTTTAATTTTAACAAAAATATGAAAATGTTATGGAAGGATTCTGCTAGGATGAGTGCCATCTGGTCTTATTTTGCTATATAACAATTTGCATAAAATCTATTAAGTTTGCTGTATTGCATGCTTCAGGAATTTAATAACCCAGAATTATGGATGATATACAGTACTTGGCAACAAATGTTAATAAACAGAAATTGTACTTCCAGTTAGAAATTCATACAGAAACCAATATGAATTTTAAAGAAAATGAAGTCATTGAAAATTGTTTTCTTAATTTTTTGTAATTAATCTGTTCTAATTAAGAAGGTGTGATTTGTATTTCTATGCCCCTACTTCTTTAGTATATTAAAGAAAATGAAGTTTCATCATTAACTTGGTAGAACTTAATGAGTATCATATAATTACTCTTCTTAATGTCTTTTTTTTCTCTCACTGGCTTTCTATAAAATAATGAATCTAGATGAAATTCCCTATTAGATGTGAAAATAAAAGTTTTTTTTTTTTAACTGTTATCTATACAAAGATGATATATCTGCATGGCTTTTTAAATAGGTTCCACTCCCTTTTTCTTGTGTTAAACGGTTATTTTTCTCTCTCCTCCTGTCTACATTATTCTTAGGTTTGGCCTTCTTAGAGGTAAAGAATAATGACAATATTTTATATTAGAGTAAGTTTTTAGCCTAATATCTATACTTCAGGTATATGTCTTCTATTTCTATACTCTAGTAAATGCAAGGTTATTTCAAAATTCAACTATATTGGCCTTTTCTTGATATTCTTTCTTTATAAATTATAAAGTTTCAAAGTCTATATGGTTCTTTTTGTATCATTGGGAGGATAATATCATATTTAAAACAATAGGATTTTACCTCAAGTCAGTTATTGAAGAATTTGAGAATCTGAGAGAAGTTATTCTCTGATCATAGATTTTTTAATTTATTTAAAGAAACAGGACAGGGGCTGGGGATGTGGCTCAAGCGGTAGCATGCTCGCCTGGCATGCGTGTGCCCGGGTTCGATCCTCAGCACCACATACAAACAAAGATGTTGTGTCTGCCAAGAACTAAAAATAAATATTACAAATTCTCTTTCTCTCTCTCTCTCTCTTTAAAAAAAAAAAGAAACAGGACAACACAATAGTAATTACTAAACTGGATTAATGTGCAGATTAAATGGAATGGAAAATATGCAGCCAGTTTCTTGGCACAGAGAAATAATATAATAAATGCTGGCATTTTTTAAGCTCTTCATTTAGGGTCTGTTTAAAACCAAGAGGCAATCTATTTTGTGAACTATAATTTGTGGAGCCAAGCATATAGAAATCTCCATAACATTCCTGAAATATTTTACAACTACATAACACTTTAGGCATTTATTTTGTCAAACAATGGTACAGTAAGAGGGTATGATTTTTCTGTATGTTTATGTGCCTATTCTGTGTCTGTCAAATCCAATAGAGATAAAGATAAGTTAGAGTGACAATAGTTTTTGATATATTCTTGTGATTTCAAATCAAGCTAAACCCATTATTTAAACTCATTTATTTTTGTTAAAATTTTTACTTTTGGAGGGGGCTAAAAAAATACTTTGCTTTTCCTTTTAATTTTTTTTCCTTTAATTCCCCATGTTTTATTCAGTTTAGAACAAAAATTGAGAAAAAATGACCTGTGCTACTAGCCAACCAGCCAGGGAATGATTCTATGTGGAATGTTGGTTACCTGTTAGACACAAAATGACAGGTATTAAAGAAGCAATGGTGAAATGAGCAATCATAGTAGCTATTTTCAGGAATATCCCAGTTTAGTCAAATTGGAAAGACAAATAAATAAAACCATGTTATACCAGTTGAAATGGGTTTCAAATAAGAAGTATACAAGTGACACTGGAGAATAGAGAGTAATTGAGTTTAATTATTTACTTAGCAGAGAAGTGATAGCCAATTAAATCTTCAAAATATGAATAGATATACACATGGTAGGGGAAATATGCTGTGTTCTGAATAACAACACAGGATGATGGCTGGGGTTCTGGCTCAGTGGTAGAGTGCTTGCCTAGCATATGTGAGGCCCTGAGTTTGATCTCCAGCACCACATAAAAATAAATAAACAAAATAAAGGTATTGTGTCCATCTACAACTAAAAATATATTTAAAAAAAAACCAAAACACCAGTTGATTTTCAAATGCTGATTAGCCTTAATACCTATACTCAATAAATTTTTTAAAATAGTACCTGTTTGCAATATACTATGGCATATTTCAATATGATTATTTTTAGGGGAATGTTTTGAGACTATGAAATAAGTACTATTTTATAGTGTTATCAAAGCTAGTAAATACTTGATTACCATGTTGGTACTACTACCTACATTGCACATGAATGTACAGTAGAATAAAAGGATAAGTGTTCTCCCTACAGTTGTAGATCTGACAAATGGATGTAGCTGTAGTTCCCTAACATTAAGCTTACTGAAACTTGTAACTTTCCTCTGCAATGTATCACTTTTGATTTTTATTTTAAGATAATTGTTTTATTTTCAGAGAATAACTACTTTGGTGGAGTGGACAAGGCTATTTATCTGTATTATCTTCACCTACTCAAGACACAGGCATGTGTTGTGAGTCTTATTGTCAGCCCTTTTCATGAGGCATCTGTCAGAAACTAGACAAGTTGTGCCTTCAAACCTGTCCGGTGGGTAAGAAAGTTTAATACACAGATTGTTACAATGTGTGTGTAATCTAAACAAATGACTCTAGCATGACTGAGTATAATTAGTCACATCCCTCTTATTTCCCTAAATTAAATTTAAGGTGCCAAACTTTGATCAGTAAAACTTGGAGCCAGGCATGGTGGCACATGCCTGTAATCGCAGCTACTAGGGAGACTAAGTTAGGAGAATCACAAGTTTGAGACCAGCCTGCACAATTTAGTGATAATCTGTTCTAGATAAAAATGGTCTGGGGATATAGTGCAAAGCAAAAGCATACCTAAGTTCAATCCCCAGTACTATATTAAAAAAAAAGGTCAATATTGCACTGCAAAAAATAAAAGATTTTACTTGAAACTACTTACAACAAGGGAGATGACAGGACTTAGTGTAAACTCTGCTGGAACAAGAGATGTGGAAATTTTTAATTTCTAAAGTGAGAAGAAAAATATTGGACACATTCAATTATTCTTAAATTTGCAAATATTTTTCTCTGTTCTTATACTGTGAAAATATATTTCTCTTCACTGAACAAAATATATGACAAGAACAATTTAACAACCATTTGTTTTGGTTCATGATTTTTTAGAGCATTCAGTCCATGGTTTTGGCCCTGGATTGACTAGCTCCATTCCTCTGGGTCTGAGGTGTGGCAGAACATCATGGTGGAAGGATGTGTGGTAGACAAAAGATACTCAGCTCATGGCATCCCAAAAGCAGAGAAAGAGTGAGGGAGGTGGGGAGAAAGAGGCCAGGAGAATGTATAGTCCCTGCACAGCTCCAGTGACCTAATTCCTTCAACCGTGACCCATCTGCCTACAGTTCACTATCTACCAGTAGTCCTTTCAAATTATTAATCCATCAAATGAATTGTTCTACTGAGGAGGTTAAAACCTTCATGATCCCCTCACTTTTCCAAAAGTTTGACCTTTGGACATCAGTACATCGGAGACCAAGTCTTCAACATATGAGCTTTCACAGAACATGGAAAACCCAAACCCTAATGTACACCCTTTACATTTGACAATTGGCACCAATTAGAATTCCATCCCCTGCACGGAGGGGCAGATAGAACTGATATCTTATTTGATGTGTTCATTCTAAAGACTTGACTCCTAGGTCCTCAAGGAAGATATTCTTGAATTTAAAATTGGCAAGAGACTTTTAAATATATTTACATATCAAAGGGATAAAGAAGTAATTTATAATTTCAGTTTCTGAAGTGTATGCACTATGAAAAAGAAAACTATGGGAGAGTTGAGAAGAACGCTTTCCAAAGTATAGAGAAGCTGAAGAAATCATAATATTCTTTGATATGGTTTGAATATGATTTGTCCCCACCAGAACTCTCTTCATAATTTGATTGCCACTGTGAGAGATGAGATTTTAATACATGATGTAACAGGGATTCATTCCTTTTCAACTAGGTTCATTTCCACTGGGCTGGATTACATACTGTGAGAGTGAGTTGTGGTAAAGTGTGACTCTCCCTCACATTTGTTTTTTTCTTGCATGTCCACTTTTTCTCCTGAAGCTCATTTCCAATATGATTTGAAGCAGTACAAGGATTTCACTATAGGAGGCCATCTGATCATTCCAAGCCTCCAGAAGTGTAAGCCAAATAAGCCTCTCTTATTTATAAATTTCCAGTCTCACACATTCTGCTTAAGAAACAGAAAGCAGACTAAGACGTGATTCTTTGTCATAAAACATGCTAGGTTGTCTGTAGGCACATTTTGAATATGCTATTTCTTCTATTTCTATAGTACCATTCAACTGAGCTTTCTCCACTAAAGTGGCAAAAGTGTAATGTATTTTCTTTAGACGATGATGAAGATGATGATGATGATGATGATGATGATGATGATGATGATTTGCAGTGCTGGGGATTGAACCCATGGTGTTATATATGCCAGTCAAGTGCATTCCCACTCAATAACATGCTCAGCCCTTTGACTCTAAATTATTTATCCATATAGTATTTAAAAATAATACCGGTGACCTTTCAATTTGAGAAATGTCATATATTTTAATATTTTTGTTGCCTTTAATAAATATAAAAATATGACTATTGAACATATGTGTTTGTAACTCTCATGTGATTTAAAGAAAGTTTGTCACCAACTCTTGTAAGGAAGTTGTGGGAAGTGTCTATCAGCCCACTGCTTCCATTTCTGAGAATGATCCACTTCGCCATGTGGTGTAGTTTTTGAATATTAATTAGATGTCTTTAAATATTCTTTGCATTTCTGAGTCCAAAGCAGTGTGGCCTCCCAAAGAAGAAGAAAGTGATAATTACTTTTACTTGTAACAGCCCACAGTGAATTCAAGTTTTCTAACGAGACTCACCTATACTATATCATGTTATATCTTCACTTCAGATAAATGAATTTCAAAGTGTATTTTAAGTCCCTGTATATAAGATATTGAGTTATATGCCATACTATGCTGTAATTTGAAAGGTTTCTAGTTGAAAAACTATTGAATAAATGTGTAAATTTGCAATGGCATCTTTTTTTCCCATCTTGTTTTTTTTCTGTGTAATATTGTGTTCAATGACTTATATGAAGACTTTACAAAGTTTAGTCTACAACCTTGGCAGGAGACTCCAAGTTGTTCAGGCTAACTAATTTGATTCATTTATGTGGCTGTGCTGGACCATACCTCTAGAAAATTAGTAAAATTATTTTTGAAGAGCAAGCAATTCACATAAACAAAAGGTCTTGAAATTTTAAATTACTTTCTAGCCCTGCTTCCTGAAATACCAAACAAGCTTATTTACATTATTCAACTGATAATATTCAGACCTCAGGATAAGAAATAACAATCCTTCTCTTAACTTATATTAGTGAAATTATTTCAGTAGTATTGAGTTCATACTGGAGGCAACTTTTTATGAGTTGGATCAATAGTTTACAGTAAATCCTGCAGCTGTACATAATTATTAAATTAATCAATAAATGAGTTAATACAGATATATTTATGAAAGGTTCTAAAAGCTTATTATTTTCTTAAAATCCTGCTAGTTAATAATATGGTTATAGTTGTACATGTTCACTCATAATTTTTATTATATTGTTTTAAAAATAAATTACATACTTTTCTAGAGAATATTATTTTACATAAAACCATTAATGGAGGCCAAGAATAATAAAGGTAGATCAAATATGCCATTATATTGGGATAAACTGATTTTTCATGTAACATAAAGAAAATTAAAATTCCTAAGTATACATTCTGTTAAATTAAACTTAGACTTCCGTGAGTCAAATTTATATAGATAATCCCAAATATAAATAATCTTTAAGAGTCTTCATATAAAATTAAATTATTCCATAGTTTGTATCTAATAGTTGTTTTTGAATCTGTGTCTAGAACAGTCAATAAAAATAAGATTCAGGGAGTTTTTGTAGTTAAATTCTTACCCAGAGCTTATAAGATTTAGCCTAGTAAAACTGGAGAAACAAGAAAAATTAAGTTTGAAAATTGATTTTTAAAGAACAGAGATTTTCTAGAGCTCAGCATGTGTGTGATGGGATTAAGATATTTTCATAGCTAAAAATATGACTCAAAAATAAAGAAGATTTTGACCTCAAAGTGGATATTGTGATTGTCTAGGGAAGCAGGATTTACTTTTTATTTTAAAATTAACTCTTTATGTGGCAATTAAAGTATGTGTATGTATTTGTATTTGTCTATGTGTTTATATGTTTTTAAGCAAAATGCTATATACAAATGCTATTCAGATGTCAATCTCAATTAAGTAGTATTGAGAAGCAAAACACAAAATAAGTCCAGGGCCAAAGTCATGTTGTTTCTCTGGTGGGGCATTAAATAAGGGTGGTTTCAAAGAGAGGCTGATTGTCATTTCTATATTCTCAGAGCAAATGAATCAAATGGGAATTCTTGTGTTTGAACATTAAAATATGAGTCTAACAAATAAGTAGAAATATAACTGAAAAGTCTGTATTTCAATGTACAAATAAGAGAAAGTATATATTGGCTTAAGAAAATAAATCATTACTTTCATTTTCTAAAATGTTTCAATGTCATCAGAGCTAGATATTCAAAAGTTCTAATAAGAGCTTGCCTTTATTTCCATATTGTGGTTCTGATTTCTGTCATGTTTACTAAATTCAGATTGAGTATTCCTCACCATGCAAGCTGACCTCCAGAGGCATTAAGTTTACTTTCCATTATTTTGGCAACATCACAGAAGCAAATTGCTTATATTTACAAAAGCCTTTACAAAAATTCTAGAATAAAATCTCATTGATCTCAACTTGCATACCAACATCTGTTACTCAGAGACTAATGAAAGCTTACAGCAATCATAAACTCACAGCCAACTAATAAGAGTTTAAAAAAGGAAGGTTTTGTTCATTACATAAGTCATGCCTAGGACAGGGAAAGGATAAGAGAACAAACAACCCAATCAACAAATGGGCCAAGGACCTGAACAGACACTTCTCAGAGGAGGACATACAGTCAATCAACAAGTACATGAAAAAATGCTCACCATCTCTAGCAGTCAGAGAAATGCAAATCAAAACCACCCTAAGATACCATCTCACTCCAGTAAGATTGGCAGCCATTATGAAGTCAAACAACAACAAGTGCTGGCGAGGATGTGGGGAAAAGGGTACACTTGTACATTGCTGGTGGGACTGCAAATTGGTGCAGCCAATTTGGAAAGCAGTATGGAGATTTCTTGGAAAGCTGGGAATGGAGCCACCATTTGACCCAGCTATTCCCCTTCTTGGTCTATTCCCTAAAGACCTAAAAAGAGCATGCTACAGGGACACTGCTACATCGATGTTCATAGCAGCTCAATTCACAATAGCAAGACTGTGGAACCAACCCAGATGCCCTTCAATAGACGAATGGATTAAAAAAATGTGGCATTTATACACAATGGAGTATTACTCTGCATTAAAAAATGACAAAATCATAGAATTTGCAGGGAAATGGATGGCACTAGAGCAGATTATGCTAAGTGAAGCTAGCCAATCCCTAAAAAACAAATGCCAAATGTCTTCTTTGATATAAGGAGAGTAACTAAGAACAGAGTAGGGACGAAGAGCATGAGAAGAAGATTAACATTAAACAGAGATGAGAGGTGGGAGGGAAAGGGAGAGAAAAAGGAAATTGCATGGAAATGGAAGGAGACCCTCAGGGTTATACAAAAGAACATACAAGAGGAAATGAGGGGAGAGGGAAAAATATTACAAGGGGGAGAAATGAAGGTCAGTAGAGGGGGTAGAGAGAGAAGAGGGGTGGGGAGGGGAGGGGAGGGGGGATAGTAGAGGATAGGAAATGTAGCAGAATACAACAGACACTAGTATGGCAATATGTAAATCAATGGATGTGTAATTGATGTGATTCTGCAATCTGTATATGGGCTAAAAATGGGAGTTCATAACCCACTTGAAGAAAAGTGTGAAAGATGATATATCAAGAACTATGTAATGTTTTGAACAACCAACAATAAAAAAAAAAAAAAAAAAAGCAAAAAAAAAAAAAAAAAAAAGGAAGGTTTTGTTCATTACATAAGTCATGCCTAGGACAGGGAAAGGATTTGAAACACAGGAAAGCACGCTGATGTGACTTGTCAAGGATTCAATTAGTAAACTTACCTAAATGTAGAAGAGACTGAAAAATGCATTTGATGTATAGCAAGAAAGACCAAATGAGACAGGATTTTTTTCTCTCATGTCTTTTAATTTCCAATTACTTTTCACAGAGTTTAGCAGGCTAATAGATCTGACCAGGGTGATATATCTACCCCTGAAGTTGTGGGGAGGACAAAGAGTCAATCCCATTCAATCCCACCCACATTATAATGCAAATGGAAGAGGGAGGATTTTCAAAGGAATTGAGTGGCTTTTATAGATAAATGTGTGAATAATGACACAGGATATCCAATTGTCTTTTACAGTGCAAACAGAAAAAATGTACACATTCTCCTATTTACTAAATAAATTCTGAGATACTGGGTTCTTTCATTATTTCTTCTCCCCCAATCAAATATGGGTAATTGAGTTGAT
The DNA here is from genome assembly GCF_047511675.1 of Marmota flaviventris. Classification (NCBI taxonomy): domain Eukaryota; kingdom Metazoa; phylum Chordata; class Mammalia; order Rodentia; family Sciuridae; genus Marmota; species Marmota flaviventris. The sequence goes on from NC_092519.1 coordinate 7,385,067, forward strand.
AGGCTAAATTACTGATGAAAATGTAATTATATGATCAAAAATACATGAAAAAATATATAGTATCGTAGCAATAAAAGAAATGCATATCAAAACTAAGAGTTCATCACACTCCACTCAGAATGGCAATTATAAAAAATCCAACCATAAATATTGGTGAGGATGTGGGGAAAAAGGTACACTCATACATTGCTGGTGGGACTGCAAATTGCTGTAACCACTATGGAAAGTAGTATGGAGATACCTCAGAAAACTTGGAATGGAACCACCATTTGACCCAGCTATCCCATTCCTATATTTATACCCAAAGAACTTAAAATCAGCATACTACAGTGACCCAGCTACATTGGTGTTTACAGCAGCTCAACTCACAATAGCTAATCTATAGAACCAACTTAGATGCCCTTGAACAGATGAATGGATAAAGAAACTGTTGTATATATCACAATGGAATATTACTCAGCCTTAAAGAAGAATGAAATTATGGCATTTGCTGGTACATTTACATTTGATGGAGCTGGAGAATATCATGCTAAGCAAAATAAGCCAATCCCAAAGAACCAAAGGCTGAATGTTTTCTATGATATGTAGATGGTAATTCACAATAAGGAGGGTGGGCTAAGGAAGAATAGAGATACTTAGGATTTGGTAGATGTGAAGGAAGGTAGGAGAAAGGGTATGGGAAGAGGAAGGATAGTGGAATGGATCTACAATTGGTACCCTGTGTGCATATATGACTACAAAGTTGGTGTAATTCTATATCATGTACATCAGAAGAATGAGAAGTTATACTCCATTTATGTATGATATGTCAAAATGCATTCTACTGTCATGAATAACTAATTAGGACAAAAGAAAAAAGCCATAAAATTCAGAAAAAAAATAGTGAAAGACAAAAAGAGAAAGAAAGAGCAAAGTCAACAAATAGAAAACCATAATCAATATTGTAGGTATTAATAAAACTATATCAATAACCTCTTTGAATGTCAGTGGTCTAAGTGCATCAGTTAAAATACACCATAAAAATAGATCAAGAAGTAAAAATCAGTGTATATCCTACTAGTCTGAAGTCTGACAGAGAGATATTCATGAAATAAAAAAAGATCTTGGCTTTCCTCATTTTTAAAAAAATGTGATTACAAAAAGTATATAAATGTTAAATTAATAATGCTATATATTTTCCTCATTTTTTCTATTGGTTAATTAGAGTTGTGCATATTCATGGGATTTGTTTTTTATTATATTGATACAGGCACACAATATAACAATGTAATTTGGCCAATATTACTCCTAAACATTTTCCCCCTCCGTCCCTACCTCCCACCTTTTGCCCCTTTTGATGCAATATATTATTAGGATAATAAATAGTGTATTTTCACCAATGAATGCTATGTTCCTTTTCAAAAAAGACTAACCAGATGTGTACATTTTATAGATTATTGAAAACTGCAGGTGATTCTGGAAATAAGATAAGAGTTATCTGAGCTACTGATAAACTCCCAAATGGGTGAAAATATATTTTGATATTTTTCAGGGATAACGTATTCATAGAATCTCAAAATTAGAAAAGATATTAAAAGTCATCTAATTCAATAGGAATCTTATGTCTGTGACTCTGTGCAGTGCCTATGGAATACATGGTAACTGCTCTCTTTTTTATAACTCAATTTAGGCCATATACTAAGATATTAATAGCTACTGCATTTTATTCATAAAACTATTATCTGATTTTAATGAAAATTGAATTTCACCCAAAAGTTTTAGGGAGAAGAATAGAATGTTCAATTGTCACCTAATAAATGTGCTGTACAGGCAGGAACCAAAGGTTCTGAACAGACTTGTATGCAAAGCTAACATCATTTCATTTCTGTCAGGTCTATTATTTTGCCATTTTATTCTTCAGATACTAAATAGAATTGATCTGCTCCCTCCAACAGAGCAAATTTCATCTTAATGTATTATGCAAATTAATTTCTAATCTATCGTACTCTCATTTATTTCTTTAAAGTACCATAGAGCAGGCTTATATTATGCACACAAACACACAGCCACATGGACTCTGGAAGTGCCTTTTGTGATCATATTACTCCTTTCTTTGAAAAAATTCCATGCAGAAAGGGCCTATCTGGGATTCTGGAAAGGTGGAGATGATTCAGGTCCACCTGGGAAGGGATACTGATGCCTTTTCTATGAGGACATGGCCTGACTGATGCTGTGTTGCATTAGTTACCAGAGAACATTAATATTTATAAACATTTATGTTAAGAGAAGTTCAGAGATTAGTAGTGCAAATCTTTCTGGAAGAGGCTGCTACCTGGAGTATAAAAAGATTATGGAAACACAAGAATGTGGCAATGTTTCCAACTCAGGCAAGACATTACCTGCAATGTAGAGTGTCCCCAGAGAGAAAGGGGAGGACAGAAAATCTGAGCTAATTTACATTCCGTTTATTTGCTCTCTGTGCAATTACTGCATCCTTCTGCTTTATTTAAAGCAGAAAGACAAAAATAATAAAGTTGAAACAAGGGTTTAGTGTTTCTCTCCACCAATCCATACAGCATTAGAAAATATTCAGGCTGTTTATCGAGTTTCCATTTATTTTAGAGTTTATCTGTGTAAGATTATAAAGCTAATACCCCTTCTTGCCTTGTCTGAATACCTCATAATGCTCCCATCATAGCTTGTAAATCTAACTTTTCATTCACAGAAACTTAGGCAAGAATGGAATATGTTAGATGACAACATGAGGATGAAGCCATACAAACTTAAGGCAGTTCGGTGAATTGTATAGAATAAGTGACCACACAAAATAATGAATTAAAAAAAAAAGGCATGATCAAATGCACTGAAAAAGAGCATGCATGTAGTGATGTTAATTATGGATGCTCTTTAAATCTTGGCTGAAATGATGAAAACAAAATACCAGGAAAAAATGTATTTTGGATATTCAGGTAAAGATGAACATAGATGGTTATTTATGAATGTGATTATGTTGTTATGAATAAATAATTTTAGACTTTTAGATGTGAAAATGGTGTGATTATAGATAAATATTTATGGAATATAGTAATGCTTTATGGGAAAAAAGCTGTTACATTGTCTCTCCTCTTTGGGCTCAAGATGAAATTGAGTGTGATGATTACATTTATGATAATGGTATTCTGGACTGACAGCAGCCATGCATGGCAGTACTTAACTGGGGATGATGTAAGGTTCCTCTTAACATATTATGCACCATCACCACTGTGGCAATCAGAATGCCTGATGAGTTCAGGTGCTAAAAACAGTCATTCCTACTTTTCATTCAAATGTATATGTTTCAAGTATGCATATACACATATGCACACATATTCATATATGTTCACAAATAAAGTGTTTTTTTTAATCTTGACCTTTTCAAATTTTAGAAAGAATAATCATACTATTGATATTGACCACCTGAGAAATTTTAGATAACACTGCACTTTGGAACTTTGTCTTTTAGAAAATTTTAATCATATAACATTTGTGAGAGGCATAAGTCACATTTTTTTTTAAAAAAAAAAAAGAAAGAAATTTGATATTTCACAACTTTTAAGAGCTCTCCATATTTTCAATAGCAATGTGTATTATTTTATGTGAGATCTAGTTTTAGTATATCTATTAACAATATCTTTAAAATCCATTAATATTTGGACACTTAGAAGTCCATAATTCTCTGATATTTTTACATGAAATTCAATAAACACACTGTATGTAGTTTCTTTTATAACCCTACAAGAGCTTTGAATAAATGTTTAGACACTATGGGAAAGACTACACCAAATGCTATGATTAATGTTACTAAACAGTTTCTGTTATAAACTTCTGTTTTCAGAACCTGACATGATTCTGAACAAGTCTCGGTTTGCACTAAAGTGCTGCATGTTTTGCCTCTTTCCCAAGGTGATTGTTTTCCTCACGTGTGGGAGGAAAATCTGTTCCCTTTTTCTTAGAAGTGAGAATATGGAAAAATACATTCTTTTTATTGTAAAAATAATGTACTTAAATAAAAAATAGTCCAAATGATATGCCTATATAACTAATATAAATACATAGCCCATTTTGTTTTGATTACAAAAATACATAGTCTAGATTGTAGAACAATTTAGAAAAACAGAAGCATTTAAAGCAATACAAAAATATACATATATGTCAACTCAGTTCAGTTCATATTTTTTCCTGTCTTTGAAATCATTAAAAATGTACATACTGAATATTTTTAAATTAGAACATATAAATATTGAGTAGCAAGCTATGTTTTTATATATTCTCTACTGTAATTCTAAAAGGCTTTATGAAAACTCATTAATGTAAATGCTAAAACTATTTAATCAATCATCAAATGTAGATTCAGAATTCTATCTTTATTTTCCTATTATAACAATTAAAATATAATATTTAAACTTGAACACATGTTTTTGTGACTTCTAATATTTCTTTGTAGACATTTTTTGAGTTGAAAAATTTTCCAGCTGTCAAATGACATAGATTGTCCTATTTGTTGATGATAAAAGCAGATTATTAGTCCCATTCTTCTTTTAAATAAGTATGAGCTTGTGGCTAATTTTTCTTTAATCAAAGATTAGCAAAGTTGTTAGAGACTACTCTTGGATCATTCTTACAATGTCTCCGAGGTATCACCTTCCTTGTTTCTTTTCCATCTTCAATGACTGGCAAGTTGGTAACAAGGTGACCCTTGAGACATTTGTTGAATTTAATAGCTACTATTATTTTATAATCTGGACCACATGACAGAAATTTGTTCTGCCGGCTTAAATACCTATTCAGGAGTACTACTTGAGAAACAATTTATTTTCTTTAAGCTTCAAAATTTGGGGATACATTTTTATTATAAATGTTTATGCCACTTAATTAAAATATAATTGGCATTTAAAATGTAGGTGTTTCCATATCTTGGCAATTGTAAATGATAGTTCATTGAGCATAGGAATGTGTACATTTCCTAGATATGCTAATTTTGATGTTTTGGCATATTTACTCAGAAGTGGGATTACTGAACTCTATGAAGAACCTGCATATGTGCTCCATAATATCTATATCAAATTGACTCCTCATCAATGCTATACAATTTTTTTAAAAAATATGTTTTAGTTGTCAATGGACCTTTATTTTATTTATCTATATGAGGTGCTGAGAATCAAGCCTAGTGCCTCACATATGCTAGGCAAGCACTGAGCCACCACCCCAGCCCCCCAATGCTGTGCAATTTTATCATCCTATAACAACACCAACTCTCCTTGTTTATTATTATTTTTTATTTATTTACAGTAGTGATAAGCTATGGGTTTGTTACTTGGTTACCAGTTTATGTAATTTTTTTATTGTTTATAATATCTTTTATATTTAAATCTTAAAGTTACATAACTGGTCTCACTCACCTTCTAATCTTATTAGAACCTTGTCTGGTAAGTACATGGTAAATTTGATTGATTGAATGGGTAGACTAATGAGGTCATATTAACGTAAAAATTCATAGAAGTAGTTATCTCATTGTCATACTCCTTTCCCCCAAACTTAACCTCATCTGCTTTCATATTGTTGCAGTGGAAGTAAGAGACACTGCTACAGAGAAACTGAGTGATTTTTCACAAGATATTTCACTTCTTTGGGCTTCACTTATTTCATGAGTGAAGAAGAAAAGATATATTTTTTTTAATAACCCTTCATGTTCTATAGTACTGTGTAACTTCCACTAGAAGAGTTGGAATATACATATACATATATATGTATATACAGTTATAGATTGACATATACCTTCATTTTATTTATTTACTTTTATGTGGTGCTGAGGATTGAACTCAGTTCCTCACACATGCTAGGTAAATGTTCTACCACTGAATTACAACTCCAGCCCTAAGTTTTATGCTTCTTAACCTCATATTTAAGGTTTTATTTTAGTCAATTTTTGCATATGTTGTAATGCAAGAGTATGGTTTAATTTTCTTTCATGTAAATTTTCAGTTTTCTCACACTATTTATTAGGAGCTGTTCTTTCTTTTTTGTGTATAGTTGGTGCCTTTGTTAGAGTTCAATTTGTCTGTTTTTATGTCAGCATCATATTGTTTGTGATTTCAGTAGCTTTATTATATAATTTGAAATCAGGGAGCATGGTCTTCTACCTTTGCTCTTATTACTGGAGAATAATATGGCTCTATAAAATCTTCAGATCTACTGAGTAATCTTCTAATTTATAGTTTTATCTACTGGTATTCAGAAAGTGCTTTGAACCAATGATTGGCAAAATTCAGCATATGAAGATACATAAGTCATTTTAAATGGCTAAATTGGCATTTTCACTTATCTATTAGTCTCTTTGAAGTTTGCTTAGCTTGATTTTAAATGATATAATCTTGTCACTTCTTGTTTAATTGGAGAAGTGAGAGGCAGGTTTAAGCTTTTCAAATGAGTAGCCAATTGCTTGAAGGAAATAGCTTCTCACTAAGACTACTAGAAACTCTCATAGCAACAGGCCACCAGTGATATTCATATCCCCCTGGTACATTCCAGTTCTATTCAATTTTGGTGATAATTGGTCTCACTATTAAAGATTTATTCTTACATGTGGTATCCTTAGAACACCACGAGAACCAGTCCAAATTTTTAGGGAACTAGTTACAGATGTTTGTTCTTTTTGACTTATCATTACCAACCATTAAGATCATAATGTAAGAAAAGTAATTTGACTAAAGTGGACTCATGGAATCCTTAAGATTTCTCTTCTTTATTAGGTATGGGAAATAATTCCATAGTGAGTTTTTTACCTTCTTTGAATGTTTTTAGATATTTGTGTCTTTAAAGTGTAACTGTAATCCAGAATTTTTAATGTGTCTCAGGAGCAGAAAAATTAGCATCTTATTCAAAAAATTAAAACTCTCTTCAAATCACTTAGAATAATTCAGTTTTATTTCAATCTATAAAATACCTGGGCCAGTGTAAAATGCAAAAAATTCTCTCTTTCATCTATCTTTCTATCCAAAACATTCATTAACCACAGTTTTCCCTACTTTGTTTTTTATATTTATAGAATGGCCAAAAATTAAGGTAATACTCAAGAGTACTTTGGAAGGTGTTATCTACATACTTGCTTTTGCAATCATGGCAAAACCTTTTTATTTTTTTCCAGTAGTAAAAATGATATAACAAGTGTTCCTTAGATAAAAACACCTAGATATTTCTTAGTTTTTTTTTTTTTTTTTTTTTTGTCTTTTGGTTTTTACTGTGTCTGGAGGAAATCAGTTCTTGTGATGTTATTTAAAGGTAATCAACTAGATTATTCAGATGGTGTGGAACAGAGTAATTGAAAATAAATATTATGTTCATATTCATATTGCTTGTATAGTTTTTAAGAGAACTTTTATAATTCTTTAATATCACTTTAAATACTACATGCTTTACTATATTTTATTTTCTGAGCTTACAACATTCTATTTTTATGCTAAGGTACAATATTTAAAGATTGATCCAATTATAGACTCATAATTATTTACATTATAGTAATATCTCATGTAATATTATTTTGCATGACAATAATTTTCATAACCAATATAGTATATATTTTTGTTCATATACTTACATTGGGTTTCTTGAGATTAGTTCAAAGAATTTATAGGTATAAAAAGAATATTTCATAAAGTAATGAAATCTTGAGTTTACATTCATTTATTCTTGGGTCACAAATTCATTAAATCATTTTAGGTATCTTTTCTGAAAAGAAACATTAAAGTTTTACAATCAACACTGATATTGATTTATGAGTTTTCAAATGTTGCCTCTAACTATTTCTTGAATGTAATTATTCATGTGCAGATCTTATCCCCTCTTGGAATTTTTTTAAAAAATTTGCCTTTAAAAGATTCAGATTTCAAATCAGATTAATAATACAATTTGTATGTTAGGATAAATAAAAATATCAATATTCAATTGCCACAGATATATCTATTATTTGTTTCATATATATATGTATAGATAAATACACTTACACACACTTCAAATTGATTGACATTCTTTATGTTTTAATCATTTCACATTTATAGTGTGAGCTCTTTTGTTTATCAAGTCTTAGAATAAAGAAAATGGATATGCTAAAAGAGAAGTGAAATCACTTTAGCTTAATTATGTATAATTAAATATATTAATATGCATATGTTTTAATGAATGTGTATTTCTCTGCTTAAAAGAAGAATGAGCAAGTTTTATGCATGGACTAACATATTAAGCATCAACAAATCAATTTTTAAATGAACAAAACAATTGAGAAAAACACTTGTCAATCATTAATATACATCATATAGTTTGTAGAATGAATTCAAGTCTCTAAAGATAATATTCTCATGGTCACTTTCCCTCATATATCAATATCTAGCACTGTACCACCCTGAACCCATTAACTCCATTAGAAAAATATTTATGCACAGTACAGACCTCATAAAAATTTGTGTACCTCTAATTCAATGTTGTTTTTTCTTTTTTTGGCGGGGGTGGGTATCGGGGAATGAATTCAGGTACTCAACCACTGAGCCACATCCCCAGCACTTTTTTGTATTTCATTTAGAGACAGAGTCTCACTGAGTTGCTCAGTGTCTCACCATTGCTGAGGTTCCCTTGGAATTCGCAATCCTCCTACCTCAACCTCCTGAGTCACTGGGATTACAGATGTGTGCCATCGTGCTGGGCTCAATGTTGCATTTTGATGATTCTGTACAGTTGTCAAGAAAGTTGTAGACAGCATAAATTTTTCATTTAATATGTAAATGTTACCAAAAAGTTAATTCAAATGAAATAACTAAGTTACTCATCCTTACACAAGCATTTCTGATGAAAATTATAAAAACACAATATTTGTGTAGAAAATAGGTATGACACTAAGGTAGGGGTTGGGCCTTTTTAATGTTTTTACAAAATATGCTCCCTCATCTCTATGGTATGTCTCATACAATAGAAGAAACAAGATAAAATACATATCAGATGATTTTCTGGAACATGGAACCATAACAAGTGTAGACAGTCATTACCAGAATGCCTACCTGATGACCCCCTTAAAAACCACTGGTAAGAAAATCAGTTGCTCTTGGGTCTGGACTATGAATATGATCTGTTTTTTTTAGCTTTTCTTTTGCCTAAGAACTACTTTTATACAGTAGCAAAGATAAAAATGGTTTAATTTGTTTTGTTTCAAGCCTGGGAATTTCAACCTACCTTTCTAGTGTCAAGGATACAAATTTCAAATGCTCTATCATTGAAGAATTTTATGTAGCTTTGCTATTATTTGAAATATCTATTGCTGTATCATAATCTAGGAGGATTATGGATATCTAAAGAACTCTAAAATAAGGCAAGTGTGATACTTAGGAGACCTCCCTAAAGGAATTGCCCTACTCCCTCTTCATGCATGCTGTATGAGCTGCAATTCCAACTGCAGAAAAATGCAACTAAAAAGGGGTTCTGAATTTTGTTTCTAACATCCTGTTTCAGTCATAAATTAGTACTGGTCTTCTATGAAGCCTCAAGAGAGCAGTTTATATCTGGGGCCCAGTGTTATTTTAGACAATCACAGGGGCCTAGCTTTTCCCTTGGCTACCCAAGGAGAACTTTTGCTCTAGCATGTACTTCCTGTTGTACTTGTACATGAAAAACTATGATCAGCTACAACAAATCATCAATAGTCTAATGAAAATAACCACCATGCTCTAGAAGAGGCCCAACCACTCTGTGAAATATGTTCTCTGATCTTTGTTAATCTATGACCCTGCCTGCAGAGTCAATTATTAACAGTCATAATTATTTTGCAGCTTGAAATTGCCTATATTGTTATTGGCCATGTATTCTGTCCAGAGATTTCTCTGTAGGCATAATCAAGGAATATGATGAAGAACACATTGTACAGTCAAATACAAACCACCAAACAAAAAAATTGATTTATTCTAGTCCAAATTTCTAAAATGTAGGGAATTATACCTTACAAAATAAGCTATGAGCAGACCCAGCTCTCATCACTGACAGCAAGCAACTAGCCTGTCTCAAACAACATTCACAGAATACACACAAAATAAGAAAAGGCCCATCTGTGGCCACTTCACCCCCAATTCTAAAATAAGACAGATATGAAGACTTAAAACTCAAAACAATGACTAGCCTTTATCTTGGCACTTCTTTGTTTACACTGTCAACATAACCAGAACTTCATTTTGCTTTCTAGATTAAAACAAACAAATACCCAAACAGGAAAACCAATAATTTAACTGTTCCTTCTCCTGCCAGCTCAATTTATAAGTATCCTTGGCTTCCTTAAATCCTCTATAGAATCACCCAGCACAATCAAAATCCTATAAAAAGCACTTCTCAATTTCCTTTACCAAGACAGCCCTCAGACTTTTATGGGAGAAAAGATTATATCTTTTTCTGACCTCTCACAAACTTGATGTAAGAAAATACAGATAAGCAAGAGAAAAGTATATAAATATATTTAATATAATTTTGTGTGGCACAATTTCAGCAGTGAAGACTCAGGACATAGGAGGAACTCTATTGTTATGGATAATCTTAGAGAAGTATAATTGTAGAAAATCAAGATTATGATCTAATGACAATAAATTGTTTATTCATAATCTTTTCTGTGCCTGTTTGTGATTTTTATTTCTCTTCCTGTACAGACTAGAACACTTGTCACATGAAAGTTGTCAGGAGAGGAAGAAGGAAGGAGAGCTTCCTGGGTTTTAGGTATACTTTAAGGAGAAAGAATCAAGGGGAATCTCAGGTTTTTATTTTTTTTGTGTGTGGGGGGGGTATGGGTTGTGTTACTGGGTGTTAAACTCAGGGGCACTCAACCACTGAGCCATATCCCCAGCCCAATTTTTAATTTTATTTAGAGACAGGTTCTCATTGAGTTGCGTAGCTCCTTTCACTGAGGCTGGCTTTGAACTTATGATCTTGCTGCCTCTGCCCCCTAAGCCTATGAGATTACAAGCATGATCAACCAAGCCTGGCGGGAATTTCAGTTTCTCTAAATACAACAATACTGATTAATTGATTGACCACATTCTCTTTGGCTCCTGTGTCATCTCTTCCAAGAATCCATCCTTGACTATTTTAGACTGAATCTAAATGCAGAAATATTCTTGGAATTTTTTAATTAATGGAATTCTATATTTTTAGGACTTTTAAATGAATTTTCTGCTTTCATTATTTTTCATATACAATTTGAAAAAATATACAAAACAAGTGATACTTCTCTGAAGACACAAAAACCATGGTGCTTTTGTTGTGGTAAATATGTAACTCAAGAAATTTGCCAATAACCAATTTTCTCAGTTCTGACTATTTGAGTTCATTTATCATGTTTTTCTCGACCTATAATACACGTATATTACCAAATGTGTTCTCCTTCTCTTCAAATATCCCCCTCTTTTGGAATGAGTGGAATTCCTTTTTGTTTATTCAGTTTTTCAAAGTCCCCTAAGACCACAAACATGCAAAATGGGTATAGAGATGAAGATCATTGATGTTTTTAGAGAGCATAATAAGTTACATAGAGCAGGCTAAAGTTCACATATACTATTTGTTAAAGGACAAAAAATATTATTTTGTTTTTTATTAAACATATAATTATCTTTTGTATCAGGCTATAAAAAATTTAACTTCTCTTTTGTAAAATGTATGCTGAAAAATGACTGTGGCTTAAATGCCTTCCTGAATATAAAATATACAGCACAATAAAACTTTGGAACATCTTTCTTATGCTGCTTCCTTTGCTAGGGGATTCTTCTTTTCCTGTTCTCCCTTCAGTCTGATGTCTAGTTACCTGCATTCTCTTTAGCTCCTGTTGTCTCTTCCAGGAATTCATTCTTGACAACCTTAGTCTGAGGTAGTTTGGTCTTCTCTGGTGATTGCATGATACTTTGTACAAGTCTATTGTCACAAATACTTAAATTATATTTTCTGAGTTTTTTTTTTTTTTTTTTTCCTGTAGGTGATGGTTTTCTTGAAATGTACTTTATCTTATTCTTTTATGAACCTGTGTTGCTTAGCTCAGTGAATGCACAATAATATAGTAAATGTGTAAAAAATAAATGAGTGGTTATAATCTTTTTGTATTTAAAAAGTAAAATCTAGTAGAGACATTCAGGTGTTTCCTGATTAAAATAAATAATCTTGCAAACCTAACAAATACTTCCATATTCACTATTATGACTGATTAAGTGTTCTCTACAGAGCATAATGAAATTACTGGTTTGTATTGAGAGTGATTCTGTTGCACTATTGAAAAAATATCAATTAGATACTAATTAGTCTTGCTCTCTGCTTGTGAGGGTCTGAGGTGAATGGGTGTGGAAGAAAATGGGAGCAATAATTAAATAAACATTTAGGCAATTCAAACTTTGTGCTCCTTAAAGATAAAAATGCAAAACAGGTTTGCAATATAACCTTCATGGAAACAACCAGGGCAGATGCTAATGAATCTAACATGATTGTCATGAGTAGTTTAGTTTTAAAACCACTGATTTCTTTACAAAGAAAAGCAGTGGATCATAAAATGGTTACTGTATCAAACCTGGAAAATTAAAGGCTGCTAATGGTTCTTTTTAATATATTGTGAGGATGGTGATTAGGAAAAAGCCCAGTGGTTTTGATGAATCACTCTCATCTGGCAAGAGGTCCTGACTTATTTGACAGAAGGTGCCATGCATAGATCAGCAGGGGAAAGTGAGAGATAACAGCTATTGTGTTACATAATAGTGCAATAATACAACATTTTCAGGGTTTTAAACTGCAAGTGAGAAACAATAAAAGTGAAGAATTTCACAGTTAAGGAGGAAACATACCAGTCTGCCCTTTAGCACAAAGTCACAACCCAGAATTAAGGGACTCATGATTCAGAGAGAACAGTGTGCCTGCTTATTTAAAGAAGTAGGCTGCGCCAATTACTCAAGCCTGATATTATATCTTCTTTGTTTTAAAAGTAGGAATGCATCAACCTTCTTTATAATATCTGGATAACTTCTCTTAAACTGTATGATTATAATTCCATAAAAGTGTGTTGGTGACCAATGGCAATTTTGTGAAATAAAACTATTCTAACTCAGCTCTCTTATGCATCCAAATTGGGGAGGACCCATTTTCCAATTCTAGTTTCCTCTCTTTTCCAATTGCACCCTCTACTGGAATTACTTCCTTCCTGATTTGCAATAATTCTTGGAAGCTTTTATTTGCATGGGTCAATTTCCTTCCTTGTATTTCCTCCTCTTTCCTATGTCTAGTCAGTGCCAGTTGGTGGTTTGTTGTTGTTGTTTGTTTTCTTTTCATTTAATTTTTGGTACCGGAGATTGAACCCAGAGGCAGATAGCCACTGAGCCATATCTTCAGCCCTTTTTCTTTCTTTTTTTTTTTTTTAATTTTAAGACAAGGTCTCGCTAAGTTGCTAGGGTCTCACTAAGTTGCTGAAGCTTGGCTTTGATCCTCCTGCCTCCCAAGTCTCTGGGATTACAGACTTGTGCCACCACTCCCAGCAAGCCTGTAATTCTAACCTTATCTCTAACTCATATTTTCATATGCAACTCAAGTTTCAAGTTCTATCATCAATGAGAATAACATTTAATTTTACTGATTGCTTCTTGTGTATTGAAATGACCCATACATTTAATGAGCAGTATATAATTAAATTACCATAAAATCCATGTTGAGTTCATAATAATTATACCCATTTAACAGAAAAGGAAACTCAGAAAAAGATTACATAATATATCATAGATTTCAGAAGTGACAAGGTTTGAACTTGTTTTTGATGGATTGACTAAAAAAGTTCCTTTCTATGCTCCTTATCAACTTATTACCACTATCAGAATTTAACTTTCAATTATCTTTCAAATATTCATGTTTTTACATAAATTAATTATAATGTGTGGTAGAAGATAAGAAGAAACAGAAATAAGATAGAAATAATCAAAAGGTTTTTTCCTCTTTGAAATGACAGAATATTTAAATGTTTGCTGGTTTTAAAGGACATATATTTACTCTGAAATACAGCATATTAATTTTTTAAAAAATAACACTCAGGGTAAAAAATAACAAAGCATTTGACACAATATATAGTTATGTTGCTAAAAGTACAGAAAATAATACCTGGAAAGCTCAAAAGAGAGTTTTCATTGAATGTTCACAGTAAAATTCCATAGCTAGGGACCATGAAATCCCTGTTGAATTGTTTTAGTCAGCTTTTTCACTGCTGTGACTAAAAGAACCAAGAAAAAACAATGAGAGGAAAAAAGTTTATTTGAGGGCTCACAGTCTCAGAGGGCTCAGTCCACTGACAGCTGGCTCCTTTCATTGGGGCCTTGATGAGGCAGAACATCATGGTGGAATATTATAGTGGAGGAAAGTGTCTCATATGAGGAAAAGGAGTCAGGGAGAGAGATCTCTACTTGCTAAATACAAATATATACCCCTATGCCTTGCCCCCAGGGACCCACCTCCTACAGCCACACACTACCAGCCTTCAGTTACCACTGAGTTAATCCCCATCAAGAGATAATTCAATGATTGTGTCAAGGCTCTTATAACCCAACCATTTCTCCTCTAAACCTTCTAGCATTGTTTCACACTTGAGCTTTTAGGGAATACCTCACATATACACATAACATGAACTTAAAATTATGGGATGCAGATCAGAAAACAGGGGGTGAGGTGCAGAAATTTAAGGATTTTGAGAAACATATACACTAGGAGTTAGTGAACAAACAGAAGCAATGTGTAGCTCTCATAGAAAAGACTGTGCTTGGATACCTGAAAGGATCAGGGATAATGAGAATAACCCATGGAAATGAAGTGGAGGAAGGCATTTCAGAAAAAAGCAATAAAAAAAAGAAAAGAAAAAAGAAAAAAAAACACCGAGTAAGGTAGGTCATTGCACATTAAGGTATAATAACTGATTCAATGGTGCCGCAGTCCGGCTGCAGCAAAATAACCGGGGGGTGACAAGGAACTTGCATAGATTGATACAGCAGGAGTGGAAGCCATTTATTGTAGGACAGGAATGGTATTAATACATTCCACACAGCTTATTTAATTAACATAAACTAGATACATCAGTCAACTAATAAGGAATCTCCACACTTAATGGCTCACTGGCATTACTTCACAAACCACTCCCTCTGGCATTTTGCCAGGCACCATCCAGACTTGTTTACAGACTCTAACACAATGGAAAAGTACTAAAAGCTACAAAGAGAGAAGTGGTTACTGATCAAGCCCAAAGAGGTGTCCCTGATGGTTATTCCTGCCCTACTCAAGAGCACTGAACTTTCCCTAAGAACTTTAGCAATTCAATAGAACTGTTTTCAAAGTGAGGTATTGCTATGGTTGGGCGCCTTCCTAAAATTATGTTGGAATTTAACACCTATTGTGAGGAATTGAGGGCAAGGAAAGGTATTACAATTATGGTGTTCACTGGTGGGGCCATGTGGAAATGACTAGAAACACACAAATTTATCAGGGCCAGAGCTTGCACTACTGAGGACTCATGATTTTATAAGAAGAGGGAGAGAGACCAAGACACATGTACACAAACATGCTTTTCTTGCCATTGATGCTCCGCATCAACTCAAGACTCTGACAGCAAGAAAACCTTCACCAACATGTGACTCCTCACATTTAGACACAAAACTCACTTCTTTATAATTTATCCAGTTTGTGGTTTTGTGATATTAACAATAATAAATGGACAAATACAGGAATGCAATCCAATCCCTAATTATCAACTCACTATGGTAGCAATGCCAAGTGAAATCAGAAGGGTTAAAACTGGAGAATTTGGAGACAAATTGTTATAATCAAGAAATAATAAAAATCAACAGAGAAAGATATTCAAAAGATAATCAGAAACCAGAAGCAAAAAGAAAAAAAAAATGAAAGAAAAGAAAAAAGAAAAAGAAAGATTGAATTGAGAAAATTGCAAAGGAATAATTTCAGTACTCTGTCTTTAGAAACTGGAGAGATGTGAACTACTGGCTGAGATGGAAGAACAAACATACTGATCCCACACTGTGCAGATGATAAGATCAATTTGAATATTTATATTTGTAATGCTAAAAGGAGACTTTTAGCTGACAGTCTTGAACTCATAGTGAGATTTAACATAAAATAAAGATTTGGGAAAGATTCAGTATTTAGGCAAAGAAGTGAATTTATCACCCAGGGAGTAGGTATACAGTGCACAGAAATGGAAGCTAGTAATTGATCCCCGAGAAAAGAAAATATTCAGAGGATAAGCAATAGAAGAGAAAGCAGAATAAAAAGTGGGCCAACCAGGGGGTGAAAGATGATGTGGAGTAAGGAGGAGAAGTCTGGCAGTCAAAGTTTGTTTCAGAAAAAGAAAAACACTCTACATATTATAAATGAAGGGGATCTGAAACTGAATATTGATTGCAAAAGTTTCACATTTAGCACAAACTAACTAAATAAATAAAGAGAAAAAAAGAGTCATAATTCAATAATGCCTTAGCACCTCTGTAAGAACCAGATTGCATGATTGCTCTGACACTGAAAAGAGAAGTGCCCCTGCAGCTGTCAGGGTGCTTTGGAACACCTTTTCTACTCCCTCCAGTATTACCTCTGCCTTCTAAGCATCATGGAGCCCATATTACTTGTTATGCTACCATAGCATGGAAAACTAAAGTGACTCCCTGCTGTTGCCTCTGGCTGAACAAGAGCCTTTGGTGACGTCCATGGTACCAAAACTATGTTGGAGACATCCAGAAGCCAGAGGAGAGGACACCTAGATCCTGTTTCTTTCATTTCCCAGACACCTTCAAATGTCTTCCACTGGGGCAATATATAAGCAAATTCAGCTTTCAGATTTCAAACAGAACATAGAAGGCATCTCTTCAAATACAAAGAACATGGGTTTTTTTCAGCTTGTAATCCTCATTTATTGAAGGTAGAGCTTGGATTGTTAACTTGTTAGTGGTTCTATGGATTTGTTGAACATCATTCTGTGAACAGAGTACATTTTGAAATGGGAAGAACTGGAAAGCCATTGTAATGTATTGAATTGTTTTTGCATGAACAGAGACCAAGGAGAAATGGTCTCTGTTCATGCAAAAATACCTCCTCTCCATTTATTCCCAATTGAAATATATATTCTAAGTGAAGTTCTTCTCTCTTTCTAATCAGGAATATTCGAGATTGTTTTTGAATGGACAGTTGATGGTACAATTTACAATCCCTATGTGGCAATTGTTTTTGAGACAATAACTAAGATTATAATTATTGCATTCTGCTACCATAATTCTGGATTATTCTTCATTTTTTCCCCATGTTTCTGCTGCTTTAGTTTGCTTTTACTGTAAAGTAGCAGAGACTTTCATTTCTGAGGGGCCTGAGCCTTATTTACTTTTACTGTAACTGGCCATATTAGCCAAGACTGTCTGTACTCTGATGTCTCTCTATGGGAGCACCAAGAGGCACTCTAGTAGATGTTCTATATTACAAGGTTATTCCTTATTTTCTCATTATATAATGCTGACACTTGTTACCCATGAAGAGCAAGGGAAATTAGCCCAGTCAGCACAATAACTCTCTTTTTTACACTTTCTAGCAATATGTCAGATGTTCTAGTTCTCTTTCCATGGGATTTGTAGTACAACCCAGATGAAAGTGACCCTACTTTGTGAAAATGTATATTTAATTTCATGAAATCTTAAATCATAAGTTCAGATATGGTCATTGTTGAGAGGAAGATTCACTTCTACTTTTTATTTCCTGGTCTCATAATATATTTTTCAGGTTTATCACATAAAATAATAAGTGCTGGTACAATTAATGTGTCACATCTTGAAAAAATCATAGCCCCAACCCCAGTAGGAGTCACTTCCATGCTGATGTCTCCTTAATTAATCTTATGAAATGACCATTTCAAACATCTAACTGACCAATAGTTTACAAGTGCTGTGATATATCTTCAGACCTGTGGATACCTGAACACCAACCAATACTTGACTTCTTGAGTCATATGGTGAATTCTTTGGCTTAGATGAATTAATATATGGTCTAGTGTCAATAAGTTAGACACACTGTGAACTATTGAATAATGCTATAGACAGTCACTTAGGCAAGGAGACAGAAATCCATATCCAGAACACATCTCAATTAGAGTAAAAACAAATAAATCTCCATTCCCTCTCCTTCATTGGCAGGGTTGTGTAGATTCAAATATCCTCAGAAATTGCCTCAATTTTCCCTTCAAATAGAATCTGTTTCTGCTGTTAGGAAGTTACACATTCAACAACAGTATTCTCTAACAAATGGCTGAGAGTAAGGACTTACAGTTTGGGTCCAAAAATGCTTTTCTTTTTGAAATAATTATCACTAAATTAATAGACCTACTCACTACACAGAATTTGGGTGGTCAATGACAAATAATGAATAGAAAATATTGAAAAAATAAATTTCCAACTTCTGAATAGAATTGGATATAACCCCAGAATCTGTATCCACTACAATGTGTCCACTACAACAGAGCCTTCTACACAGATCTTCTTCTGATTATATTCTCTTATCATCCTCAAATCTTGCTCATTAAAGGGACCTGTGCTTTCATCCTGGAAATCCAATAGTATCTGCAATGTATAATATATTCTTGTGACAACATAAATCAGGTATTCTGCCCAGTGGGAGGTTTCTAACCATCACTCCCAGCCTACAATATTTTAGCTATAATGTAGAAACAGTGAACATCTGAATGTCATCTATTCAGAACTTTTACATTCTATATGAACCAGTCAGAGGGACCTTCCACACACACACATATACAAGGTCAAAGGTCTGAGTTGAGGAAGGGAGTTTAATGAAGTTGCATTTGTTTGTAAAAACTGCTGTAAAAAAACACCAAAAATGGGGTGATCAAACAATAAAAACATATTGTCACATGGTTTTGGAGGCTGGAAGTCCATGAGTTGGCAGGTTTTCTTCTTACAAGAATGATGAAAAAGATTTGTTTCATACCTCTCTTCTAGCTGCTAGAGGTTTGGGGCAATCTGTGCCTTTGTTTGGTTTTTAGACCACTGACTTCATCTGTATATGTAATTCTCTCTGGGAAAATATCTATGTCCAAATTTCTCTAAATTAGTTTATACTAGTTTAGGAGCCAACCCTACCTCAACATACATACACACACACATGTATATATATAATTATATAATTAAACAATTATAGTTCCACAAAGTTCAAATTTTGTTGTATTGGAAGTTAAGATTTTAGCACAACCCAAACCATAACACCATACATAGATGCAGCTTGTCTTCTCTTTTTGTGGATTTGCAAATATGTGTGTGTGTGTGTGTGTGTGTGTGTGTGTGTGTCTTTGTGCATGCACACAAGTATGTGCGTGTGCTCTTCACAATTGATTGAGCCTACTCCTAAATGTATACAAAAAGTTCAGCTGTGCCCACACAAATTAATGTTTTTTTGTGGCCCAATCAGTCCATGATAGATGTCTCTCCTCAAATAGTGTCTGTGTAACAAGATTATTAAGCTCAGTAGCCTGTCAAATATTCGTTTCTGAATAGAGAGTGCTATAGGCTACAGATGTTCTTATTACAGAACCTTAGGTATGCACATAATGTCTTTCCTATTATAGCTTGCCAAAGACACTTTGTGCCAATCCTGTGTACTATGAATAACTAAAGGATTTTTGAGTCTACTGGATCTTACTGCTGAATGCAGTATGGCTACTATAAAAGCCTGAATCTACTTTAGAATTTTTCCTTTCTGAATCTCACTCAAATAATGCAACTTTCTTAGTCACTCAATGTAAGCAACTATACTATGTACTTTCTGCAAAATCAGAGTAGTATATCATAATGTACTGTGCCCTCTTTTCACGGGAGAGATAAGATTATTCAATAACTTGTCCTATGTCTTAGATAGTACACCTCTAAAATATTAGATCTTAAAAATGTTCCTTATATAGTAATCCTCTGAATATTAGTAAGGTTTATCTTCCACCCACTGAAAAGCTTGCAGAATACTTGCCAATTTTATCTTGAAGGTCACACTAATCATCGGTATATATTTGATGTACTTTTATTTTTTCTAGTTGACTTTCTTGGTTAAAGAGGGACTGGTTTTTGGATCTTCAACTAGACCTAATTTGTCATAATCTCACTACATTAGTCATGGAACACTGTGGGAATTCTTCTCACCACCATATGATTTAGTCCATGTTATATAATAAAGAACCATGGAAAACCCTAAGGTTGTGTTTGTGGAACCATTGCACTCATTGTGAGTTGGATTGGGACAGATAATCCATTTGTAACTTCCCTTTCTCTCTACTCAGAGGGGCTATGATTACGTTATGGTTCTGCTATTATAAGGTAAACTCACACTCTTTGATCAATTACTCTTGTAAAATCAAGATATTCTCAATATTTTGTGCATAGTATTACCTATAAAGAACAATGGAAAGCTTTGTTTTATGCCATGAGTCTTCTGGGATAGATTTGGCTCAAATGACTCCCATCGCCCTGGGAAAAGTAGGCTGTCTAGTACATTGTCTTCTGATTTGATTGCTGAGGTAAAAGGGAGAACAAGTCTTTTATTGCCCAAGCTGAGTTCTAGCCCATTGTCATGTCCATCAATATTCAGATGGTCAAACTTTGGGTGGACAAAGTAGAGAGGGCCCTAATTCTCCCCACCAAGGTTTCCTGCCTAATATAAGTTGCTTGAAACAAGGTTTCCCCAAATGATCCTGTTCTGGAGCTGTTGGCCATTTTCAGAAGCTGCTGAGCTTTCCTGAAACTCCAGGCATGTACAGTACGCCTGAACTTGATGAACACACGACCTTTCTGGGGAGTTGGTAGTAAGCCAGTGCAGGTGGAACCAGCACCCATGAACAGATTGCTGTGCAAATTGCAAAGCCCTATGCCAAGAGCAAAGAACTGAGAAAGTGTGAGCAAAAATTCTGGGATCCTGTATAACTGATGACTGCATGCTTGTGCAAGTTTGCCATTTCTCTATAAATATTTTATTTCTCCTGGCCTCAACGATTCAGTCTCAGAACACTAATCGGTGTGCTATTCTCTTTGCTTGAGCCTAAGCCTCAGGAAATGCTTATGCAGATGATATTGCTTGCTTCTTTAGGATTTCTCTCTTAAATTGAGCAAAAGAACCCTAGGTTGATTTAGCAAATTATCTAGGGGGATTGGTGTGTAAGATATTTACCTGGGGCACAAAATTTAAATGATAGTCTGCAAACTAATTGAGCAGAATAAAAAAAGTACTAATGAACCTTTTGAGAATCCAAGAAGTTCCCCAAAAATAAAGTTTCAGCATTTTAAATAAAGACAGAATCTTACCTTGAATTTTTATTTACTTGCTACCTAAATCCCCAACTTTAAGTCACATAACAAAGTCAAAGTTGATGTGAGATTTAAGAATAGAATATGTTTATTGACAGTCCAAAGAAACAATAAGGCCTTTGAATGTTTCAATGAAGGTGTTGTGCCTCAGAGAAATTTGAAAGATAAAGTGGTAATTCTAGTAATGAGAAGATGTTAGAAAAGTAGGCAAGCATTCTTTTGAGAAAAATGACATGAATAAAAAACCTGTATAAAGATGTTATGATATATGTTCAGATAAAATGACATAACCACTCTGAAATTAAATGTTATTTTAGCTTTTATTTAAAAGACATATATATTTGGAAGGAGCTGACAAAAATCTCACTGAAACTTTTTCAGTATAAAGGTTATTCATTAGCATAAAAATAAATTTCAATACCATATTAAGTACTTCTACACACAAAACAAGGCCCATAATTTTAAACTGGATGAAAGTATTGCACTGTTTTGGCATGTGAATAGTGTTTACTGCTAGTAGCCCTAAATCATATTGTGATACAAAGACCACCCTCTGTATAGTCACACATAAACCTAATGAATGCAAGCCATTCCCATACAGTAATTTACTTGTGATAGACTACTTTGTACAACTAGGTCATAGCCGCTAACTCTCAGGGCATCTTCTGAAACTGTGCATGTTCATAAAACAATTCTGAACTTTAAGTTAAAGTCTAAATCACTGTCATGGACCCACCTGTTCATCATGCCAGCAATGTTCAATTTTTATTTTAATTCTCACTGTTCTCATATTCAGATAAGGTATTTTGAGGATTTGGTGTAAGCAAAGGAGGAGCTGATTAGCCAATTGAATAACTTCTTGTTGTTATTTTTTCCTACACATTGTTTGGAATTAGAATTGATCCCTTTGGATTGAACAAGCTCCCAAAGTTCTTTACAAATCTGGAGCAAATTCAGCCTCAAGAAATTAATTGAAAATGAAGTGTGAGAATAATTTCTATTAGTTCCATGAGCTGGTGTAGCATAACTTACTGGGATTACCTATACTAATCCATGAGGCAGCATCCCTAGATCAAAATTCTCTAGCTTGCACTCTTATAATTTATGCCTATAAAGCTGAATGTGTCTTGCAATGACACTATGTGTAGTACTGTTTTTCTTTCTTTTTTTCTTCCTTCCTTCCTGTTTTTTCTTTTTCTTTTCTTTTTTTTTTCCACTTTCTTTCTACTAGGGATTAAACCCAGGGGTGTTTAAACACTCAGCCATATTTCCAGCCACCCCTTTTTGTGTGTGTGTGTGTGGTGAGACAAGGTCTCGATAAGTTGCTTTAAGACCTCACTAAGTGGATGAAATAGTGATGAATTTCTGATCCTTCTGACTCAGCCTTCTGAGTTGCTAGGATTACAGGCATGTGCCACCACACCCAGTTTCAGTATTGTTTTAAGAAGTTGACTCAGTCACAAACATTTGAAGGATTGTGCAGAAACTCACCTACATGGTGATGCTGAGATTTGAACCTAGGCAGTCTGATTCTATAGTCTGCAACTGTACTCATGATTTTCTCATTGCCACTAAATGCCTGTTAGTATTCTAGGTCCATGATCAACAAATGGCCCCCACACTGACCCATGGTTAAGAGAGAGAATCATTTTCTTTCCTGATATTCAATAATTCTTTCAGATTTTTTTTAAATTTTGCAATTGTAGATGGACAGAATGCCTGTATTGTATTTGTTTATTTTTATGTGGTGCTGAGGTTTGAAACCAGTGGCTCACACATGCTAGGTAATTACTTTGTCGCTGAGCTACAGCCCCAGACCTCAGATTTTTAATATTCTATTATACTGAAAGATTCTTTACTCAACAAGTCCTGTGTCTCTTCCTATAAACATGATACTTATAATTTCAGTTTCCATAAAAGGAACATTTGAGTTTCATAATTTCATGGGATTCTTGCTTTCACATATTTCTCCATTTCAGCAATTTACTCCTTTGATTTTATATTGCATCTTGACTTCACTTGAAAGTGTACATCTGACATAGGAACACTTTTTCCCCTAAATTTAGATCATTTTATGTGATCTTCTCATTGTGTTGTGTTCATTGATTCTTTTACTTCATCACTGACTGTTATCCTACAACAGTCTATATAATGTCCCTCAATGTCAGGTTCAATTTTAAGGCCTGTCATTAATTGCCTAATATCATTTTCTCATGGTTGAGAAAAATGCAAGTGTAGATCATTTTCAGTCTCCATTCTATGAATACTCTTCAGGCTATTGAACCTCATTCTTGGAAATCTTAAAGTCATACATATTGTTAAATATATGTCCATATTTCTTTTTTTTATTGGTTGTTCAAAACATTACAAAGCTCATGATATATCATCTTTCATACATTTGACTCAATTGGGTTATGAACTCCCATTTTTACCCCAAATACAAATTGCAGAATCACATCGGTTACACACTCACATTTTTTACATAATGGCATATTAGTGACTGTTGTATTCTGCTACTTTTCCTATCCCCTACTATCCACCCTCCCCTCCCCTCCCATCTTCCAGACATTGCATATGATAGAAGAAAAAGTTGGCTACGATCTACATACTGTGGGGTCGGGCTCCAAATTCCTTAATAGGATGCCCATAGCCCAAGAGTTAATAACAAGAATAAACAAATGGGACTTACTTAAACTAAAAAGTTTTTTCTCAGCAAGAGAAACAATAAGAGAGGTAAATAGAGAGCCTACATCCTGGGAACACATTTTTACCCCTCACACTTCAGATAGAGTCCTACTATCCAGAATATACAAAGAACTCAAAAAATTAAACAATAAGATAACAAATAACCCAATCAACAAATGGGCCAAGGACCTGAACAGACACTTCACAGAGGAGGACATACAATCAATCAACAAGTACATGAAAAAATGCTCACCATCTCTAGCAGTCAGAGAAATGCAAATCAAAACCACCCTAAGATACCATCTCACTCCAGTAAGATTGGCAGCCATTATGAAGTCAAACAACAATAAGTGTTGGTGAGGATGTGGGGAAAAGGGTACACTTGTACACTGCTGGTGGGACTGCAAATTGGTGCAGCCAATTTGGAAAGCACTATGGAGATTCCTGGGAAAGCTGGGAATGGATCCACAATTTGACCCAGCTATCGCCCTTCTCGGACTATTCCCTGAGGATCTTAAAAGAGCTCACTATAGGGGTACTGCCACATCAATGATCATAGTGGCACAATTCACAATAGCTAGTCTGTGGAACCAACCTAGATGCCCTTCAGTAGATGAATGGATAAAAAAAATGTGGCATTTATACACAATGGAGTATTACTCTGCATTAAAAAATGACAAAATCATAGAATTTGCAGGGAAATGGATGGCATTAGAGCAGATTATGCTAAGTGAAGCTAGCCAATCCTTAAAAAACAAATGCCAAATGTCTTCTTTGATATAAACAGAACAACTAAGAACAGAACAGGGAGGAAGAGCATGAGGAAAAGATTAACATTACACATGTCCATACTTCTTAATCACATCTTCCCCCAACACTGCATGGAAAATTTTGTTTTTCTACTAAGAAAATCTCTGTGTGTGTGTGTGTGTGTGTGTGTGTGTGTGTGTGAGAGAGAGAGAGAGAGAGAGAGAGAGAGAGACTGGGAATTGAATCCGGAAATTCCTTTATTTATTATTTTGAGACAGGGTCTCTGTAAATAGTCAAGTCAGCCTCAAATTTGTGACCCTACAGCATCAGCCTCTTGGGTAGCTGGAATTACAAGTGTGTACCACTGCAGGTAGCTGCTAATTAAATTTCTAACTCAATCACCCATTAAAACCCCAAATATAAACACTCCAACCAGACTCAATTTTTAAGTTTGTTTCCAAATTTAATCAAATATCAGGAACTATAAGGCAAAAATATCCAGAGACTCTGGCTTTGGCCAACATGTTTTTTCTTTGCCTTATTTTTAATGCAGGCTTTTCAATTTTCCATAATGTTATAAATAATTTTTATCTATCAAAAATTTCAGAAATAAGGAAAGATAAAAACATAAATATAAAGGAAACAAACACTAAAAGGAAACTTTTAAAACAATATTTGTATATTTTTATATTCTTACATTTCTTCTTATAGTAATTTTTTAAAATTAAATTAAGAAGTGTTAAATGGTACAGGTAGAAGTGTTAGATGATAGAGGACTAAGCAAATTGGACAAAGTCAATGGCATGAACAAGCTTATTAATTATGAATGAAAGCATAATGCAAAAGAAAGAATTATAATAAAATAGGTTTTTATAATAAAAAGACATAGGGGAAGCATTTAGTTATTGATAGAGAATTGTACAGGGAATCTAACAGTGTAAAAACCTAATCTTACAGAACAAAAGTTTAAACAAACAAATAAATAACAAATTCAAAATACAAAAAGCAGAACACACAAAGCCTTAAATGAATGTCAGTTTCTGTATAAAAACATAAAACACAACTAAAATGAATCAAGTAAATAAAAAAAAACTAAAGGCTGAAGCAGGGGAAAGAGAAGCAAGATCAACCAGTTAATTTGGAAAAAGAGTTAGATGTCTTAGGTGTCAAAATAGGAAAATTAAGTTTATTTCAAAGTGAAATAGATTAAATTGACTGCTTTTAATCCAAAATATAAGATGATTCATGTGATATTTTAACTTTATTTTCGTGGAGAAGTTGTGGATATAATTAATATATACATATGTAACATATCTATATGTATTTTATTTTACTGTTTTGAATTTTATGTAAGCTTCCAATTTTCAACTACACATACATATTTCTTTTATAATTAGAAAAATTCATATGTTAAAATGTTTGTATAGTGTTCTAAGATCTTTATTAAGAAAGCTCTGCAAAAAAGTAATCATCAGAACATTGAAAAGCCTAGGTGAAAATACATAAAATAAGTTTTATTCTTTTCTGTTTGGATGATTATGTCTTATTTTATTTTTTAAAAATTTCTTTCTTCAGCTTATTGAGGTATACTTAAAAAATAAAAATTGTATGTATTTACTATGATCTTGTTTGCATTATAAAGTATAAAATGAATTCTCTTTTCATGATAGGTAACATATGTATCACCTTATAGCTAACACTTCTGTGTGTTTAATGAGAATATTTCAAATATACTCTTTTAGCAAATTCAAGTATAGGGTACATTAACTGTGGTCATGATATCTCTTCTTAGGTCTACGGTACATTAACTGTGGTCATGATATCTCTTAGGTCTTAAGAACTGCTTTATCTTAAAGTTTATATACTTCAACCTTCCCTATATTCCCCCCTTATTTTCCCATCTTAGTTCTATTTTGTATACCCCTTGACCCATATTAACCATTCTATCACCTTCCCTTGATTTAAATTTGTTTTAGATGCTACATGTGAGATCCATCATACAACATTTCTCTTTCCATGCATGACTTATTTTGGTTACTATTCTATGCTCAAATTCTATCCAAATTGTCAAAAAAATGGCAGGATTTTTTTCTTTTATAAGGCAAAATAATATTATATTTTTTGTTATTATTTCTCTATCCATTCACCAATGTACATTTAGGATGCTTCCAAATAATGGCTATTTTGAATAATTCTGAAACAAAACAAAACAAAACATGGGAATGCAAATAATCTGTCTAAGATATTCACTTCAATTCCCTTGCGTGCAATCCCAAAAGTGGAATTTCTGGATTATGTGGAGTTTCTGGTTTTTTGTTTTTAAGGAAATGCTTATCATTTTCTATAATGTCTTTACAAATTTGTATTGCCATGAATTACGTAAGCTTTCCTTCTCTTTTCTCTTTATTCTTTCCAATACTTGCCCACCATTTTAATTTTTGATCATCATACTAACAGGTAAGAGGCGATATCTCCTTGTGGATTTGATTTGCATTTTCCTAATAATTGGTGATATTGAGCACCTTTAATATACCTACTGAAAATTTGTATTTTCTCTTTGGAAAATGTTTGTCTCTTTTTAAAAATTGAGTTATTTGTTGATTTTTAATATCGATTTCATATATGATAACAAAAACACAGGCAATAAACACAAAAATAAGGAAGTGGCATTACATCAAACTAAAATGTTGATACAAAGGAAAGGAAACAATCAACAGAATAAAAAGGAGCTTAAGTAGTGGTGAAAAATGTTTGAAAATCATAAGAGGTTAATGCCAACTAAAATATATATATAAGAAACTCATACAATCCAAGTAATATTTGTGAAAGATCACTATGGATCCAGTGTGAAAAAGTATTAGAAAAAAAATAATGAGACACGAGAAGCAACACAACAAGGTAGTGGGGAGTGCAATGGGTCATGAAGGAAAGAATGGTGTCAATTATCAAGGTGTTTATTGCATTCAGTATGTGTGATGGTTTGGATGTGAGTGTCCCCAAATGCTCATGTGTGAGACAGTGCATGAGGGTTCAGAGGAGGAAAGATTGGGTTGTAAAAGTCTTAACCCAGTCAGTGAATTAATCTCCTGACAGATTAATTGAAGTGGTAGAGTTTGTCTGGAGGAAGTAGAAATTGGGTGTAGCTTGAATATATATTTGTATCTGGCAGGTGGACTATCTCTGCTTCCCTCTGCTACACTCTTCTGCAATGATGACCTGCATCACCTTTAGTCCTGACAAATAGAGCCTGCTGTCTAAGGACTGAGATCTCTGAAACCCTGAACCCCTAAGTAAACTTTTCCTTCTCTATAATAGTGTCGTTCAGGTCTTTCAGTCACAGCAGTGGAATAGCTGAATAAAACAATATGTGATATAGCCTTTTAAGTAATTTTCAAAAGAATTTGACCTTATTTTATTTATTTGCTTTTATGTGGTGTGAAAGATCAGACTCAGTGCCTCAAACGTGCTAGGCAAGCACTCTACCTGTGTACCACAACCCCAGCTCCCTTTTAAGTATTTTTAAAATGCAGACTACAGTACTAACATCAGATTTCAGATGATTATTCTTATCAGAAAATCTTCCCAATTCCTTTGCAAACTTGAAGTATTATGATATGATTGTGACTTCATAGATGAAACAGTCTAAAGAGATAAAGAGTTTTAGATCCTCTGTTATGATAATTTTCATACAGTTACCAAAGCAGCAAAGATTATTATTCGGTAATATAGAAGACTTGTTTTGTGGAACTACTCAATTATTTATTATTGGATTATCTAATGAATAAATTTTTGCTAAATTAATTGTTTTGGAACAAACCACACTCTTTTTTTCCCCAAACCACACTCTTAACATTTTTCCTTAAAATCTAAGTGAATTTTCTAAAATATGTTCAACATTTAAGAAATTATGTGTCTGTAATATTACCCAGAATTTCCTTTTCTAGGTATCTATCCATGGGGGTTACTTAGTTATAGATTACTTCTTGGAATTTTCTTTCCTGAAGATATTATGGTAAATTATTAGAACTTATATTGTGTATGGATTGAAATTTGCTTTTTTAAACAAGTCAAGATTTTTCTTGGGCTGGGGATGTGGCTCAAGCGGTAGGGCGCTCACCTGGCATGCTTGCGGCCCGGGGTTCAATCCTCAGCACCACATACAAACAAAGATGTTATGTCTGCTGAAAAATAAAAAATAAATATTAAAAATTCTCTCTCTCTCTCTAAAAAAAAAAAAAAAAAAAAAAAAAAAAGATTTTTCTTTCAATATTTTTGTACATTTTTGGATATTAAAAATATCAGGGATATGTGAAAACATTATAATCTTAATATTTAAATACACATAATGATACAATAAGCATTTTCTTTGTTTCTTTATTTTTATTTTAAAGTCTTGATACTTATGATTTTGATTGTATTTTGTTTGCATCTTTTAAAATTGAGATGTATATGAATGATTAACTCGATGATAAGATTTTACAAAATCACATTTCTTTATATAACTTTAGCTAACTGTAAGTATGAAAGGTCCATTTACAACTGTTATTCAGCTGAAGCTTTGCTTAGTTTCCATTAAAGTAGTCTAACTTTATTGGCCCCAGTTGTCATTTATATGCAACTGTGCTACATAAGATGACAGCATTTATTATTTTGAAGAATAGCTTCTAAATAGCTTACACAATTCCTTAGCAATAAACCACCAATAGAAAAATGGGTCTTCCATTTATAAGCTTTAAAGAAGATATTTACAAAGCCCTAACACTATTTTTGTCCCATATATGTGTTATGCTTAGCAACTCTTAAGATACCATTTTACTTGGGCAGATATAAAATTTTATTGAAATTTAAACATTAGAATAAATATAGTTTAATGCTGAAGATAAGTTTTCCAAACTCATATTTTTCATATTTTATACTTTATGTTCTAGTTTGATAAAATGAAAATAATTAAAGAGTACATAAAGTTTTGCATCATAAAAATATTTTTCTGTTCAGCAAATGGCTTCTCTATTTACTTCCATAATAAAGTCACACAGTTATGTCACAACTTAAAGCTTTGCAATTTTGGTGACAAGTATCTGTAAGTGTATTAAAGTGGGAACTTTTAAATAAAGTCATTTCTAGTAGATATAATAGGAAATAAAAAAAAACTTTAAAAATAGGGAAACATGAATTGCTAGATTGTAAAGAGAACATATCCATTTCTATAGATTGACTTCTTTGTAAAATTTCCATTATATAAAAATCATTACACCCAAACAAAGCAACAATAAAGTTCTTATATAAATTTAGCCAAAATCTCCAAGTATAGTTCTATATTAAAATTGAGAGTGCACAGTTCACTTGACTTATATTTCATCATCCTTTGAACATTTAATATTGTTTGTTGCCTTTGAGCCAAAATTATGGCAAAAACCAAAAATAATAAATATAACATATACCATTAAGGTAATATCACATTATTACCAACAATTATAGCTTTATGTCAACATTGAACTATGCTATCAATTGAAATCTTTCCTCAAGATCAGGTCCATGAAGTATTTCTTGAACCATAGATCATAGTTTTTTTAGATCACTAATTTTTATAAATTTTAGGTGTTTTTTCACAGTAAAAGATCAACAAAATGAGTATTTTGTAGTTCTTTCTATTTGGGCATGCAATTTAAGCATGGTCACAAAAATTATGAAAAGCTGTATATCTCTGGGTCAAATTTCAGATTTTATTATATAAGTACAACATATATAACACTCAAATGTTGGATAATATTGCTAGGATAAAACAAGAACATATGCCATCATTTTATTTTGTGTTTTTTAAAGAAAAAATTTCCTCATAACTTTCTATAATTTTGAAAAGATTTTATAACATTGGCACTAATATATAATTCACTTCTCTCCCTAACAAGTACAAATAACCAAGTTTTTACATATTCAAAATTTACATTCATTGAGTCATAAAACACAACTTCACCTTTTTAAAATGTTTTGAATTCATAAATTTATGTATTGTGAAATGTTATTTTGGAAGACATAGGCTAAATTTACTCAAAATAGCAAGTGTATATCTTTGTGATAAACTTCTTAAGCAAAAAAACCTAGAATCTTTAAAATGATATTAATAACATTTGTTTCATGAATTACTATTGCATGTTAAGTGTTAATGCTGACACAACTTGTGAAATATGGTTCTAAGGCGAATATATGATATAGAAAAAAATATTTCTAAAGAAATATTAAATTGCAGTCAGATAACAAAGAGTCTGAATATTTGAATCATGAGCAACTTTGTCCAGGTCTCTAACAACTGATCCTGATGGGATATCTAACCTAGGCAGGTCTCTGCAATAACACAGGACTTCCTTTATTTCTTGCTCTCAGTCAAAGGCTGGTGTGTGTTCTTAGGAGAGGAGGACTGCACAAATTTTCACATTTCTAGCTCCACATGATAGAGTTACTATTTTAGATAAGAGAAGTTGTGAGGTCTGATCTTTGTATCTCTACCAAGAAAATAAACCCTTCCCCTGGTGAGACAAGCTAACAGCAATCAGCCCCAGTCTCTATCCCATCAAAAGGCAGTTCCCATGGAAAGGGAGATAAACCGGGAAGAACAGGGGAACAGTTCTAACCCACCACTGTGCTTACAAAGCCAGTGTATCATTGCACGAGAAGTGGGTTATGTCTCCATTAGCAGATCATGCAGCGGTCTCATGATCTTGCCTAGTGAGAAAGTAAAGATGTATTATGGTCTTTATTTTTGTGCCCCTTCCCAAATCAAATGTTGAAGTTCTAACCCTCAATTTGACTTTATTTGGAGATAGGCTTGTGAGGAGGTGATAAACAATTAAATTAGGTCATAAGCTTAGGGACCTAATCTGATCAGGCCTTTATAAGAGGTAAATTCATCAGAGTGCCTGCTTTTTTCCTCTCCTTGTTATGTGAGGAAAGGTAAGAAGACAACTTTCTGCAAAATAAAAAGGGAGCCCTTGCCAGATTCTGAACTGGTTATTACCTTGAGCTTGGATTTCCCAGCATCAGAAGAGATACATTATTTCCAATGTTGAAATTTCAACAAAAATGTCAGGACATAGGAAAAAGGGGGTAAATTCATGAAATAATATAAAATTAAGTATAAATTTAATGAAAGAATATAAAAGAAACTGAAGGGATCAAGATGGTAGACTTAGTAGACAAAAACTTCATAGCAGTTATTATAAACACACTCAGAACTAGAAGAAACAATCCTGGAAGTAAAGTATAATGATAATATCTCTTGTGTAGAAAATACAAAGATTCAACTAATCTTCAAAAATTATGATTCTGGAGTTGAAAAGAACAAAGTATGAAATAAAAAAAATTATTGCAGGGTCTCAGTGGATTTAGACTGGCTAAAGATTCATCATATTTGAATACTGACCAGCTAAGAATATAAATTTTTGAATAATAAAGAGAAAAAGAAGAAAAGGTGGGACACTCTTTAGTGTACCAATATATGCAGCCAGAATGTATCAGGGCTTAGGATAGAGTAGAAAAATATTCAATGAAATAATGACTGGAAATTATCAAATGTGATAAAATAGACTAAGCCAGCATCAGAAGAGATACATTATTTCCAATGTTCAAAGGTTATCAGACTTCAAGAAGAATAATTGAAAGGAAATATATTCAGGATATATATCCAGGCATATAATAGTAAAAATGTCTAAGAAAACAGATAATGAAAACATCTCCATTAGAATAGAGGAAAAAGATGGAGAGGGAGAGAGGAGGGGAAGACATGGGGAAGTACTGGGGAACAAAAATCTATCAAATATGCTGTATCCATATATGAATATCCCACAATGAATTCTGATAATATACATTTATATAATTATAACACACTAATTTAAGTAATAAAAACAATGATAGAAGGGAGATCAGTAAATTAGGGCAAATGATTCAGGGGAAATGGGAGGGAAGACAAAGCTAAGTTAAAGGAGAATGAGAGCTGGGAACAGTGGTGCTTGCCTGTAATCCCAGCCGCTTGGGAAGCTGAGACAGGAGGATTGCGAGTTCAAAGCCAGCCTCAGTAAGAGTCAGGCACTAAGCAACTCAGTGAGATACTGTCTCTAAATAAAATACAAAATAGTTCTGGGGAAGTGCCCCTGGAACCAAAAATTAAAAATAAAAAAGTGGGCAAGAGGTTGATCAAATTAGGTCCTGTGCATGTACAAATGTGGCAGAATGAATCACATTGTCACGTATAACCATAATATACCAATAAAAATAACTCGAAAGAAGAGGAAAACAATTCAAAAAAAGATAAGGGAATCAAAAAAAAAAGTTCTCAACCAAAAATCTTACTACAAACTAAACTACCTTTTCAAATGTATGGTAATATAAAGATTTCCCACAAAGTCAAATCAAAGTGGAAGTTTTTTTTGTTTTTTGTGTTTTTTTTTTTTTTTTTTTGTTGTTGTTGTTGTTTTAATTCCTGTTTTTTTTTTTTTTTTTTTTTTTTTTTTACCCTCGGAAGCACACCTTAGAAGAACTACTAAGCTAAAGAAAAGTGACCCCAAACAATAATTCAAATCCACATGAAAAACAAGGTATATCATAACAGTATTTGTAGAAATAAAAATAAAATGTGGTAACATGTTTCTTGTTTAATTATATTAAGTGATTTAAAAACAGTAGTCAAAAAATGTGCATGTAATTTTACCAGTGGGTGTCTTAGTCTATTCAAGCTGTTAAAACAAAACACTTGAAACTGACTAATTAAAAAAAAAAAAAAAAAAAAAAACACACACACACACACACACATAAATTTATTTCCTCATAGTTCTGGAAGCTGAGAAGTCCAAGAGTAGAAAGGTGTGCCCAAGGCCTCTGCCTCTGAGGTGGTCCCCAGAGCTGCACCCTCTGGAGGGAAGAGTACTCTGAAGGAGGGAACTCAGGGCAAAGG
Organism: Marmota flaviventris; assembly: GCF_047511675.1. Taxonomy (NCBI): domain Eukaryota; kingdom Metazoa; phylum Chordata; class Mammalia; order Rodentia; family Sciuridae; genus Marmota; species Marmota flaviventris. Next base: position 7,418,835 of record NC_092519.1, read on the forward strand.
GGCTGAGCCAGGTGCCTCCACCAATTTTCCAGGACATCAATCCACTTTTAATGGTGGTGCCCTAAAGATTTAATCACTACCTAAAAGACTCCACTTCTTTTTACATCAAGTCTCAACTTCAATTTTAGAGAGCACAGATTTAAACCACAGAAATGAGCATATAACCCACAGAAAAAAATGATATATTTTAGAAGAACACAGGAGATGAGTGAGGGCAAATGTGAAAAAGAAGCAAGAAAATTAAACTAAATGATAACCTGAATGCACAAAAAAATCTAAGACACCTAGAAATAATAAATAAAATGTTAGTATAACAAAAATCTATAAAGTACACTTGAATTTCTTCTTTTGGTTCTTTTAAAAGATATAAAATTCTATGAAGAAATAATTACATAATTGTATTACTGGCTTTATATATATATATATATATATATATATATATATATATATATATATATATATATATATAATACATATAACATATATAGGTAAAATATTTGTGTTAATATTAGCACAAAAGTGAAGAATAGAACTATATGGAAAACTATTTCTATTATCATACTGGAATTGATTTATTATAACTAGGATAGAGATTCTGTTGTTAGGATTTATAAGGTAAGCTATAAAATAACCACCAAATCGTAACTCCAAAAATATAATAAAATAATTAAAGGAATTTAAATGTTATTACAAAAGTAACTCAATCAATAGAAAATTGAAAAGAAAATTGAAATAGAGGAACAAACAGCCATGAGACAAAAACAAAAAATGTAAACTGAAAGACACAAATTCAATTATATAAAAATAACATTAAATATTTAAACAATTCAATTAGAAGGCAGAGATTTTAAAACTGGATTAAAAAACAAGATATAACTATGTGCTATCTAAAAGAGAGAAACAGCTTGGAAAATAAAGGATGTAGAAAGTTGTGTCAAGGGAAAATTACCTATGAGAAATTTGATGTGGCTCTATTAATATCAGACAAATACATTTTTTAAACAGATATTTTATGATGGTAAATAGATAGATTTTATAATGATAAACATGTCAATCAGTCAAAATGCATAAATTTAGGATCCTATGAGTTCTTATTAAATGACTTCGACATACATGATGCAAAACCTAACAGAACTAAAGTAAAAAATGTGAAATTCTATAATTCATAGTGAGAAATTTCAATAACTTACATACTTACATTCAATAATCATATGAAGAACTAGGTAGAAAATAAATAAGGGAATAAAAAATAAGACCAACAATAGCCTACTAGACTGGTTTTATATCTATAGAAAATATGATACATTATGATATTTTTTCAAGTATGTTTTCTTTTTCATAGATATTTTGGAGACTCCTTAAAATGAACTGTTTTAATGAGTAAATTTATTTCAATTCTTTATTTTATTGCTATTTAGAAGAGATATTGTTTCCTAATCAATGGTATAATTCATAAAATAATTTTTCTATAATTTTCAATAAATTCTCATTTGCATTTAATAATCTTAATCTTAATCTCTAATACTGTTTTTAATTTCTAGAAAATCTCTGGATTATTTGCAAAATTTTGGTTTTCTTTCTGAGATACAAACAGAATTCCTTTAAGTTTATGAACAAATTTTCAATAGTTAATTTAATGTTCTTATCTACTAATTTATAAAATTAGCCAATATTATGATATATTTCTATGGTCTGGTTTCTCTGTTGCCTGTGTGATAATTTTTCTTTTCCCCTACAAAATTTGATTATATACATGAAAGTGCCAATAATACATTTTAACAATGATGAATTCCTCAATTTCCCCAGGAGGGTATTAATTTTTGGCTTGTTTGGTTTTCATGTCAATTAGTTACATTGATTTGTCTTCCTTGTTGTAGACAGTAGCTGAAATATTTATTCACTTCATTTTGTCTCATATAGTTGTCTTCCCTTGCTTTTTACTATATTTTTATGGTTTAGCCAGTTGTAGGGAAGAATTCCCTTTCAATACCTGGGTGCTCATGGAGCTGAACATTCTAATTCCTGATTTTTTGAAGGAGTAATACTATGTGATTCCAGTTGAATTCTATACTATTACATCAGGAGGAGTGAATGAATAATGTCTTCAGAGGAAATGATTCATAGCTACATAACCAACAATGGTAGCTTTCTTTATTTGTAAATTTCTACCTCCATACTCTTTCCCATTTTCTCCTGAATTTCGTTCATCTCTAAGTTGTTTTGAGAATTTTAAAATATATTTGGTTCAAAAAAAATGTGTGTGTGTGTGTGTGTGTGTGATCATCAACATCATTACTTTGATCAAAGTACGCTACCATTATGAGAAGAGGCACTCTCAAACTACTAAATAAAATTTCATTGAAAAATCTATTTTTCCCAATTATTTGTTCCTTAAAATTAATATATAATAGTGTCATAATGGTGATTGAAATTTTGAAAATCAGTTGTTTCAAACACCTGTAAGAGGAAACGCTTGTCAGAATGAAAATATGAAGTATACCCATCTTTGCATATTTTACATCACTAATATTATGTGATGTTAAACACTGCATTTGTAAATTAAATTTTGTAAAAACAAGCATAATCCCTCTCTCTTTTCCTGTATCATTGCATTTGTCATTGCCTTCTCAACCGATTATAAAAAAGTGGAACAAAACTCTAAAAAAAAAATCAGGTTAGAAAAACGCATTTAATTTTGGACTATTTCTGGTAACAGAGAATTTGTTGCTTGCTGAGAATGAGAGGTCATTATACTCTAATAGGAAATTATTTTGGAACTTCGAAGGACTTCCTCCTAATTTTGGTAGTAAATTATAACAGAGTACAATGTTTACTTCAATGAATGTTGCAGAGGAAAAATATATTAATTTTATGATGCTTATTTTTTATTTTTCATTTTCAAAATTTGCTTTGATTTTTTTTACAAAATAGTTGCACTTATTAAATTCTTCATAAATACATATTATTTTTAATTTAAGATCTATTCATTATTAATATTATGGCAACTAGAGGTCAATGTTATTTTCATCAAATTTAAATTTAAATGAGCCATTTATTAATAACTTATCTAATTTCTATGAATAGAAGACATGTTACAGAAGCAGTATATAAAAAAAATTAACAGATGAAAAAATAACACCACCATAATATAACTAATAGTAACAGATATTAAATGTTAGAAATAATAGAGAAATGACATGACAATTTGCACTTTGAATATTCATGATTAACTGGGATGAATTGCACATTGCTGTTTTTATGGAATACACTTACTCTCAAAGTATATTTTAAAGAGTATGCAAATATCTAAAGAAACATAATAATAGTTTATTCTGAATATGTAAGATATGTGTGTATAAAATCAAATCATCACCTTGTGTTTTGCTATCACCAAGCAGCCATCTGGTACATCATTATGTTGTGGTTTTAGGATCACTATTAATAAATAATGACAGTGATAAGAAGCAACTAAACTACCTAAGAACAATTGTTGTTTTTTTTTTTTTCCATAAAAGTTATCCACCAGTGTACAATGCTTCTCTACATCATAGAACTTTCAGAACTCTGTGTGACAAAACCATGAAGATGACTTTAAAATAAGAGTCTATCTTGATCTTTTTTTCTTAATTTAAGTTTTACATGGTTTAAAAAAATTAGTTATTAGAGTTATTGTTCTGAAATGAAATGGGTAGAAGCCAACACTCAGTTATTTTTCAAAATGCAATTTTATGAATTAGACCAAGGATTATAATTACAAAACATTGATTTTATTTTGTATGAACTAATACAAGGACAGCAAATATCTAAGAAGCATTATAACCACTAGAAGCAGAAGATGGTTGACTCTTGATACTAATTATTGGATCAAAATTTTCAGATAGATCAGATTTCCACTACAGGAAACCATTTTGACTCAGAAGTTATTTTTTTCATTATAAATTTATGACATAAAGCATATGAGCTTCAAACAGCTATGAAATGAAAAACATTCTCATTATTATAGAACTGATTTTAAACTGAAAGTGAATTTCCAGAAGTTATAATTCTCAGACTTAGGATTTCTTATAATGTAACATCAACAATGGGATAGAATAAGAGAAAACAAAAATATGGTAGTAAAGAATTGTCAAGCAGTACCCTGAGTATAAGTTACCAACTTTGATTTTTATTAGTTAGAAAAAAAATAATGGAAGGTAGTGTAAATGTGTCCCATCTGGCAGGACACATCAACGTGGGCAGTGAACCTAGATGGGCAGGAGTGAAGGGACAAGAGACATGAAAGGTGACAGCAAGACAGGGGTCTGATCAAGCTGCAAACTTTCATTGTTCACACAGGGGTATTTATATACTGGGGATGGGGAAGCTCTCTAATCAGCAATTGCTGGATGTGGGTGGTAAAACTGCCAGCTGAAAGATGTCTGATGATCCTGATAAAGATGTCTGATGATCCTGATAACCGCAGGATGTTCCAGGGAGATAGGTGGCTTCAGGATGCCTCCCAGGGGGCTGTCAGGCTATTTTTTGAAGGAGAATTTCCTTCTAGTCCCTGACATAAATGTATAAAAAAGATTGTTTAGAAAAGATCTGGATTTCATATCATTTCAGCCAGTAATTCCCAAATGTGTACTAAATATCTCATTGCATTAACAGTTTCTACAGCTTTGAATAAATCAGGATTATAGGGAAAAGCACAAAATAGAGTCATTAAAATAATTACATGATCATCTGGCATGGTGGCACACACCTATAATCCCAGTGACTCAGGAGGCTGAGGCAGTAGAGTCACAAGTGCAAAATAGCCTCCACAGCTTAGTGAGGCCTTAAGCAACTTAGTGAGAGCCTCTCTCCAAATAAAAGAATGAATAAATAAATAAATAAATAAATAATAAGAATGTGGTTCATTGTGTGAAGCCATTTGTGAAATACATGAGGATCTTCTTGGCATGAAGCCAGGGAGATTTAGGTTTGGACTTGGGAACTATCCATGGCTCCCCTATGGCAATAGATTTCCCAATGCATATGAACTTGATCTCCACTCGGCTAGGAAGATTCCCCATAGTAGTTCTGGGGATGGGCATAACTTATTAGAAACCTAACAGCCCACATTTAACTTTTTTTGGTGAAGAACATTCTACAGAAGGTCTTTGGTGTTTCCTGATTATAAGCAAAACAGGCACGGGTTCCATTTGCTTGCCCATCCTGCCCCCCCTCCCCGCTTTTGAAACTACTTTCTGTGTTCTGTGGTATTTTTTTGTCCTTCTATTTTCCTTAGCTTTTGTTTCTCACCAAGGGGAACCCAATTTCCACTGTTGTGCAGGATGAAGGGGAGAGTTCAGTGGTTAAGCCCCTCAGGTTCCAATTTCTGGTACAATTTTAATAATAATAATTATTATTATTATTATAATAAAAAAGTGCAAAATATGTAGTAAGATTAAGAAGGTGATATCAGATTATTAAATTATAAAATGATAATGGTAGAATTGTTATGCTCGAATTCGGGACCCCCAAAAGACCACCAGAGACCAAGATTGATGTAAGCAGCAAAGAGGTGTTTATTGTGAGCTAGCTGGGTCCTCCGCGTGCACACAGCAACTGGTGATGCTGAGAGGCCCTGAGCCCAGGGTTTGCAGCAGTTTCATACATTCTTTGGAGAAGGCAGGGCGCCCACATACATCATAGCATCTCTTAGCAAATCATCACACAACAATCAAACAACAACTCTAAAACATGATGAGCATATCAAGTGGTGGAAAAGAATCTGGAAAGAATTATTGGTTAGTTCAAGGGGTTGATGCACTTAAAATTGATTGGTTTAAACCATGAGGATGTCGCAAGGGGGGTTCATGCCAAGCTGCAGGGCTTCTCTTTTAGATATTGGTCACCACACTTAGGTGGGGGCCATCTGGAATTTCAGATATTTCGATATCTTGGCCTATCTTAGGTGATCACCATCTGCAGCTTTTCTGAGAACTATTGCCACAGAGCTTTTCTGAGGTATTTTTCTGACTTTAGGACTGCAGTAGGTCAGAGGTTAAGTTTCAGAGCAAAATGAGGTCCCAAGTAGAATGAGGTTGCTTAGGTCTTTCAGAATATTTTCTCTTCAGAAAAGTTGAAACTATATGCAAACCTGAGATTGTGGATCTGTGCATGATTAGTATTGATGTTATTACTGCTTTTGCTCTAAGTGAAAAAAATAGCAACTGCAGCAGCAACTATAGTAAAAAACAAATATAAAAAATGAACACATTTTGTTGAAAAAATAATGCTGTCAGCTGGTACATTATACCACCAGCATTTGCATATTTCCTTTTTTCCTCCCTAAATTTTCTGGTGCTTAAACTTATCCAACAAAGTCACTGGAAAAACTGTCAAATTTTTTTCATGATCTGCCAGTAACCACCACATCTACAATCGCCATCAGTTGTTATGGGCTATCTTTTGGCAGACTCCTAGAGCTTGGGCATCTATTTACCTTTCTAGTGTTTTTCAACATTCTGTCTCTTTATCAGTCAGGGAATGCTGTTGCTGGGAGCCATTAGCCAAGTAGGTATGACAATTTCCTTGCCAGCGTACCCCATATTGCTGACATGTTGCAGCGATATTGAATGTAGGTGACCTTGCTCAAGGACCAAGGCAGATTAGGGTGTTCCCGGTTTTAAGATAATCGTGTTTAGGGTGTTCCCAGTTTAGGTTCCAGGTTTAAGGTTTAAGATTATTCCTGCTGGGAATAGGGCGTATCCTGCTGCCTGAGTTCCCCTTGAGTTCTCACGGGATTCAGACAGTATATTTTGGAGATAGATGCCCAGTGGAGGGGGATTTGGGAAAGAGAGAACGTGGATTTGGGCAGAGAACGTGGATTTCCCCAGAACGTGATTGTAGACGGCTGGTGTGAGTTTGGGAATAAAGAGTTGCTGTTTGAATCTACAAGCTGTGTGGTGGCTCGTGATAGTGTGCCCAGCCAGACTGCGGCATTTGTGCCCAGCCAGACTGCGGCATTTGGTGGCCCGTATGGGGAACTTCTGAAGCTTAGAGGTAAGTGAAATTTCTCACCCTTGAGGAAGAGAGAAAGAATGGGTGAACATTTCAAAAAACAATGTGTTATCGTTTTGATTTATTTTGTTTTTATTTCAAGTTGCCTGTTCCTAGAACTTTCTCAGGCAAACTGGGGGAAATGGTTGACTCAAAGTTTGAAGTTGTTCGCCTCCGAGGAAGAAAAATTGTTAGAGGAAAGAGGCACCCCAGTAAGACCAAGAGCAGTTAGGACATATGTTGATACAATACAAAAATGTAGCCCATGGCTTTTTAAAGATGAGTTATTAAGTATATCAATGGGACCATCATGGTATCCTGTAGAAGGAGTTTTCTTCAAGAAAGAGATGGCTAGTTCTGTTTACTACACTTGTCTAAGATCTTGGTTTTTACAGATATCTGATTAATTTACAATGCTAAAGTGTTAAAATATCAACCACTAAATATGAAATCAAGTACTCTTTACTTATTAAGTTCCATAAGGTAATATATTTAAACATTATGTGTGTTTTCATAAATTGGTAAATGGAAAAATGTTTAATATTGCTTTGTGTCTGTGTCTTTGCTAAAACAAGTTTACTAAGTGTTAAGATTCTATCATGTGTAATTTATATACAAAGAGTAGAAAAATTTTCAGTTGGGTTTCAATTATAGTATAGTATCATAAAAAACATGAAAGTCTTTCATCTTATTAAAGTGGAGTAATTTGTCTAAATCAGAAATTTTATAAGAGTTGTTTCAAAATGTGAATTTATAAAAAGGGTTAACGGTTAAAAAAGAGAAAAAGATTCAAGATATGGAAATATATTTTAATATAAAAGGTTAAAGGAAAAAGAAATGTTTCTAGATGAGTGATAATCTGTGTGGTAAAGTAAAAAGTTGTAAAATGCCATTTAAAAAGATTTTGAGGAAACTAGACTTACTTTAAAAGCTTGAGAAAGGAAAAAAGAAGAAAAAGGTATTTGTACATGGCAGATTGAGACAAAGCTTCTCAATGGAGTTTAAAAAAAAAAGCCTTTGGTTGAAGGGCAGCCATGTAAACTAACATTAAAGAGATTTAAACAGAATCTAAGCCTCGTTTAAAAGAGTGAAGTTGTAGGTGGTGAAAAAGTACACTTAAAAGTACAGTATAGATGATAATTGGAAGGCTTTAAAAGGTTAAATTGAAGGTGGTTAAAATGCCTTCATGATGGAGGAAAGAAGCTTAGTTAATCTTAAAGGCATTGCTTAAAAAATGGGAAGATAATAGGATAAAAGATATTTAGATAAAGAAGATTAAAAATTTAAAGTGAAAAACTTTAAAGACAGAAGTATAGAAAGTTAAAAAGAAAAAAGATAAAGAAGATGTAAAAAGATAGAAAAGATGTAGGAAGACAAGAATTTTAAACCCACAAAATAGGAAAAAAAAAAAAAAAAAAAACTAGGAGTAAAATAAGCAACTAAGGGTAAAAATACAAACCTTAGGGAAAAAAAAAAAAAACTAGAAGATAGAAAATGGTTGAAAATGTCAAGTAAGGTATTACACAGATAGAAAATGCAAAAAGCTATGACAACTATTAGATACAGACATACTTATTAAAGCAAAAAGAGGGAATTGGAAAGGGGTATATATCCCCCATAGATAAACTTAAAATAATGCTTTTTACTCTAAACTTTTTAAATTTGGATTCATCAGGACTTAGTGCTGCGGAAAGGCATATGTATCCAAAAAATGTACATAAGCCTAAAGTACTTTGGAAAGATATTCTAACAGGACAATGGAAAGGTCCTGACCCAGTGATTGTCTGGAGTCGGGGTTCTGTTTGTGTTTTTCCACAGGGAGAACAGCAGCCCATTTGGATTCCAGAGAGATTAACTAAAACAGTTTCTACAGATCGAAAAGAAGATGATTTGACTCAAATCCATAACAGCTGATATCCAGAACTCCAGCTTGGCCATTCTTACATCTGCGACAGTGATTAACCAGGATGCTTTTTTCAACAGCTATTTTATTATTGCATTTTTCCACATCATAAGGTTCTATTTTATTTTTTGAGCTCATACAAACCTAGGTTAATGTTTTTCTGATCAGTTTTATTTTTTAACTGTGGAGTTTTTAAACATTGCAATGGAGATTTCACCCAGGTAAAGCTACAAGGCCTTTACTATTTTCTTATGTGTTGTACGTTTGTGTACACTCTTGTGTTTTGTGTTGTATGTCTGTATGTGCGTATGTCCATATTTCTTATATGAGGCGCGCTCATGAAAAAATGGATCCGAATTATTATTATTTTTATTCACGTGATTTAAATGGTTTAATTTAAATTAGGTAAACAGCTGTTAAGGATTGTTTTTAAAGGTGGTTAACAGATCTGTTTGTTTACTAGTTTAAATTAGGTAAAAGGCTGTTAAGGATTGTTTTTAAAGTAGGTTAACAGATCTGTTTGTTTACTTTCACCTTTCCTTTTCATTATATTTAATAATTCTTTTCAGGATAATGTCTTTTTAGCATCATTGCCAGAATTCCCATCTCCATCCCAGTGCCGGTGAAGACAGCTTCTATGATAGCTATCACAGTAAGCTGTATAAACTGATGCATCAATGAATATAACTCAACAAGTAATGCTCAATCAAGGAGTCAACTTACTTTGGGAGGAAACGGATTTTGGGAGGAAATGGATATATTGATAGATTCCTCTGCTTTGAACTGCTTGCAGAACTTGCCTGGACTATGTAACTATCGTTTGGTGCAGCGAATTGTGGTAATGCTGGCATATCTTTGCTGATGGTGTCACCAGTGATGCAATTTTTTCCCAAGGAGCCGTCAATTGGCTTGGTGTCGTGGCATTTCTGTATCCTCCTCCCTTCTGCTAGTGATGGTCTAAAATTTGGGGGCCAATGGCTTATGCTGGACCGGTAGTCAGTGACAGGTATGATCCAATTACAGTGGTATCAACCTAAGACAGGAGGCTGACGCCTAAAGGTCAGTTTTCCGATGACGGGTAAGAACCATATGTTGAATTGGACAACCTACCAGGCACGGTCCATAAGCCACATTAACCTCACTCCCCCACTGGCACCAAGGCCAAATTTGGGGGCCAACAGAGGTGAGGCAAAGAACCTCACCCCCCCACTGGTGCATAGACCTATCCACAAGTATGGCTGTATGCTGGACTGGTAGTCAGTGACGGGTATGATTCAATTGCAGTGGTATCAACCTAAGACAGGAGGCTGACGCCTAAAGGTCAGTTTTCCAATGACGGGTAAGAACCATATGTTGAATTGGACAACCTACCAGGCACGGTCCTTAAGCCACATTGCTTGTTCTTTAATTAATCAGAAGGGGGGAGATGCTGGGAGCCATTAGCCAAGTAGGTATGACAATTTCCTTGCCAGCGTACCCCATGTTGCTGACATGTTGCAGCGACATTGAATGTAGGTGACCTTGCTCAAGGACCAAGGCAGATTAGGGTGTTCCCGGTTTTAAGATAATCGTGTTTAGGGCGTTCCCAGTTTAGGTTCCAGGTTTAAGGTTTAAGATTATTCCTGCTGGGAATAGGGCGTATCCTGCTGCCTGAGTTCCCCTTGAGTTCTCACGGGATTCAGACAGTATATTTTGGAGATAGATGCCCAGTGGAGGGGGATTTAGGCAGAGAACGTGGATTTCCCCAGAACGTGTTTGTAGACGGCTGGTGTGAGTTCGGGAATAAAGAGTTGCTGTTTGAATCTACAAGCTGTGTGGTGGCTCGTGATTGTGTGCCCAGCCAGACTGCGGCATTTGTGCCCAGCCAGACTGTGGCATGCTGTGATCTGCCAGTGAGACTCTACGACTAGAACAGCATTGTTTCACTCAACTCTGTGTCTTCCTTTTTTGACATAAGGCCCTCAGTCTAATAAAGAAAACTTCAGAAAATAGCATTTCTCAAAAAAAAAAAAAAAAAAGAAAGAAAATTATTTGAGGGACTTTTCTCAGTTTGACCAAGTACCATGCAGGATGCATAGAAGGGTTTCATTTCACAGAATGGAAATATTAAAACTTTGGAATTCAATTTCTGTGAATCCCTGGTGAAGAAATTCTTTGCCTCTAGGTGATACTCATAACTTCTTTCAAATAGTCCTCTATACTCATATGGATATGGATCCTGAACATTGGGGCTGGTGGATTAGTGAAGAAGACTCTGAAATTAACTCTTCAACTTCCATATTTTTTGTTTCTTACTATATATAATTGGAAGGAGACAAACATATTTCTTTGTTCTATTTCTTCTTCTCCTTCTCTTTCTCCTTCTTCAGATTGAAAATTTCTCCTATTTTATATTTTCTTGTCTCTGCCCTGAAAGGTGAGTTTCAGATGGACAGCAAGCTAGTGGCAATGGCTGCCTTTGTGCATTTTAAAGAAACACTGTGGTACTGTGTAGACCTCACTCTTGGTCAGAGAATTTTAATATTAAGTTGATATTTACAAAATATTAACACTGTAAAACAACTACTTTAACATAATCCTGAAGTACTCTGCTGCATTTTCTAAACCAAACTGTATATCTGTATATAAGAATTTCCATGAGGAATTCAGGAGGTTGAGGCAGGAGGATCAGAAGTTCAAAGATAGCCTCAGAAACTGAGCTATGTCTTGGTCAACTGAACATGACCTTGTTTTGAAAAATAAATAAATAAATAAACAAACAAACAAACAAATAAATAGATAGATAGCGTTCAGGTTGCAGCCTAGTGATAAAGTACTCGTGATTTCAATCCCCAGTACTAATAAATTAAAAAATAAATAAAATTCACATAGATATGAGAGAGGGGACTCAATGTCAAGTTGATTTTTAAATAAATCATATTTTTAAAATATTTCAAAGAAATACAGGACTTGACAAGTTTCTAATTCTCTTCGAGTTTTGTTTTCTCATCAGTAAAATATCAAAAAAGACTTACATTTTCCCAGTACTTTAATCAAAATGTTAATATTTTAAGAAGGGTATTATAAGTTTCCAAATCACTTTAAAAAATATTCTCATTTTCTTTAAACTTCTCACTAAGGTAGAAAGTTTCCTCTTAAGCATGCTTGAACATTCACTGTCATTTTATTTGGAGAAACCACCAGTAATTAGTTCAGATTTGGAATTCATTGTCACAGCTTGTACTTTCTAAGCTTTTACCCATATGAACTGCACTCATTTCCTTTGCACAGCTTGACCTTTTCTAATTAATGCACAGGATTGCTTAACTGCAACTTGCATTGACGTGCTGTGCCTATCAGGAACTGAAAAAATTCTAGGTCTGTAAGTTTCCAAAGCACTTGCATTGAAAAAAAAAAAACGGATCTTTAAAGTTTTAGTATGCTGGAGAGTCCTAAAATTATTTTGGTTCATGATTTCCTGTTTTCAGAAGTGAATAAGATCTATTCTGTTTCTAAACACTTTTGTTTTCCTAAATCAATGTAAGTGATTTTGTTATTTAAAATTAGTCTTTCCAAACTGTGGATGCAATCGTTGTTTGCAAACAGATCAGAATAATGGATTTTTTAAAAATTTAAGCTGAAATGTTTAAAAATTATTGAGATCTTATAAAGTAATAGAAAAGAATGATTTAAAGCAACATGCAAGCAATATACTTTTTTTCCCCTTCTTCTTTTTATTATTCTAAGTCTAGAACACTTCTTATCTCTTAGGAGGTCTCCACATTGTCACAAAAGATAAGATAGAAAATGATGGAAAGCTCAAAAACACATTGTCAATTATAACCACTGAATAAATTCAGGCATTTGGGGTCAGTTCACAAGCTACTTTTGTGGCAAGCTCCTAAAGCAACTAGAAAAAACAAACTGAAACCCTTTCACATGGTGTGGCTGGTATTTCCATTAAGGTCTTTTGGCATCCCTCAAGAGTTCACATCAAAATAATTAAGAACATAAAATAAGCAGAAACACAAAAAGTTGGCAAGTACCTTTTTTTCCCCCTCCATCCTCACATTACTAATCACGATTACAATGAATGACCCAAGAAAATGTATCAACGTTAACCTATAACTTCCATTATTTTCTGGCACATCCATGTATGTACTTTCAATTTAAGAAACAATTTAATGAATTAATCTCTCTTAAGGGGGAAAAAGCTCCAGGTTGTAATACTAAGTTGTTGAAGGCTGACCTTGCCCTTTCCTTAGAAAAATATCCACAGCTAGGAGAGCAATGCCCTGAGAGTCAGTAAGGTAATTGCTTGCTGTTTTAGATGAACTCAGCAAATTTGAGAACAGGAACATTAGTACCATAAATCTTGGAAGAAGAGGAAGCTAAAATTTCTATACAATATCTGATCCCTTTCAAATGAAAGAAAATGGTAATAGCTCCTTGGTTGGAGGAATAAGTGCAAAACCAACATATTTTATATTTGAATTTTTGAATGTTTCCCCATATCTTAAGAATTCTAAGTAGAAAAAAAGATGTAAAATCATATTTTAAAAATACTGTTTTTAACAAATATTACAGTCATAAATATACATTTATTCTGCATGTCCTATGTATGATATTAATGATACTTCACTTTAATACATTTTTATTTCATTTTACTTAACATGGCTCTCAATAAGTTGTCCAGGCTGTCCACAAACACATAGGATCAAGTGATTGTCCCCTTTGAGTGTCCCAAGTAGTTGGGCCTTTAAATGTTCAATTTAATTTAAATTTAATTACTACACATTAATTTAAAATTAAATAAAATGTTATTCTAATTAGCATAATTTCCTTAGAACTACCACTCTTTAAAAAACATCCCTAGGGCTTTGGGACATCCTCTAGGGCTGACTCTAGTTTCCAACCAGCTTGTCCACTACAATAACCCTGAAATTGCTGCCATAACACATTTGCTCAGAGGCTGCCTGAAGGTACTTATGAGAAATCACTACTAATGGTGTTCCCTGTGAAATTCCAGTTCCATCACAACGTGCACCTTCTAAACATTCTCATAACTGACACGCTCAGGTGACAGAGGGTGCTAGACTGCACGTGGTGCCACTAGATAGACCTATCCACAGCTCCTTGTGACAAATTGTCACTTAGGTTTCTAAGGAACAAGGCTTATTTTCTTTGCCTCCCAAATCGAGGTTAGCAAAGCTTTTGAGTTTTTGTTTTGAAAATTTGAGTATAGTGTCAACTAAGAAAAAAACAAACTGAAAATACTCCCCTTCCAAAAGAAAAATTAAAAAATATAAGAAAGGTTAATTTATTATCTAAGCCAGAAACTATGAACATTTAGGTTCTTTCTAGATATTTGTTTTTTTCCTCCTAATATTCACCCAAGACAATTATTTTTTGAAATTAAAATACGATTATCAGACTTAGAACATAATCTGACAAATATCAATATTACTATTACTAAGCAGTAACAGAAATTTTAATATTTCTGTTAAAGGTAACTTGTGCTCCTTCTAAACCAATAAACCTGTACTTGCTTTGAATTTACATTAAAAGTGGCCATTTTTGGTGATTGTATTTTTCTGAAGTAAAGACATATTTTTTTTCTAAATCAGAAGAAAGAGAATAGTGAGAGGATAGTCTGGAAGAAGATAAAAGAGAACATAAGTTAAAGCAGTCTTTCCTGATTTATGGAAGTATGTGCATCTCTGTGAAATTTTAAGTAACCTACAAACCTTTTATTTTAATACATCACATGTATTAAAATAAAATATCTATTACAACATGATTGCATATTGATATTGTAAAGAGTTGTGAAAATATGAGAGGTTTACAACTATTTATACTTACCATGTCTCATATTATCATTTGTCACTAAAAATGTAGGTGTTGCAAAATGCGGAGGCACACACTTGTAATCCCAGTGGCTAGGATGGCCAAGTGCCACAGTCTGGCTGCTCTGCCGCAGCCTGGCTGGCTGGGCAAACTAAGGGGGGTGGAAAGGGGGGAACGACTAGGAACTTGTGTATATTGATACAGCAAGAGTGGGAGCCGTTTATTGTAGGACAGGAGGGGTATTTATACATTCCACACAGCTTATCTAATTAACATAAACTAGATACAGCAGTCAACCAATAAGGAATCTCCACACTTAATGGCTCGCTGGCTACTTCACAAACCACTCCCTCTGGCAAAATGCCAGGTGCCATCTTGACTTGTTTACAGACCCTAACAGCCAAGAGACAGGAAGATCATGAATTCAAAGCCAGCCTCAGAAAATTAGTGAGTCCCTAAGCAAATCAGAGAGACCCTATCTCTGAATAAAATATAAAAAGTGCTAGGGATGTGGTTAAGGGGCTCTGAATTCAATTCCCCGCCCTCCCCAAACAACAACAACAATAACAACAACAACAACAAACCCTAAGTGTCAGAGCTCTGAAGCTGAGTTCACATTTATACTGTGCAAATACTAATACTGGCATTCTTTGCACTTTTTTTTTTCCTGTATTGAGGAGATTGAACTCATCCCCTGTCACACACTAGGCAATTGCTGTATTAATGAGCTACATACTCAGCCTCATTCATTGGACTTCCAATATTTCATCTAAGAATAGTTATAGTAAAATACTTCAAAGTATTTTTGCTTAGCTGATTGACAATAAAAAAAACTTTCAGTGAATGAGTGAAATTATGAATATGATAGAATTGTGTGCATAGGCCAGTGAATGAAGCTAATAGTGGACTTAGTACTCGGTAGAGTGAGTTTTAATGACTATCTTTGTGATTTTAATTCTCATCTCTGGTTTTTCTGCAAAATACCTCTGGTAAACGCGAATTTTTGCTCTATCATTACAGAATAGTGAAATTAGAGGTAGAGTGTACACAGACAATTCTTGAAGTGCCCAAAGAATTCCATTCACTTATTATGTATTCCTTTTTCACGTAGCTGCCTAGCTAATGTCATTTCTGATAGGTTAAGCGACCATCTAGCACTTGCTTGGTCTTGTTTCACATGGATATGTGTTTATGTTATAAGCAACATGGGGCATGGCAGCCATGTCCCCGTATCCTTCAGAGACACAGTCTTCCTTCTCTACAGCGATCAGTACATGTTCCTCTGTCTTGAGTTTCAAAAAAATTTCTCTATGTATGTTTTTTTTTTTTTTTTTTTTTTTTTTAATTCTCACTTTCCCCTTCTATTTTTCTTCTTCTCATTTGTCTGCACAACCTGATTTTTATTTAAATCCTTAACCTGATCAGGCAGCCACCTCTCTTGGGTTCCTTAATAATAGTGATCTGCCACTGTGAGGTCTACATAGGAAACTCAACATCCCAAGGAGCCTCTGCTGGTCTAGCAGAGCAGCTAGAGCTGCTTTTGGTGTTTCTCCACTGGTTCTGCCTTCTCAAATAAATTAAATGAGGCTGCTGATAACACAGAGCTCTCCCTGCTCAGTTATTCAGTTGGGAAACTACCCTGCAATCAAGAATCAAACCAGGTGAAATAAGAGTGACCTTTTTTGTTTGTCTAATAGCTTCTCAGGAGACATAATTAGTAAAAGCTTTGATAATGCAGAATAGAGCAAACTATTGGGATGTAAATAGGCAGAAAAAATTATACATTTTCGTAGACATCTTCAACTGCATCCACAGCAGCCAATTCTTCTGTGTATCTCTTTGGTATCATTTCCGTGTGGCTTACTATGAATTTGTGCAAAATTAGAAATTTCTCAAGGAGACCTATGCTTTAAATTGTCTATTGCTTGAAGCTTAAAATCTGAACTCCAAAAGCTTGTTTTAATGTGTACTTCTTCATCTTCATTCCTTTTTCTCAAATAGGTGCAAAATATGAGGAGCAGTAGTGCTCAGAATTGTATGAGGAATATTGCTATCATAGCTAAGATATTAAAGGAGTTAACATCTTATTGCTATTTTTTTGCAACCATAGAAGACAATCCATACCTTTAAAATTTATGATCAACTTTGGATTTCATTTTAAAGCAAAAACCATATAATATTTTTTTTTATTTTATAACTTTGTGTGATCAAGCCAGGTTGAACATCATTACTTTGTTGACTTTCAAGTTAATGTAATTTCAAGTAATCATTTCTGATGTAGACCATTGTTTTATTTTTCAGTCCTATAAAATTCATATTTGAAAAATGTTGCTGCTTGTCAGTTATTTTGTCATGTATGATCCAAATTACTATAGGGTACTTCTTTTACATGTTTAGGGTTTTTTTTTTTTTTTTTTGTTTGTTTGTTTGTTTGCTTGTTTTGCTTTTGTTTTTTGTTTATTGGTTGGTTTTCATTTGGTACCAAGTATTGAACCAAGGAGCACTTGGCCAATAAGCCACATTGCCAGTCCTTTTTAATTTGTTTATTTTGGGACAGGATCATTCAGAGTTGCTTAGGACCTCACTAGGTTGCTTTTAAAAGATGATGCTTGCTTTTAACTTGAAATTCTCCTGCCTCCCTCCCAAGGTACTGGGATTACAAGTCTGCACCCCATCCCAGCTACATATACAGATTTAATATAAGAATTGAATTCTTATTCTGCCATTACTTTCATACTAGATCACTTAATTTTAAATTGGTATAAATATTTCCCTGTGTCTAGGTCTGGGTATGTGGGTTGGAGTCATTCTTACTCTTTATGTGTATATAAGAAAGGGGGAACAGAAGATAGTAGGGGGACTAATTAAGAGAAAATTAATTCTGCAGTATAAGGTTCCAATTTTTCTGATTTGTTATATGTATTATTACAGTTTATTTTGCAGACAATAAAGTGTCAGAACTCAAGAGTCAGGATAAACAGGATATATTAGTGGTTATCATAATGCAAGGATTCTCAAATACAATAACAAAAAATTACCAGAATTTTTGTGTTCCGAAAACAAGAAATTAATTGTGAGGTGATCAGATGATCTCCAGGAAGATAGATAGGCCTCTATGAGCAACCAATATGGATAGCTGTATGGAGATTTCTAAGAAAACTTGGAATGGAACCACCATTTGACCCAGTCATCCCACTCCTAGGTTTATACCCAAGGGACTTAAAATCAGCATACTATGGTGACACAACTGCATTAATGTTTGGAGCAGCTTAATTCACAATAGTTAAACAATGAACCAACCTAGGTGACCTTCAACAAATGAATGGATAAAGAAATTATTGTATAAATACACAATGGGAAATTATTCAGCCTTAAAGAAGAAAAAAATTATGGTATTTTCCCAATTATGGATGGAAGTAGAGACTATAATGCTAAGAGAAATAAGCAAATCCCAAAGAACCGAAGGTCAAATATTTTCTCTGACTCTCTTGACATGCGAATGCTAATTTACAATAAGGGTGGGGAAGAATAAAGGTATTTTGGATTAGACAGAAGACAGTGCAGGAAGGGTTTGGGGGTAGGAATGATAGTAGAATGAATCGGACATTATTACTCTATGTACATATATGATTACATGACCTATGAAACTCTGAATTATATGCACACAGACAGATGAGAAGTTATAATCCATTTATGTATAATGTGTCAAAATGCATTCTACTGTCATGTGTAACTAATTAGAGCAAATATAAAATATTTAAATAAAAAAATTGGTGTGTAATTAAAAAAAATGATAGGCCTCTAGGAAGCACATTTGTTCCCTACACTAGAATTCTTAGGGAGATATATGACAGACACAGAGCAGAAGTAGAGCAAAGTCAATGATTTCATAGATTCTTTGGCCAAAGCACATAAACCATAGATCAGTTGTATATAAAGAAGCTCTTTTTAGGGCTGAGGTTGTGGCTCAGTGGTAGCATGCTTGCCTAGCATGGGTTCGATTCTCAGCATCACATATAAACAAATACATGAATAAAGGTACATAAATAACTATTAAAAAATTTAAAAAGAAATTCTTTTTAGAAAACAAGGCAATTATAAGAATGAGAATTATAAGGTCTCATAAGTAATAATATCATATTTAACTAGAAAATGTTTGAATGGGATTTAACTAGACAATATTCAAATACATTACAGTATATGGAGAACCATGCAGCTTTAGATAATAATTTGTCTATAACATTATCACACTTGGATAATGATGCAGCAATAGACACCAATGTTTAGTCATCTCTGTTGACAGAAGCAAATGTGTATAATAGTTTCTGTCAGTGAAAAAACCAAAGACAGTGACACTTGATATATATATAATTAAGTTTTTGCAAAATTATAATATGGAGAGGAAAGAAAAAGAGAAAGAAATGTGTGACCAAATAAATTTTTCCCTGAAGTTTTTTTTTTTTTTTTTCCAGTGAGAAAGGAGAAGAAACCCAACAACTTGTTTCTAAGGTGTATGTAAACAGATTTTCTAGCCCAAATTAATAATATTTGCTTTCTCAAATTTTAATACAATTAGGTGAAGTATGAAAAGTCAGTTACCTTCCCTATTTTTATTATTTTTAACTTTACTCATGGTCTTTTTAATACAGAACATTTCAAGTTGACTATAGTAAATCTGACAAACTTTATTCTCATCTTAGATTTTCTTTTTAATGTCTTCAAGTTATTTCAAGCATGAGTGTTTTACAACTGAATTTGTTTTGGCATAACTAAAGATAAGTACCTATTATTTGACTAAAAACAATTGTATTATATCTGTACACTTTGAATTCCAGTGACATTATTATAGATGTCTTTTCATAATAAACCCACTTTCAAACTTAAATACTACATCTCCTACTGACTGTATTTTCCCCAATATATACCACAGATTTAAATGTTGAAAGAATTTAAATAACCATTGAAATTTAAACAGTGCATAATCTTATGACAGGTAATTTTTAGAGTATCAGAAATCATTTTGTATGTGATTTAAACATTTACAAAAACAATCATTCTCTACCAGGACTAGTGCTGCTGGTCTGTAATCTCAGCAACTTGAGGGGCAGAGGCACAAGGATTCCAGTTCAAAGCCAACCTTAGCATTTTATCCAGGCCCTAAGCAACATAGTGAGACTCTGTCTAAAAATAATAATTAAAAAAATATCTGGGGATGTGGTTCAGTAGTTAAGTCCCCCTGGGTTCAATCTTCAGTAACTACCACATCTCAAAAAACGTATTCATCTTAAGTAAAGAACATGTGTGTGTGTGTGTGTGTGTGTGTATGTGTGTGTGTGTGTGTGTGTGTGTGTGTAGAAGCAATTTTGTTAAATAGGTTAAGAACTAAGTAGAAAATTTAAGTGGATTTTTCTGGTGAAGGATGTATCCTCAGTGCTTTTGATTACTCACTCTGAGGATTATTAATGAATCTGAAAGGGTTACAAAATTGAATCTAAAATTATCTTTTATATTCTCTTCATGGACTTGTAATTTATATTTTATTATGCATTAAAATTAATAATAGTACATTTTAGACATTTGTTACACTTGAGTTAATATAATTATGTTAAGAAATGCTACCCACCACAGTCCTCTAACTCCCATCACCTGATAAAATATTAACTGGTGTTTAAAGTTTTGAGTGTGTGTGCGTGTGCATGTGTGTGTATTCTAAAGTATAATTTTAAGTTGTAAAGCCATGCATGATGTTCTTTCCTTGTGTTGAAAATACAATCAATTTTGCCAGTTCCCGTTCAGATGAATTAGTTCTTCATAAGCTTTGATGGGAAATTCACTTAGCAGATTAATGTAACTTCAGACCATTACACATAATGGTGGTCCAATTAATTCACTAAAACTTTGAGCACACTCTGGATAGTAAACCAAGGAAAAATTAATTAACTTGGTGCTGTGTATCACATTACATACAGAAGTGAATCATATGAGTATAAATTATGCAAATTCTTTCTTTTTTTAAAGTAGTAGCAAGTATCTAATAGAGATTAGTCGTAAATTTCATAATTATTAGAGATTTTATTTTACACAAATTCTGTTATAAAAACATCAAATAACTATAAAAAAGTGTGCTATCATGTACTTTGTAACTGAAGACAGTATACTTTGATATATTCAATAATGAAAGCAGTGTAATTTGAACTATAGGAAAGAAAAGCATTGCAAACCTATTAGATAAAATAACCCAATAAAATAGGTTGATGTTATAAAAGTAATTACCTTTACAAATTCTCATCTATTCAAATGTCAATATAGAACATATAAAATGAATCAAAAAATACAACCATAAAGTGTTTTATATTATCTTCAGAACATACCTCTATTTATGCCTTGATTCTAAATCAAAGTATTGTGTCCCCTATTTCTGTGTAAGTAACTGTAAGTCAGACATAGCTAAATGTAATTGCCTGCAGCAGTGAAAATCCCAGTGAAATAAAAAGTTCTCTGATTTCAGATCAGATTTCCCCCCTTCCCATTTATATGTAATTTTGAGCAAGTCACCTAATAAAATGAGATATTTTTAAGTATGGCCACAAATAGATAAACATCAAAACTTCAATTGTATAGGAGAATCTCATGAAAAATATATATTCCTAAAACTTTTGACAATAATCCATAAAAAAGTGAAGTTGTTTTAATTCTATTAAAATAAAGAAGACAACCCAGGAAGAGTTGATTTCCATTACCTATTAGTTATTCATCATCAAACTTATTTTGAACATAGGCTATATTTATGTAACATGTCTCTTTCCTCACCATCATGCTCTTGGTCATCTATCCACTTATCCATAATTTTTAGAAAAAATAAAAACAATTTTAAAAAATGTGTTCACTTATTCTTTTGCCCCTTCTGGAAACTGGTTAAGGGACTTGTGGATTGGGATAACTGTAGAGAAAGAAATGCAACATGACTTCAGGAGAGCAAAGGACATACAAGAATTGAATATTCCCAGGTGATGAAAGGAATGCAGAATAGTTCATGAGAGATGGTGAAGCAAGGTCCAAAAGCCTCAGAGAGCCCTGTGGAGCTGAAGTCACTTGGCATGCTCCATCTCGCATGGGGAAAATGGCTGTATCCCATGCTGATTTTCTTGAGCTGTTTTTTCCTTTTGTTGACATCATGTCACCATGTCATGCTTCTTACATGTTTTACCTCATGCAAGAAAACTACGCCTATTTCCAGAGAGTGAGTTAATGTATTTATGTATTTAAAATCACTAGGTATATTCTTCTCCTTTGCTCTTCATCTTTTCAATCACTCAGGAAATGTGTAATCTCATTATGAAAGTGTTTGGAATCAAGAAAGATTCTAGTGGAAAGGAAAGGCATAAATCACAGCTTCACATCTCTTATAAAAAAATACTTTTTTTTTGTTTCTTCAATATGTATATTTTGGTCAAATTTACATTAAATATTTTTTACATTTTAAAATTTTTATTTTAGTGCATTATATTTATATATAATATTGAGTTTTTTAACATAAATGCATATAACACTTTTTTCCATTTCAGTCCCAATACTACCCACTTTGCTTCCTTCCTCCTTCACCCTGATCCCCTTTTTTAATCTATTGGTCTTCATTTTATTTATTTATTTATTTATTTATTAGTTTTAGTTGACAATTATAGTTATATTTAAAATTGGAATGCATTGTGTTATATTTATATATGAACCTAGTATAATTTGGTCAACTTCATTCCCTAATTCTTTCCCTTTTACTCCTTTCCTCTCTCCCACTTTTTTCCCTTTCTACTTATTGATCTGCCTTGTATTTTTGTGAGATCCCATTTTAATACTTAATTTTTCTCTCTAGCTTTGCATATGAGAGAAAATATTTGACACTTGACTTTTTAAGTGTTGCTTTTTTCACTTGGCAAAACGTTCTTCATTCTATCCATTTACCAGCAAATGTGTAACTTAATTTTCATTTATGTCTGAGTAAAACCCCATTGTACATACATACTGCCGCAGTCTGGCTGGGCACAAATCACGAGCCACTGAAGCAGGAACAAACTTTATTTTTAAACTGCAGGAAAACACTTCACACAGCTCCCGGGGAATCCTCCCGAACGCGCCACGAGGCTTGTCCAGGAACCCCCAGCCGGAACTATCTCTCCCGGAAATCCCTCCTCCTGCACTTCCCCAACCAATGGGAACTCTCGGGGAATCCCCGGAAATCCCCACGAGAACTCCAAAATAGTGCGAGAACTCAAAAGTTGCGGCAGAGGCGGACAGGCAGAGGCGCCTGTCAATCAATACTGTTGGCAAAATGCCAGGGGCCATACAGACTCAGCCGTGGCTCTCAGCATCTCCCCCTTTTTGTTTAATTAAACAACAAGCAATGTGGCTTAGGGACCGTGCCTGTTAGGCAGTCCAATTCAACATATGGTCATTACCCGTCATCGGATGGACTGACCTCTAGGCGTCAGCCTCCTGTCTTAGGTTGGTACCACTGCAATTGGATCATACCCGTCACTGACTACCGGTCAAGCATACAGCCATACTTGTGGATAGGTCTATGCACCAGTGGGGGGGTGAGGTTCTTTGCCTCACCTCTGTTGGCCCCCAAATTTGGCCTTGGTGCCAGTGGGGGAGTGAGGTTAATGTGGCTTATGGACCGTGCCTGGTAGGTTGTCCAATTCAACATATGGTTCTTACCCGTCATCGGAAAACTGACCTTTAGGCGTCAGCCTCCTGTCTTAGGTTGATACCACTGCAATTGGATCATACCCGTCACTGACTACCGGTCCAGTATAAGCCATTGGCCCCCAAATTTTAGACCATCACTAGCAGAAGGGAGGAGGATGCAAAATGCCATGACACTAAGCCAATTGAGGGCTCCTTTGAAAAATTGTACCACCGGTGACACCATCAACAAAAATACTCCAGCACTACCACAATTCGCTATACCAACAGATAGTTCACAATGCATACAAGTGATACATAGTCCAGGCAAGGTCTGCAAGCAATTCAAAGCAGAGGAATCTGTCAATATGTCCATTTCCTCCCAAAGTAAATCGACTCCTTAATTGAGCATTACTTGTGGAGTTATTATTCATTGATGCATCAGTTTTTACAGTTTGTTGTGATAACTATCGAAGAAGCTGTAGTTTGGTTTTATCTTTGTCTTCACCGGCACTGGGATGAAGATAGGAGTTCTGGCAATGATGCTAAGAAAAAAAATTATGTAACATTCCAACAGGCACTAAGAAAACAATTTTTTGAACAATTTACATTATCCTGAACAGAATTATTAAATATAATGAGAAGGAAAGGTGAAAGTAAACAAACAGATCTGTTAACCTCCTATTTGTTCACATATTAAAACAATTTTCAACAGCTGTTTACCCAATCTAAATTAAACCATTAAAATCACGTGAATAAAAAAATTTGGATCCATTTATTCATGAGCGCTCCTCATATATGATATATGGACATACGCACATACAGACATACAACACAAAACAGAAGTGTGCACACATAACATACAACACTTAAGACAATAGTAAAGGCCTTGAAGCTTTACCTAGGTGAAATCTCCATTGCAATGCTTAAAAACTCCACAGTCAAAAAATAAAACTGATCAGAAAAACATTAACCTAGGTCTGTATGAGCTCAAAAATAAAATAGAACTTTATGATGTGGGAAAAGGCAAATAATAAAATAGCTATTGAAAAAAGCATCCTGGTTAATCACTGTCGCAGATGTAAGAATGGCCAAGCTGGAGTTCTGGATATCAGCTGTTATGGATTTGAGTCAAATCATCTTCTTTTCGATCTGTAGAAACTGTTTTAGTTAATCTCTCTGGAATCAAAATGGGCTGCTGTTCTCCCTGTGGAAAAACACAAACAGACGCCCGAATCCAGACAATCACTGGGTCAGGACCTTTCCATTGTCCTGTTAGAATATCCTTCCAAAGTACCTTAGGCTTATGTACATTTTTTGGACACATATGCCTTTCCGCAGCACTAAGCCCTGAGGAATCCAAATTTAAAAAGTTTAGAGTAAAAAGGGTTATTTTAAGTTTATCTTTTGGTGACATATACCCCTTTCCAATTCCCTCTTTTTGCTTTAGTAAGTACATTTTAATAGTTTGATGAGCTCTTTCAACTATGCCTTGTCCTTGTGGATTGTATGGAATTCCTGTTATATGAGTAATGCCAAATGATGAGCAAAATTGTTTAAAAGAGGTAGAAGTATAACCAGGACCATTATCTGTTTTTAACTGTTTTGGAACGCCCACAGTGGCAACATTTTGTAAGCAATGAGTTATAACATCTTTAGTTTTTTCTCCGGAATGAAGGGAGCCCATCAAAAATCCGGAAGAAGTATCAACTGTAACATGCAAATATTTTAATTTTCCAAATTGTGGCAAGTGTGTGACGTCCATCTGCCAAATATGGTTAGGTATCAGTCCTCTAGGATTGACTCCAAGATTAACTTGTGGTAAAAAGGTCACACAATTTTGACATTGTTTTATTATTTGTCTAGCTTGTTCCTTAGTTATTTTAAAACGCTTTTGTAAAGTATTAGCATTGACATGGAACCTTTTATGAAAATGTGTAGCTTCTTCTAGTGTAGAGAAAATATGTATATCATGTGTAGTTTTATCTGCTAAATCGTTGCCCAAACTAAGGGCTCCAGGCAATCCTGTATGTGCTCTGATATGTCCTATAAAGAATGGATCTTTTCTGTCCCAGATTAGACTTTGTATAGCAGAAAACAAAGAGAAAACATTAGAGGAAGGGGAAATCCTGCCAGCATCTTCAAGGGATACTATAGCATTAACTACATACTGACTATCAGAAAATAAATTAAATACAGATTCTTTAAACATCACAAAAGCTTGTAAAACTGCATTAAGCTCTACCTTTTGAGCTGATTGTTTGGGTACTAAAAATGTAAAAGTTTGATCAGGGGTAACTACTGCTGCTGTACCATTATTTGACCCATCAGTGAATACATTTGGAGCATTCATGATAGGGGTTTTTCTTGTCATTTTTGGAAAAACTACAGGATGCGAAGACCAAAAAGACAACAAAGGATTAGATGGTAAGTGATTATCAAATGAAACATTAGATTTACACATGATTATTGCCCAAGTATTTAACTCATTAGCTAACTCATCAATTTGATCCATAGTATATGGAGTAATAATTTTATTGGGAGAAATTCCAAACACTCCCTTTGCTGCTTTTATTCCTTTGAGTATTAATTGTCCTACAGCCTCAGGATACGTAGTAAGAATAGTGTTAGGAGAATAAGATAAATGTATCCACAATAATGGACCTTCTTGCCAAAATACTCCTGTAGGAATATTTTTTGTTGGTAGTACAATAAATAATAAAGGCAAAGTTATATCAATTCTATCCAAATGCATATTTTCCATATATGTTTCAATAATTTTAATGCCTTTCTTGCTTCAGGTGTTAACATGCGGGGTGAATTTGGATCTGATGGACCTTTTAGGATATCAAATAAAGGTCCCAACTCTCCTGTTGGTATGCCTAGATAAGGCCTTATCCAATTTATGTCTCCTAATAACTTTTGAAAGTCGTTAAGTGATTTGAGTTGATCTACTCGTATTTGAATTTTTGGTGGACGGACCATGGTTGAGGATAATAGAACTCCTAAATAATTAATTGGAAAATTTAATTGTACTTTATCTATTGCTATCTCTAGATTATAATTTTTTAATAAATTTGTAAGTGTGGCATAACATTCTAGCAATGTGTTTTTATCTTTGTGTGCTAACAATACATCATCCATATAGTGAAATATTTGTAGTTTAGGATTTTGATTTCTAAGTGGCTGGATTGCTTTGTTAACATAAATTTGACACATAGTTGGGCTGTTAGCCATCCCTTGAGGGAGTACTTTCCATTCATATCTCTGATCAGGACCTTCATGATTCAGTGCAGGGATAGTAAATGCAAAATGTGGACTATCCTCAGGATGAATTGGAATTGAAAAAAAACAATCTTTAATATCTATAGCTAAAACGTACCAGGTTTTTGGCAAAGCAGACAATTGAGGAATCCCCGATTGAGCAGGTCCCATAATAACCATCTCATTATTAATGGCTCTTAAATCTTGCAATAATCTCCATTTACCAGATTTCTTTTTAATGACAAAAATGGGAGTATTGTAAGGAGATACGGAAGGTTGTATATGTCCCTCCGCTAATTGTTGCTTGACCAGGTCATGGGCTGCTTGTATCTTTTCTTTAGTCAGGGGCCACTGAGGAACCCATACTGGTCTATCTGATTTCCAAGTAATTTTTATTGCCTCAGTGACCCCTTCTGAAAACCCAGTCCATGTCTATTTATTCCCTGATCTATTTGAATGGGTGCTGCTATGCCTTGTTCTCCTAATCTTTTTTCTTTCCTGAAACCTTGTCTAGCCCTAATAGTGGGCGCATTTGGATTGATGTTATTTGTTAATGTCAAACCTAATTGATCTAGGACATCTCGTCCCCATAAATTTATAGGAAGATGATCCAATACATATGGCTGTATAGTTCCTTCGCATCCTTCAGGATCCTTCCAATCTAATACCATTGCACTTCTATGGGGATTAGTTGCCACTCCTAGGCCTCGAAGCGTTTGAGTGGCTTGTTGTAACGGCCAATGTTGTGGCCATTCTTGACGAGATATGATGCTAAGGTCTGCACCTGTATCCAGTAGCCCATTAAATTCATGTCCTTGAATATTTAGTTTTAGCATGGGGCGAGAATCTAAATTTAAAGACAGCATAGCCCAATCTACACCTGTGGAGCCTAATCCCCTGGAACCTCTTTCTATAGTACTACTGGAAAATTTATCATGTAGGCTGGGTATTATTAATAACTGTGCTATTCTATCTCCTGGTGAAATTACTGATATACCCTTTGGAGAACTAGCTATAACTTTTATTTCACCTTCATAATCGGGATCAATTACCCCGGGACTTATCATAAGTCCTTTTAGCGTAGAAGAACTGCGTCCTAACAATAAGCCTACTGTTCCTTGGGGGAGAGGTCCTTTTACTCCTGTGGGAATGATTTGAACTCCCATCTCTGGAGTTAGTACTGCTCTGGCGGAGGCGCAGATGTCCAACCCTGCGCTCCCTCTGGTTCGTCTGATGAGAGATCTGATGGATAATGTGTCCTGGGCACTACCCTGATGGTATTGCTGGGTTCCTCCATGGTGTTTCTGGGTTCCTCCAGTGCCCCGTACATTTGTGGTCGTGGGCCCCGGAGCATTGGGCCCCCCTGTCCGTTTTTTGGCAATGGAGCTCGATGCCTTTCTCCACGATATCGTGGGTAAACACTTGGTCCTTGTCTGTTTTTTGATAATGGAATACCCTCTATGGTGGTTTGAGAACGGCATTCATTAGCCCAATGTTTCCCTCTACGGCATCGTGGGCAAATACCCGGTATTCTATTCGTTTGATATCTAGCTTTGTTAAACCCTCCTCCTATGGGGCAACTCCTTTTAAAATGTCCTGTTTGATCACAATTATAGCATGTTTTTGGCCTGGCATCTAAAGCCTGTTGTACTGCTGCTAAGACTTGCCCTTGTTCATTAATGTCTCTACATAATTTAATATATGTGTTTAAATCTTCATGTCTCCATGGTCTAATGACCTCTCTGCAACAACGATTTGCTTGGTCATAAGCCAGTTGTTTTATAAATGGCATTGCCTGTTCTGTATCCCCAAAAATTCTAGAAGCTGCTTGAATAAGCCTATCTACAAATTCAGCGTAAGGTTCATTAGTTCCTTGTATTACCTTAGATAATTGACCTTGTAAACCTCCATGCCCCTGTAAAGTTTTCCATGCCCTAACCGCATCTACAGCAATTTGTGCGTATACGCCAGGATCATATTCAATTTGTTGCCGTTGACCCTCATAAGGTCCTTTTCCTAACAACATATCTAGATTTCTTTGAGGGTAACCGGCTGCTGCATTTCGCCCAGCTGTCTCCCTGCAAAATTCTTCATTGGAAACCTTCCATAACAAATATTGTCCTCCATTTAGCACAGATTTACACATACTAGCCCAATCTGCTGGCGTCATGTCCAAGTTGGTAATGGATTCGACCATGCTTACAGTGAACGGTGCTTGAGGACCATAGGTTGTTACAGCCTCCTTTAACTGCTTCACTGTTTTGAAATCTAAAGCACGGTGAATTCGCTGCCCTCCTGCCTGCTCAAGTACAGGGCATGCTAATCTTTGAGGTCCTGTCTCAGGATCCCATCTATCAACTACGGGGTTTGAGGGCCACTCAGCTATCTCCATAGGGGGAGCTGTTGGTTGAATTACGCCCTCTGATGATAGAACAGTGTTAGTAGCAGCCTCCTGTTGTAGCTTTTTCCCTAATAGCTGTTTCTCCTCTAAGCTTTCTTCCTTTAAATTTTCTTCCTCTGTCTGACTAGCTTGAGAGACCTTCTCTTTTGCTTGATCTAAAATGTCTTTCTCCATGGTCTGAACCTCTAACAATTTACTTAACACTCTTTCAGTTTGTTTTTTACTAATTTCTAATCTGTTATAAAGATAACGCAACCCAATAAGATAACACAAAACAAAACCGAAACAGAATGAAACAAAAACGGAACAAAAAATTGTTGTATCAATTTTCCTATTTTCTTGATATGTGCATTTGTGGTCTATTTCTATCTCTTCCTCAGGGGTGAACAACTTCAAACCTTGAGCCAACCATTTTTCCCAATCTGCCTGAGAAAATTCTAGGGATAGGCAGCTTGAAACAAACACAAAACAAATCAAAACAAGAACACATTGTTTTTTAAAATGGTCACCCATTCTCTCGCCTTCCCTTAGGGGCAAGTAATTTCACTTACCCCGAAGCTTCAGACATTCCCCGTACGGGCCACCAAATGCCGCAGTCTGGCTGGGCACAAATCACGAGCCACTGAAGCAGGAACAAACTTTATTTTTAAACTGCAGGAAAACACTTCACACAGCTCCCGGGGAATCCTCCCGAATGCGCCACGAGGCTTGTCCAGGAACCCCCAGCCGGAACTATCTCTCCCGGAAATCCCTCCTCCTGCACTTCCCCAACCAATGGGAACTCTCGGGGAATCCCCGGAAATCCCCACGAGAACTCCAAAATAGTGCGAGAACTCAAAAGTTGCGGCAGAGGCGGACAGGCAGAGGCGCCTGTCAATCAATACTGTTGGCAAAATGCCAGGGGCCATACAGACTCAGCCGTGGCTCTCAGCAACATACCACATTTTCTTTATCCATTTGTCTTTCAGTGGGCACTGGGGCTGATTCTATAATTTGACTATGGTGGATTGCTCTGTTATACATTGGTAGGCATGTATCATTATTATACTATGCTGATTTTAGTTCTTTTGAATAATGGATGAAAATTAGAAATCAACAGTAAGGAAACTCACATAAACACGGAGTTTGAGCAATATTCTTTTAAATGAGGAAGGGATCAATAAAGAAATGAGAGACATGTCTCTTCAGGTCCTTGGCCAATTTATTGATTGGGTTTTTTTTTTTTGTTTTGTTTTGCTTTGGTGATTAGCTTTTTGAGTTCTTTATATACTCTTGAGATTAGTGCTCTATCTGATGTGTGAGGAGTAAATATTTGCCCCCAAGATGTAGGCTCTTTATTCACCTCACAGATTGTTTCTTTTGCTGAGAAGAAACTTTTTAGTTTGAGTCCATCCCATTTATTGATTCTTGATTGGGGTCTAATCTCACATGATGGAAATTAGGGCCTACTTTTTCTTCTATTAGATGCAGAGTGTCTGGTTGTATTCCTAAGTCCTTGATCCATTTTGAGTTGA
The DNA here is from genome assembly GCF_047511675.1 of Marmota flaviventris. Classification (NCBI taxonomy): domain Eukaryota; kingdom Metazoa; phylum Chordata; class Mammalia; order Rodentia; family Sciuridae; genus Marmota; species Marmota flaviventris. The sequence continues at coordinate 7,449,451 of NC_092519.1, forward strand.
GTTTTGTACATGGTGAGAGATAGGGATTTAATTTCATTTTGTTGCATATGGATTTCAGTTTTCCCAGCACCATTTGCTGAAGGGGCTCTTTTCTCCAATGCATGTTCGTGGCACCTTTGTCTAATATAATTTTAGTCTTGTGGGTTAATCTCTGTGTCCTCTATTCTGTACCATTGGTTTGTGAGTCTGTTTTGGTGCCAATATCATGCTGTTTTTGTTACTATTGCTCTGTAGTGTAGTTTGATATCTGGTAGAGTGATGCCACCTGCTTCAGTATTTCTGCTAAGGATTGCTTTAGTGATTATGGGTCTCTTATTTTTCCAGATGAATTTCATGATTACGTTTTCTATTTCTATGAGGAATGAATATGTTCACCATCACTAGCAATTAGAAAAATACAAATCAAAACCACTCTAAGATTTCATCTCATTCTAGTCAGAATGGCAGCTATTATGCATAAAAACAACAATAAGTGTTGGCAAGGATGTGGGGGAAAAGCTATACTTATACACTGCTGGTTGGACTACAAATTGGTGCAGCCAATATGGAAAGCTATATGGAGATTTCTTGGAAAATTGGGAATGGAACCATCATTGGACTCAGCTATCCCTCTCCTCAGTCCATACCCAAAAGACTTAAAAAAAAAAAAAAAAAACATACTACAGGGACACAGACACATCAATGTTCATAGCAGCACAATTCACAATAGCCATATTGTGAAACAGATAAAAAAATGTGGCATATATACACAATGGAATATTACTCAGCAATAAAGAAATCATGGCATTTGCAGGTAAATGGATGGAGTTAGAGAAGATAATGCTAAGTGAAGTTAGCCAATCCCAAAAAAACAAATGCCAAATATTTTCTTTAATATGAGGAGGCTGATTCATAGTGGGATAGGGAGCGGAAACAGGGTAGAGAGGTTGGAGAGGAGGGGGCGGGCATAGGGTTATTAATGATGGTGGAATGTGATGATCATTATTATCCAAGATATAGGTTTGAAGACATGAATTGGTGTGAATATACTGTGTATACAACCAGAGATATGAAAAATTGTGCTCTATATGTGTAATAAGAATTGTAACGCATTCCACTGTCATATATAAATAAAAAAGAAAAAGAAATGATAGGAGAAATAAAAAAAATTTCATATTTGCATCTTGAAGGAATAAGACACACCAATCCAAGAGTAAGGCCCTCCATCCTAGGATACAAAAAAGTATTTCAATAATTTATCTTAAAAGTAGATCCTTCCCCTGTCCATCCATGGGTGACAAAGCACTTCAATCACAGCCTAAATCTTGATAAATACCTTGTTAGATTCTAAGAAAAAGACCCAGAAAAAACAATCCTGAATCCTGCTTCAGAAGCACTGTGAGATAGTTTAAATACATTTTTTTGAGCTGCTAATTTTGTGATAATAGGTGTCTGTTGAAGCAGTAGATAATTCCATTTCTCATCTTTTTAAAAAAAGATTAATTATGACTTCTTGCCGATAGTCACTGATGAAATGATCCTCTTGTCATTAAAAATGTTTAAAAGAGGGCTGGGATTGTAGCTCAGTGGTAGAGCACTTGCCTTGCATGTGTGAGGCACTGGGTTTGATCCTCAGCACCATAAAAATAAATAAGGATATTGTATCCATCTACAACTAAAGAAAATATTTTTTAAAAGTTTAAAAGGCACTGGAAACTGCACTTTTATTCATATAAAAACATATCATAGAATACAAACAAAAAATAAACATTTTATAAGCTTCTGGATAGGATCTTTCCTAAATATAATTCATGATATCCATAAAATTCGGTAGTTTAAAACAAGTCTTATTTATGTTCCATCAGGCTATGCTATATAAAAAATGCTATAGTTTCAGCATGATTTATCCCTTCTGAAAATCGTGTTGAAATTTGATTATAGTTGTGGCAGTATCAAGTAGATCATTAACAAAGATTAAAATAGCTCTGAGACCACTACCCAGTGGCACATATTTGTAATCCCAGGTACTCAGGAGGCTGAGGCAGAAGGATCACAAGTTCAAGGTGAGTCTGGGCATTTTAGCAAGACCCTGTCTCAATTTTGAAAGCAAAAAAGGACTGGGGATGTAGATAAGTGGTAGAGCACTTGCAAAGCATGTACAGACCCTGTGTTCAATCTGCCTGTGCCTCCACTTTTCTACCATGATATGATGCACTGTGAGGCTCTCACCTTAGACTCTAGACCCCTTCCAAGACGCAGCACAGACATCAAGAAGATATTAAAAGCATTAATACTTCTATAGTGAGATTGTCTGTAGAAAAGCTTGTCAGAGAAGGATTCCAAAGCTTATCTAAAAATGCTATGAGTGTGTATGAAAAGGAGACTTGCTTGGGGTTTTTAGGGTGGTCAGGGAGTGGTACTTGGTGGGACTTCAGGTGTAGACACAGGCTTATAAAATTTGAAGCCCTGCCAGCACACAGGAGAGAGCACACAGACAATCTCATATTTGTTAGATTTTGACAGAAGAGGAAGTGGGAGGGTTGAGATTAAAAGTAGACACTGTGCATTAAAAAAAAAATACTGATGTCTCTTTATTACAATGGTAAGTTGCGTGATTGTTTCTTTCAGATTTCAACTCTGCTCTCTCCTTTGTGTCTGTAGTTTCCTGAAGGCTGCTCTGCTGAATGCTGATTTAGAAAGGACGTGCCTGGAAAACTGAGCTCTCCTCCAGAATTTTTTTCAATGATAGTGGAAGAAGCACATAGGGAGAGTTGAAGCACTGATATCTGGGGACTATGGTTAGGAACTGGCTACTTCATATTATATTAACTAAAATGAATCATAAACCCAGCCTAGATTCAAAGGATGGACGAGACTACTTTTATTAGTGGAAACCGCTGGAAAATTAAATTGCAAAGGACACACTTAGAAAGAGTGGGAAATGGAGCTAGTTTTGTAAACAATTTACTACAGAGCTCAAGGAAAAAAATAAATGATCTGCATTTAACTTGATGGCATACAAATTTCAGGACATGGAATTCAACTGAAATACAGGAAAAGTGTCACAGTTTATACCTCAGTTTCTTTCTGCTAATTCATAGGATCAGAACTAACTCATCAAAAATTTGAGTGGTCATTGTGTTACAATGGGAGTTGATTTTCAATCACTCTGATTTCTTCCTTGAAAATTATTGAATAATACCACCTAATGGATAGTGGCTGAAGTCCTTTTGAATCAACTTATTCAGAAATGAGAATATCCAAGGTAAGCAATGCACAGCAGAGATAGGGGACAGTGAAATTATAGAACCCTTAATTAAACTGACAGGTAGAAGCACAGGGAGAAACATTCCCCCAAACAATGTATCAATGGATTGCATTTTTTTGTCATTTATTTCATCAATTCATAGAATTAGAAAGTATGGCAGTAGTTGTAGGGATTTCCCATCTTGGCAGTCCATGTCTGAGTATTAAGAATCAAAATGGAAATTCAGTAGGCAGAATCTAAACATGCCCAACATTTATAATTTAATAAGAAAATGCAATGTGATACTAGATGTTAAACCTAAGCCTAGGATATGCATTCCTTTGAGAAACACAATGTTATGACCTCACTTTATCAGGATATTGCTGACATGAGGGCTGAGATTGTAGCTCAGTGGCAGAGCTTGCCTAGCATGTGTGAGATACTGGGTTCAATCATTAGCAGCACATAAAAGTAAATAAAGCCATTCTGTCCATCTACAATCACACACACACATACAAAGAAAATTATTGACATGATACATTTGAGCAAAAAGTAGTGGATTATTTCAGAGAAAAGTAAGCTATCCGAATTTGAGATAAGAGAATCTTGAATGTAATAATGATTAAATCAATGTCTTAAACAGAATCATGCTTAATGACAAATTACTAGCAGCAGCCTACTGAAAATTGAATATAAGCAGGTAATTCTCATTGCAATTATTTATTGATGTCCTGGAAGAACAATGAATAGAATTGATTGTTATTAGCTAGTTGTTTTATCTCAGAAATGGTATGATTGTCTACTTGGAAATTATACATATAGCAAAAATATGATTATAGCATACACAGTATTGTAAGCACTAACACAACTGTCTTATGATGTAAAATTACAGCAGTCAAAACTTTCATTTATACCACCAGTCACCAGATAGATATGTGTGTTTAGAACAAGGTGGAAACTAAAGTGGAATAGATTGTCTACATACTGATATGTCCTAAATAATAATGTTTTCCAAGAAGTTAAACCTAATGTGAATGTGTAGTACTGATCAAAATAAAAAAAAAAAAAAAAGATGATTATGTTCACGTCAAAATAATACTGTGAATATTTTTTAATCCATTTTTTGACTCTATTATATTATCATAAACCTAATACATATTTAAATATATGAAGTATTCAAAAGTTTTAATACAAGAGAAAAAATACATTAGAAACCAAATAAATTTGAAAAAAATGCAGAATTATTTTATTACCACATGCTTAAAAATACCATGGCCTTACAAAAAGTAAAATAATGTTATACTGGAATAGAAAAAAAGTATGTTCAATCAATTTAACAATGGAATGTGGCATACTTATATGGCATTCCTTAAATGCAAGTCCATATATATATATACATATATATTTATATACATGTAAATAGAATTTCACATAGGTATACCCAGACTGCTACAGCATTTTAAAACTAATGTTATTATTCTTTTTATATAAATAAAAATAGAATCTAATAATATTAAAACAATTTACAAAATAAGACAATTTACTATTAATGTATGTTGAGCTTTTATCTTCAGGTAAGTTTAATGTTTTTCTCTATACTTAGTTTTTAGGTTTTTTTTACAATGAATTGAATAAACTCATTCATTTCATAATAATCAAAAATTTTAAAGATGAGGGGTATGTTATTTAAAATGTATCAAATTTGAAATGTCTAATATATAATTTTATTATTTATTTGAAATATGAAACAGAAACCTAATGACTTGGCACCAACACAGAAAATATTATGCTTGTTGACTCCCTAACTTTGAAACTGTTTTGAATATTTATCTTTTTCTTTAGATATACTCATTCACAGATGGGTGTATCATTGAAGGGAAAAAGAGGCTTACAAAGTGAGCAAATTCCTACAAAATAAATTAAGATAATGTTCTTAGAACATAAATTATTCTATAAACTATCAGTTATCAAAATATGAAATGGAATTCAATCAGGAACCCACAAATCAAATGCATTTTCGTAATGATAAACACCATTTTAAATTATTCAGTCATAATAATTGTACAAAAGAATGTGTTTCACTTTCAAATTCCTATACGTTTATATATTGTGCATTGACTGTATGCACTCTTTTCTCTTGCCCTCTTCTCTCTGCCTTGTTCCCCTCCCTCTTCTCCTTCCCTAGTCCCACTTCTATTTTCACATATTTTTTTAAATCTTCCATGTATAAGAGAAAACATGCCACAGTTATGTTGTTTCTATGTTTAATTTTTCTCAAATGATAAATGACTGTTACATTCATTTTTCTTCAAATGATATGACTTTATTCTTTTTTTTAAAGAGAGAGAGAACTTTTTAAAATTTATTTATTTATTTATTTTAGTTGGCTTTATTCTTTATAGCTAAATAATGTTTCATTACGTATATAATCATGCTTTTTTTTGTCCATGTATTTGCTTACAGGCACTTAGGCTGATTCCATACCTTGGCTTCTATGAATAGTGCTGCAGTAAATACAAATGCACCTGAACCTTGTGTGCTGTCTTCATGCACTTTGGTTGTTGCCTGGGGTCACTTTTTTTGGGTACAGTCACTTTTATTCTCTTATAATTGTAGAATGCAGCTTTCTAAATGCTGCATGGTGAATGGCACAGTTGTTCTTACAACTTATGGAGAACATGGAATTATTTACTTTTATTTCTTATGCACACTGTTATGTCTCCTAGAACATCCTGAAAAAATCTAAATAGAGTCAAATTGATTAAGATAAATAATTTCCAGGGATCAATTCAATTGCCTTTCATAGTTTTTACTATGTAATTAAATTACAGCCACTGTTATCTCTTTAAATTCATTATTTCAAATAAATCTTTTTTGGTATCCCAAAGTTTTCCAACTACTTGTACAAAAACCACAAAAATATAATTTTCTTATCCTACAATACTTTAAGAATTTTTTTGAGAGCTTTCGTTTGTCTAGAACTGTTATTTTAGAATATCAGTTTCAATATATTTTTATAGTTAAAATATATATTTCTTAACCTACCTCTGTACAAGACTCAGTGGACTTAGAAAACATGAAATCAACACTTCAGAGTTCTCTTATTAAATATAGATCTGGTTTTCTATTTAAAATCCAAATTGTGTTGTATCTTTTCAAATGAGAAGTGAAAAACGCCATGGAAGCAACGTACTAGTGTTTCATTTCTGTCTTGGCTTTGAATACAGTACATCTTTTCAATTTTCTGTGTGAAGAATTTGGAAGTCCACACTATGAATTTACTCCTTGTCTATGAGGAAAGTGTATGTCTTAATGTTCAAGTTGAAACCTGAGTAAGAAACTTTTCTCCCTCCCACTCTAGGAAAGATGAATTCTACTGAAAGGATGAATGAAAGACGAATAATGGTAAATCAGATTAAAAGTTTATAAATACTTTCTTGAAAAAGTAAAGTGAGTCACTTTGTTCAAGGAAAACAACTGTCAGTACTTATTGTTAGAGACAAAATATATCTTTTAACCAAATTTTAGTATTTTAAAAAGTGTGTGCTGATGAATTCTCAAAATTGAAGGAATTTCTTAAAAATATCTTTATAAAATAACCATTTTATTTTTGATTAATTTCTTTCAGATCCAATAGTGATATTTAAAGAAATGGTATTGACTTTTGGAATAACTGTATAACTTTATGGAACAATATTTTCCAAAATGACCGATGAAAGTGTTAAAAGTAGTAATAAATCCATTTAAAGAGCACGATAGATATATTCATTTTATTATAACAGATATGACAACTTCAGTGGTATTTTTCAGATTATACTTCTTTGATTTTACCTTGTATCTAAATAAATATTCATATTTATTTTAAAGCTATTAACTAGCTCATCCCCTTCCCGAATTTCTGTATTATATTCCAACTAAAACAATATTTTATAACAGATCGAACGCTGAAGTAGATATAAAACTTTGGCTAAATTCTACTAAAGCAACTAATAAATATGTTTTTAAAAATGTGAAAAAATTAATATGCTTGATAATGTTTTTCTGTTTCTTTAGAAAACGTTTTTTTTTTAAAATGTGTCATTGTGTTAACAGGTAATTAGGTGATTGGAATTTTTAAATTAGTTAATAAAATAAAATTTAAATAATATGTAAAATTTTCTCCTAAATATTTCATACAATAAATATATATAGCACAAAAAATACATATTTGTAATTGTTTTTTCTTTAAAAATACAAATGGGTTCTGAATTGGAAATTTTTGAGAACTGCTGGCTTAAAGAATTTTAACTGAAAAAAATATTATGTGCAAAGAATTAAAACAAAAACAATAAAAATGACAATTTTCAAGACCGTGTAGAGAGAGATTTTATCTGATGTCTCCATTAATGGTATAGTGTAATAGTGAAATGGCTCTCATGTCATCATAATTCATTCATAATGAATATAGAATAATTATAGAAAAGGTTAGAATAGAAAACACAGAAACACATTTCTGAAATACTTCTATAGCTGAAGTGATTATTAAAGGTACTACTTAGATAATGCTTCACATATATGAATAGTTACTCTTGTGAAATCATAATTGTATAATTACTTTAAGATCATTTGAGTATTTGGCACTTGACTAAATGGGCTAATTTTTCAAAGATTAAATGTAAAAAGTGAAATAAAAGCGAATGATTATATTGTAGATTCCATTGTTATGTGGTTAAAATATACTCCTGCTGAAAAAAAAATAAAAAAAAAAATTATGAATTTAGATTTGTTTGAATATAGGACTAGTCAACCCCTATTGAAAACAGACTAGAAAACAGGGCCACAAATCAGCCTTTGTGAACCAAGGTTCCCACCTTATTCTGAAGCAAGGTTACCTCCCCCACTCCTTTGCTGTGGTTTTGCCTCCAATCTCTTACTGGATTTTAGACTCATTCCTAACTATTTTCTGCTCTTAATACAATAGTGTCTCTAGGCCGTAATTGCTATACAGTGATCCATTTTCATACTATCCTTTCAAAACACATCTCAATTTTAGACATTGTTGAACTTTAGCTACTGATGATGATATTGTTGTTTAAGATCATACTGTTGGTCAAAATCTATTCAAAGAACTACTTTTAACCTTATGGCTTAGTCCTATCTGAAAACTAGATACACAGTAGCTTAGAATCATGCCTCTGTCACCTACTTGTTCCTTTTGTTTCCTTGAACCAAACTTGTCTTTAGTTGAGGCCTTTCCCACATAATGGAGTCATTGTTGAATGGCACATTACATTGTCCATGTGTAAATAAGCACCCTAAAGACCTATGAACATCACAGAGTTTTCAAATCTCACAAATTCTTAAACTTTTGATAAGTACTATTTAGACTTAATGGAACAAAGAAAAGGAAGAAAAAGGAGTTGGGGAGGAGGAAGGAGGAAGAAAGAACACAAAGAATAAACATTCCAATTCCTTAAACCATGGGTGGAAAAGAGTGATTTTGGAACTTGAATTTTAATGTATACATACATGCTGTATGCATTTACAATGTTAGTCTCTTGATGGGTGAACAATGACTCTTTAATATAGGTGCAATTTTATTTCTTTAGTTAATCGGCTATACTTTACTTACTTTTTGTTGTTGGTGATTGTAGTTGTTGCTCCTGTTTGCATATTTTTTTTTTCATGTATTGTTATGAAAACTCCATATGAAAAGTTCAGATTATCTAACAGTATAGAGCACATTCAAGTTACCTAATTTCAATATTTTAAATATTCCTACACAAAATCTGATATGTATCGAGCACTAAAAATAATGATGGCCATTTATAACAGAAAATTCACAAAAAATCAATTCCTTAATTTTATTTATTAACTTATCAAATATGAGTTTGAAACATACAACGGCATGTAGACTTGAGATATACATTATTAAAAAAATTGCTCTGAGCTCATCAAAATAATTAAAAAGTTGTTCCTCTCATGGAGTTAATAGTTTCATAAGTTATATTAATGTTTCATGTGGTTTGTCAATGTTTAGTTGATTCTCTTGAATTCACAAGTTAGATGATTCTATAGTGTGATTTCATTGTAATGTTCCTTTCCAGTAGCAATTAAAGCCTCTTTTAAAAGAATAATTGCTTATTCCAGATAGGTTTCTATATGACAATCATCATTTGCTTAAGAGACTGACATTACCTGTGCAGATATCAACATCATTTTGGATTCTTCTTAATGGGAAGCTTCCTAGGTATTGCTTTAATTCTTCATGAATGTTGATGGAATTTTACTGACTTCTAGGTTTAATTATATATATATATATATATATATATATATATTAGTTTCAGATGGACAGAATGACTTTATTTTATTTTATTTTATGTGGTGCTGAGGATAGAACCCAGTGCCTCACATGTGCTAGGAGAGTGTTTTACCACTGAGCCACAACCCCAGCCCAAGTTTTAATTTTGTTAGGTTCTTTGGAGGCCTTAGTCTGTCTATTACATGAAATATGGAAGAGGGCTACAATAAATAGGTAGAATGGAAACAAGTGTTTATTTGATGCCCACCAGAGTCTTTGTCAGAAGAGTTTTCAGTTTCAAATTTGTTATAACACAGTATATTAATATATAATTTCCCAGTATTAAAATATGAAATTATATTATTATAAAAACATAAATTTATGAAATAATAGTTATTATAAACTGTAACATATAATTATGATTTCTGACATGTATTTTGAAAGAATGACTTTAAACAATGAGTTATAGTCCAGACATAACAAAACCCTTCCATATTTAAATTGTGCATGTTGAAGAAAGTGCTTGCATGATAGTAATGTTTGCTGAGGTTATATTGAATGAACAGTGTTCCTGAAACAGGAAATAAGTATATTTATTATACCTGCCCTATGTGTACTAAAAATGCATATATCAAATCAATGAATGAATGAGAGCTTCTTTTCCCTAAGCATATGCTTTATCGACTAATTGTATTAAATCTGTTATTATTTCCTAAGGGTTTTCTGTCTATGTAATTAAGGTGAGTTTATTATCCTGTCATTTAAATATGACACTAGACAAAACTATGATCTCAGCTTTTTCTTGTTATAATATTTGGAGTCACAAATCTAGTAAACCAAGAGCTATGCAAGTCTAGAATTTCACTGTTTTGGTAAATACAAATTTAAGTCTTTAATATAGAATATTTAGATATTGGAAACTCATTAGTAGACATGAGTGATTTGGTTACCTGTGCAAACTTATTTTAGAATTACCTGTGATCCAAAGTTTGAATTTTAAATTTTAGAGATAAAATATTTATTTAGAGCCGGGCATGGTGGTGCATGCTTGTAATCCTAGCTGCTTGGAGGCTGTGGCAGGAAAATTGTGAGTTCAAAGCCAGCCTTAGCAAAAGTGAGGTGCTAAGCAATTCAGTGAGACCTGTCTCTAAATAATAAACAAAAAATGGCTGAGGATGTGGCTCAGTGGTTCAGTGCCCCTGAGTTTAATCCTTGATAGGCCTATCCCCCCAAAACATTTAAAAAATTATTTAGGCTATTTAAAATTACCTTATGAAGTCTTAGTTAGTTGTCTATTCAGCATGAAATGGAAGCTATAAAATAAAATATGAGAAAAGACTGAATGCATTGACATGAATCCAGAACTGGCTTTTCCAAAAATAACAATATTTAAGAACAGATGAGCATGCACAGTTGTTTAAAAGTGTGAATGGGAATCACTGTTGACTCTATTTAAATTATGTTAGGGTCAGTATAAGCCAATAAAATAACCTATTGTACAGTGATTGTCAAAAGACCTATGGCTGTCTAGACACTGTAAAACTAACCCTTAATCATGAATTTCATATCCAGTAGGGGTTTCCAACAAATACTATGTGGTAGAGAAAGGGTGAAACTGAGAGAGAGGGAGAGGAATACAGAAATAATAGAGTAACAAAACATTGTAGGTAGGAGTTCCACAACCCAGTAAAATAACGTTGTGTTTGGGTTTTAAACCCAAATTCATAAAATTAATAAAAATTTCCCAAGCAAAAAAATCATCATTGATTTTAAGTATCTTTTGTCTAGATTATATTCTTTGTTTCTATTCTACTTCAGGGAAAAATTATGTATAGATAAACTAGGAGTTAGTTGGATCTTCTGAGATTAAATGAGTAACTACCCACATCTACTGAATGTACAGGATTGACTATTTCGACATGTACAATAATGAGAATGAAGTTCTACAGGACTCAAAGGCTCCAAATTGGTTTATAGGTAAAAATAAGTTCATACCTTTGGCATTTATTTACCTCACTTATCAACAGTAAGTGTAAAGCAGATAGTAAACAAGGGATTGAGAGAAAGACCTTTGCAAATAGAGTATCCACCCCACCCCCTTTATCTACTTGGGACATGTTCTGAAACTTCTGGTGGATGTCTAAAACTGCTTGACAGCAGCAAGCCCCATAAACACAATGTTTACTCCCACATGTTTGGACTTGTCTCTTACTAGTGGTAAGTGGATTGGTGTCACTCTTTTCAGGGTATTCCATGCTTACATCTTTGTATAGGATCAATGCTTTGTGTGCAACATGTAGCCAGCTATCAGAACACATATTCTGTCCATGTCTTCTATCCCCAAATTTAATGCTTTTTCTATTTTACCTAAACACTTAACATGCACTTGTGACTATAAATTTTGCAGCTGAAAATGAGACAGCAAAACCAGCACATTTTTTTCTTCCTTGCAATTATACATATAGAAGATATTCCCTTACTATAGATCACAGCAAACTCAGAATCAATAATTTTGTTTTGTTATTAAGTCCAAATGTTAAAGGAAGAACTTGACACCTTCTATTTGGTATATCCAAATCACTAACATTGTTATTTTTGTGCTTTGTTGTCATTAGTAGTAAAAGAAGTGTTGCCTGAATATAAGCCTTGTGATACTGTGATAGTTGATCTGATTTCCCAAATGGACAATAAGTGACCAGTAGGCAGGTAGCATCTACAGTGTGGAGAAGCCAGGCAAAGGAAAGATTTAGATCTTGACAGGTCAAATGGCAGAGATTTAAAACTTACGAATTATTTATTTCTGGAATTTTCCACTTCATGTTTTTGGAATACAGTTAACCAAAGGCAACTTGAATTGCAGAAAGAAAGTGAAAAAAAAAATGGATAAGGGGAACTATTATTATAGCATACCAACCAGGCAATAATGAACTATTTCATACTTCAGTCCTGATGACTATATGTAACCTCACTGTGAAAAAAAAACTGAGTCACCACTCATTTTCCATTTAAGTTATCTGAATTATATATAAAAGTAGTTTAAGATCCTCATAAATGAATTTGTTTGTATGATATTTGGATAAATTATCAGGATTATGTAGCTCACATTAAAAAATAAACTTTCCAAATAATCTGAAATTTATATTTAGTATTCAATCAATTCTAACATCACCTAAATTGAAAGATTTCTTATAAATTCTCAGGCATTATGGTAAACATTCATTATAGTTTCTGACCTTATTATTTTCAAATATAATTTATAACTAAGTGTAATGAATATTTGATCAATATATATCAACCTCCTTTAGTTTTTCTAAATGTATTCTTAACCATGTTAGAAACTAAGTAGATTAAAAAGAATTGATGATTTTTGTGCCTATCTGAAATAAAATTATGTAAAATAGTCTATTTTAAAATGCTTCTTTTTCAGTTTTTTTTTTTTTTTTTTTTTTGCTAATGTTTTCTGTCTAGATGTATGTAGAAAATTTCAAATACTAATTAACTCTGAAATGCATTATTAATCTCTGTTTACATTCTGTAGAAAATTTATACAATTATTAGGTATGAATGATAAACAAAAATATTAAGGCACTGATTGCCATGAAACAATCAATTTCAGTTATAACCTCACATAGTATTGAATAATATTTTTGTTTGTGTATATACATATTGTATCTGTGAGAAATGCAAACTAATTCATTTTCATACACATGCACCTACATTTATGTATTTATCTACATACACAAACGTACATATGTAATTTACTTCTAGAAGACATCAAAAGGTTTGCTTTTATTGTTATAATTATCTAGATAAGTAAATGATATACACATTTTATCAAATATTCATTTTTCAAATGAATAAAATTTTTAATATACATACCAATAGCACAGTTAAGCCAAGGTTTGCCTCCAGAGAATGTCTAACTCTTTTTTACTGCATCAATCTTCTTAAAATAACAACCATGTGGTTAAATCTAAGAGATGATATCTGATTTTGTTTCTGATTAATTCACAACTCTAGATTGTATTTTAGTTTCAGAAACAGTGGTGTATTGGAATTTATTGCTCACATAGGAATTTACATGAATATAGATGAGATTGCGGTGTTACAATAAGAAATATTACATATTTCTAATCCAAAATTGACAATTTTTTGAATATACATTTAACAAGAAAAATGGTCCTTCATTATTTTCAAAATAAAGCAGTTAATTATGAAGTCTTTCTTATTCACTTTTTCCATAGAAGACACTATTTGCTTATTTTTTTCACTTATTTCTCCTTTCCTTCTTTCTTCTACTCTTCTACTCTCTTTTAATTTTATATAAGCAGGAGACTTTGATATGTTCTCACAGTTAAAATGCTTGAGAGCAATTCTAAGCTGTTAGTGTTGATTTATATGATTGAATAGCTTCCAAATAGCTCAACAGATGTGACTGAGTTTATTCTAATATTGGGAAAAATTACATTTTTGTTGTTTTTGTTTTGGTCTTTAAACTAAAGAGGAATACAATGTTGAAGTCTTAAGTAAAGGACACAGCCTATAGTTAGGAAGTCAATTTATGATCTGTTTCTTGATCCTTAAATTGAATACACTATGTAAATACAAAGTGTTTCTCTTACAGGCTTAAAATTCAAAGGTTAAAAAATAATAGTCATGATTTAACGTCAAAAGCATGAGACATGTCAGCACTGTTCAAATCACTCAAGTATATTTTAGTACTGTTTATTTCAAATGCATGACAGACAGGGTATTATTAAAAATAACTTCAAACCCTGCCCTACTTTCTGGGACCAGCTAGCTTAAAAAAAAATAAAAATCAATGTTAGGCCATCTCTTCAGTGGGAAGTATATATAATCTCCTCATTTTGAATAATTCTCTCTTTTCCAACCCTTGAGTTTGAAGGAGGTGTAGGATCTGTTTACTGATTTGCAAAGTTTCTTCTAATAATCCTGCTGTTAGTATCCTTGGTATGAGAAAAACTTGATGATCTGCTTAACACTTGTTCCCTTTTGTCTATAGAGAGCCCTTATCTGTCCACAACTTATGTTGAAGAAGTCAGAGTAGGAAAATGAAAAAAAAAAAAAAAACATACACAATGCAGGTTTTTTTTTTCCTTCTGTATTAATCATTTTCAAAAGAGCCACACTTCCAAATTTTGATGTGTACTGATGAATGTCTTACTATTACTATTTAATCATTTGAATTGTAATTCTAATGTGCAGATGGTATTACTCAGGAAGTGTTGTATACATTTGGGTTTACATAGATCTGTATTCCTTAACAGTAACTAATAGAAAATTACCTAACCTCCTTTAAAATTATATCAAATTTTATATTAAATTGAACTGAAGGTTAAAGTAATGACATCTTTACATATTTTTTAAGCTGAGTCTACCCCAGAGGTACAATATCTCCTAGTAAAATATCATTACTCTGGGAATTTTACTTATAAACTTACCCTGTTTCCTGGGATATTCTGTGATTAAGTACATGTCATCATTCAAGTTTGCTTTATTTTGCTGTTATTTGCTTAAAATAATAAGGAAGAACATGCTTATTATTCATACTAATTAAAATAAGACATAAATTGAAATACTTTGCTGCATTTTAATTTATGCAGAAAATGGGATTTTTGTGGCATATTTTTACATGTGCATAGCATAACTGGATTATATCTACCCTACATTTTCATCTTGTACCCTCGCTTTGGTCCCCAACTTTAGTCCTCTCCCTGATACCCCGCCCTTCTACTTTCATGTCACTTCCCCCATCCCTGATGTTTCACATAAGTGAGAAAACATGTGATACTTGTTTTCTGTGCCTTGACTTAACATGATGATCTTCAGTTCCATCTATTTTCCTGAAAATGACATGATTTTTTTTTCTTTGTGGCTAAATAATTCTCCATTCTATATATATATGCCACATGTTCTTTATCAATTCATCCATTGTTAAGGCACCTAGGGTAATTCCATAATTTGGCTATTCTGAATTATGCTGTCATAAACATGGATATGCAAATATCTCTGTTGTATCTAGTCTTTAATTCACTTGGGTATATACCCAGGAGTGGCATAGCCAGATCATATGATAGTTCTATTTTTATTTAAGTATTTTGTATTGAGGAAGCTTCATACTGATTTATGTAGTGGTTATACCAATAGTGTGAAAGTACTCCTTTTCCCACTCATCATTTCTAGCTAGCATTAATTGTTATCTCCTTTTTTTCTTCTTCTTTTTGGATCTTGATTACTACTATTCTGACTAGGGTGAGATGGAAACTGAAAGTGGTTTGATTTGCATTTCCCTGAGGCTAAAGTGTTGATTTTTTTTTTTTTTTTTGTATAATTATTGGCCAAACCTCTTTTTAAAGAAGTGACTATTCAGTTCACTTGTCTATTTATTGATTAGGTTGTTTGTTATTTTTGGTGGTAAGCTTTCACCATTAAAATTATCTTAAATATCAGTGAATCCATGAATATTATAAATTATGAAACATATTTCTGAAGGTTTCACAAATTAAATCAAAGCATCTAAGATTAGTTCTCTATCTGTACTCTGTGCAATTTACTAACACAGATGGATTTTTAACAGTGATTACCTCCAGGACACCTGGCTGTGTGCTGGAAATGAAATGTATTTTAGTACCTTTTTTCTTTTCTTTTTTTTTTTTTTTTTTAACTGTTCAATTGTTTCAGTTTTGCTTTTCTGATCAGGAACCATCAAATGGCTCCTGGAGTCCAGATCAATAAAACTCTTTGGGTGACTGTAACAAAAGTAGAATAAAAGTATTTCCTGAAAAAAAAATTTTTTGGTGGAACTATTTCTATATTTCACTTGACTTTAGCTAAAAGAAAACTGGCCTATAAAAAGTGTTTTTTTTTTAAATATTGTACAGTAAAATGTCACTTAAATGGCTACATTTCCAAAGGCAGCCTATGAAAATGACCCTGTGTCCTGTGTGCAAAAAGCAATCACCTTCTTTCTGCAATGAAGCATTTTATTAATTTTCCAAATTCTCTAATCTTTACATTCATCATATTCCCCATTATATCCATGGCTCACTTCTTAAAAATCAAGACGTTGTTCTGAAACTGATATCTGACATTTACTTGAATGAAAAGAGGCATCATTTAATGTGAACTTTCATTTTGATCTTTCCCTACCCTGCTTTCATTCCAATAACACTTTTTTTTTTTTTACAGACTCAAACTAGTATTTATTGAACATGGCTATTTTTCAACAATCCATCTAAAAAATAAAGTTTATTTATGTCCTAGATGTAGAAAATATAAACACTGTAATGTTATTTTGTTCAAACTGCAGGATGATTATAACTAAAGATCTAGAGCATGCCTTTAGATCCAGTGACATTCAGTACTTACGAGACGTAGTTTAATATGAATGAAATTTGTGAAGCCTGAAGGTTAAATTAACATTTTCATGGCAGATACAGTGTATGAGTGCTTTACTTAGATAGTAATGACATAATGTAAATAAAATAAGAATGGCTTTAAAAGAGAATGGTCAAGCTGTATCATTTCTTCTGCCACATTTTAATATGTATAATAGCCCTCCTTTTTTCCATTTGGACATAAAGTCAATAAATATATGACTGTCATTAATATAATAATTTTCCACAACACAAATCTATAACAGTGTAACTTCTATTTGGAAAGGTGACTGAAAGACTGTAGCCCTGCATAAAATATCTGTGACTTTTATTAATTACCTGATTTAAGGGATGTAGTAAGTATGGTAAAGTATTTTGGACCCAATAAGTTTGAAATACAGATGGCTTCCTTCTCTTAAAGCTATTCTTTTAACCCTACAAATCTTCAAGTAATTATTATATAAATTCTTATTCTTGTGACAGTTGGAGAAGTCAAGATAACTTTACAAAAGGAAGCTGGAAATTATATTGAAATATATATCATATTGTTTCTGAATTTTTTGTGGTGACATTGAGGTTCAATATATTTATATTTTCACATAATTTTTGTATGTACTGTTCATTGAATTATGGTGGTAATAAGGTGGTGATATTGAGTATGGCAAGGTGGTACATGCCCAGAATCACAGTGATTTGGGAGGCTAAACAAGAGGATCTCAAGTTCAAGACCAGCCTAAGCAACTTAGTGAGACCCTGTCTCAAAATAAAAATAAATAAATTAGAAGGGGTGAGGATGTGAGGATGTACCTCAGTGGTAAAATGCCCCTGAGTTCAGTTTCCAGTAAAAACAAACAAACAACAATAACAAAAAAAAAAAAAAAAAAAAAAAAAAAAAAAAAAAAAACCCAGAAAGACAAGATTGAAAATGCTATTTATATTTCTAATGGACATGGAAAGACACATTATCAACACATACAGTATTAAATTGCACGTAATGTCAAAAATAGGGAAGACAATTTCCTAATTTATACTTTAACACATATATTATTATCTTTTGGTGGGGTATGTTTGTTCTGAGGATTGAACCCAGGTCCTTGGGCATTCTAGGCAAACCCTCTACCACAGAGCTGGTAATAATAATCATTATAATACCTCCTGTTCGTTTTACAAAATAACCGTATAACATGTATAACATTTAAATTTCTAATATAACTCATATTAGTTGCTTTTGTATCTGCCAAATGCTGAATTATTCCCAGCATGAATCACAGTAGATTTCTGTGAACTTTCTTTTTGTTTTGGGGACATGGGGGCATGTTTTAAAATTTCTCATTAAGTAGTTTATCCACCCATTTTAGCATACACAATTGCAACCCATTAAATTTCAAATGTTTGGTGAAATTCATTGCAGGGAATCTGTTTCCTGATCCCCTTACATAAGGAAATTCCCTCAGTTCCTCAAATGCTTCCTTCCCAATTGTACTGCTTGTATTTTCAATGCTTCTCTCTCCCTACAATTCTCATAAGATCCATTACCTTTCCAAATCTTTGTCCATCTCAATCATTGAGGGCAAGGATCATATCCTTATTATACACTAGAATGTTAATTACTCATTAAAATTTTTCATTTGATCTTAGATTTTCAATACACACATTTTGCAAAAGTTGTAAGGAAACTATCCAGTTGTCAGATCAGGCGAGGAGGGGAGCGACCAAAGAAGGCAGATTTAAAAGGGCCCCTTAGGAGGCTTTATTGAGATATCACTCCTGGGTGGAACTCCGATCAGGCCCACAGAGTGGACAGGAGAAGGGTCTGAGGAGAAACCGCGTGGAAGCTCAACTGGACTGAACTTTTATGGGGCTTACAGCAGGAAGGGAAGGGCTTGGAACAGGAAAAGGTGTTTTTAGGGTCCCTTGTCCCATTGGAGTTGGTCAGGGGAGATGGCTGAACTCCAGGATTGGCCAGGGGGTCCTGCTGATTGACAGACATTAGTCAGGAGATCTTACTGATTGACAGGCATTTCCGCAGGCACCTGATTGATATTTCTTTCCCCCTCAGGCTGCTTTGTTCTAAGTCACCATCAAGTCACCACTACTGACCTAATGCCAGTCATGAAAGTTTGAGCAGGGACAAGAAAATACAGGGTGACTGACAACCATAGGGAACCTTATCTGAGAGGCAAGCACCTATTATTTTAAGATCATGTCACAACCTACCATGTGGCTGGGACTCTCCCTTATCACCAAGCTGCCACAACATCCAATTACCTGTCAACCAAAATACAGGCGGTTACTGGCACAGTGGTACACAACTGTAATCACAAGGGCTCAGGATGCCGAGGCAGGAGGATTGCAAGTTCAATGCCAGCCTCACCAACTTAGTGAGGCCCTAAGAAACTTAGCAAGATCTTGTCTCAAAACAAAGAAAAAGGGTTGGGAAGGGGGTCCTAGATACAAACAACCAAAAAAAAAAAACAAACAAACAAACAAAAAAACCGACAAGAACAAAAACCAAAACCCCCACAAAGAAAAGTTGCTGAGGGCTCTTCAAAGGATAATAAAGTGATGAAGGGGGCAGTGAATTGAGGCTAATGGCTAATAAAGAATCAATGTCCTTGAAAACTTCATCTTTTGAGTACCACACCATCCTTTCTTGGTGGTAGTCATAGAGTTCCTATGCACAGTGTCAGTAATCAAGAAGTGCACCTGGGCTGGATGATTTGGAAACTTCCCTGAACCCCCAATAGTACTTCATTGCAGGAGGGGTATACCATTCTCTTATCAAAAACTGGGCCCTTATGTCCCCAGTTCCAATCCAATAACAAGAACATGGTTTTGAGAGAAAGAAAAAAAAAGTTTTATTGCTTTGCTAGCAAAGGAGAAACAAAGGGACTCCTGTTCCAGGGCTATAATTCCCATCCAGGGGAGAGGGGTTTTTAAAGAGCTGATTCAAAAGCTATATCCAGGTATATTCTGTTCAGAGGGTAATTCAATTGTTAATCTGGAAGATAGTGATTTCTTATATCGTCTTGTACAATCCTCAAAGTCTGAATTATTTTGTGTCTGTGGTGGGTGGTTGTGCTTAGACAGATAACTCTGCCCAGGATAAGGGGAAAAAAAAACAGATACTCCTATATGGAGAGAGGGAAACAAAGAGAAAGAAAAAAGGAACATACTCTCTTTAAATATAAGTCACAGTGGCAGAGCAGCAAGGGCTATATTCAAACATAAGTGAACCATTGTTATGTTCCCTCTCCTGAGAGGACCCGCTTTCTCCCCTGAGAGGGTCCCCTTTCCTTTTTCCTATTCCTTCAATATACTCATGATTGCTACTCTGAGCTACATGCCTGAACTACTCCTGGTGTGATCACAAGAATCGGAGAGAAAGGACCTCCATGGCTGCCTGTCCTTCCAGCAAGTCTTTGCTGGGTAATAGAGTGACATACACTGAAACTCAGGAATATGTAACTGTCACAGTGTAGTATAAGGAATAATCATTTGGAATGATGGACTTTCATATTTTCTAATGTTGTGATCCAAAATATTTGTCCCTTTATTAGATCAGTAGACAAATTCCTTAAATTGTATGCTTCACATAAAACGTAATTTAAATGCAATCTTTCAAAATCATTGGTATCAAAAAATTTATACTTTGTAAGTATCTAATTAAATATTTGTAATTAGTGTTTACATATATGGATAGGATACTTAAAGGCATATTATAATTTTTTCACATCTCCATTCACTTAAAATATTTTATATATGTTAGTTTATATAGTTGCTTAAAAGGTATATTTTAGAAAAACTAAAAGGTCAATGTGAATATATATTAGAGGGACTGGGGCTGTAGCTTAGTGGCAGAGTGCTTGCCTCGCATGTTTGAGGGACTGGGTTTGATCCTCAGCACCACATATAAACAAGTAAAAAAAAAAGAGTTCCATTGACAACTAAAAAACATTATTATTATTATTAGAGTGGGTAAAAGTATTAGAGTGAGTAAAAATAGTTGGTAGGTGACCTATGACCCCAAGTTATTTAAAAAGTATAACTACCAAAAATATGCATGCCTAATGATAACTCCTGTGGTTTTAGCAAAACAAAAACAGAAAAAAATAAAATTAAAATAAAAACCCTAAGATCAGAGTACCTCAAATTCTGAACAAGGAGGATGATGTGCTTACAGCACACACTTTTCAATGCAGTGATTCAAGTTAATTCTTATATTGATGTGTATAAAAAGTGATTTTTGTGTTTGTTTGCTTTCTGTTTTGGAATTAGAAACTTCCACACTATATTGAAAGATGCTCATAGTCTTCTAAATTTCTTCTGAATTATCAAGTGAATTTTATTCAAGTATTTGAAAGATCTTAAGTCTATATCAGGCAAAAACTTCTGTGCCTAAAAATAATGAATATTATAGATGTGTGTGTACTGAGGTAAAATTCTAAGAATCATTCCTATGTTTCTAAAACAATCCCATTTTTATGCTGTGATAAATTACAAACATATGTTTGTAATATTATTTATGTTTCATGATGACATTTTATTAAAACAATGCATTTCTTAAATTGTATTCTGATAGTATTACATTGTATAATAATTTAATTTATGAATTTTATATAGTGAAAGATTTCTATTTTTTATCATCTGCAATAATGACCTTTAGATCCAAAAGTATAGTTTTCAAGTAAACTTCTATTTTATGAATATATTAAATTGATTCCACAGTCACACAAAACTAGGCATATATCAAAAAACATGACAACTAACAATACATTATACTGAGGAACTTGTCTTATGGTCTGTTACAGAGGTCACTCTTTGCCTCCATCCAATTTAATATCCTGTTTAGCATTTTAATTAAGAATTTAGTAGAGCAAGTAAATGGAATATTAATAGGGTTCTTATATTATACAAAATAGAGAGGTGTAACAAACTATAT
The DNA here is from genome assembly GCF_047511675.1 of Marmota flaviventris. Taxonomy (NCBI): domain Eukaryota; kingdom Metazoa; phylum Chordata; class Mammalia; order Rodentia; family Sciuridae; genus Marmota; species Marmota flaviventris. Next base: position 7,471,296 of record NC_092519.1, read on the forward strand.
CAAAACCAGAAATCATACAAAATAAACATAATGAGGTTAGTAGCAGGGGCAGCAGAGAACAAAATGCAATATGTTTCAGAATAAATGAGTTGACACACATCTCAAGAAACAGACATGTAAGTTTTTCCAAAAATAAAAACCTTTTTGGTGAGAAGATGAACAATAGGAAAGAATATCGTGTATGAGGAGTCCGTGGACATATTGCTATACTGTGCCTTGTATAGAGATATTATCTCAGCTTAGTTAAAGAAATTGAGATCTAAATTAATGAGTAAATACTAAATCCAAACAATTTCAAGTTCTGTATAAGTTTATATATTGAGACCCTTATAAACTTTATTAAATATTAAAATATATACAATTAAAATCTCTTAAATAATATTATACTTTTTAAAACCTTATATATATGTTTAGAATTACTTAAAAGTTTAGGTATCTTCACTCTAAGAGTCTGTTCTTGTAAGTTTGTGCAGACCCTTAAAGCTCTGGACTCTGCACCACATAGCAAGGCGAATAACACATGTCTTTAAGGATATGACTAGCACATATCCAAGCGCTGTTTGCCCTGTAAACAATGGCTTCATGGTCTATTCTCAGACATAGGGATAATCACACCTACAGTCTGATCCTCCATCAAGACAATAGAATTCAGGATAAATCCAACATCCACCATAGGCCTTGATTTCAATGTTATTCTGCTAAGAAGTTCAATGTCCTGGGAGTCCAGACCATATTCAATAGGAGTGATGTAAAATCACTGTAGAAGATCTCTTACATGCTCTACACATGCTCAGCCAGTGGTAAGATACAGCCAGAGTAGGGTCAGCACATACATTGTGTAGCAGCTCCCAGCTATAGAATGCATGTGATTCCATTCCTTCATTTGGATGTGCATGCATTTCACCTACTAGACAATAAGCACTGAATCCTGGCCATGGTTTAAAAATTGTACCACATTATGAATGGTACATCAGAGCTTCATCTTCAAGCTAACACCTTGGAATTTCTTTGAAAACACATGATCTTTGAATGATTTTTAACATCAAAACACAATAATAATTTTGCCCTCCTTTACCAAAGAAGAATTTACAATACAGTTCATGGCTCAGCGGTAAGCAAATGCACACCACTGTAACAATTTTGCTTTAAAGAGTGCCTGGTCTGAGACTAAGTTATTAAAGCTCCCACTTTGGTAGATAAGAAACATTATAAGTATTTAAACAGTGGAGCTGTCTGAACCACAGCACAAAAGAAACAAAAGACATTTCTGGAATATATAATAATTCCATCAGAATGAATTATTACCCTTTCCAGATTCAGGGAATTCTTTTTAAAAACTGACGTGCCACCAAAGGACTTGTTGTTCTATTTGTATTTTATTATGAACTGTCATTCTCTCACACTAGACAGATCAGGTACTCAGCAGCAGCAGACTTAGATCAGCTGGATACTCTGCAAAACATCACCTTGATCCTCTATAGTAATAGCATAATGCAAATTAAATCTGATAAGAAAAATATAACAGTACTCTGTATGTCTCGGTAAAATACACACAGACAACACACACATACAAACAGACACAAAATTATCATTAAGCCCTAGGACAAGCAAATTCCCATTTACTTGTAAATTAATAAGACAGTAAATTTTCAGGAGAAAGGTGAGAATCTAAGATTTTATCAGATGTCAATTTCAGCAACTGGTAGAATGGTATACTGTATTGCATAGAGCACCAGCAGGGATAAATAACCAGGGATGCAAAGGTGTAGTCCAGCTGTTCTTAGTGTAGCATATTACCCTTCCTTATACATCTAATGATATAAGCTACTTGGATATGCATTAAGTATTTTGATCATTTTTACATAATAACACAACTGAGTAGAATTGAATAAGATTGAATTTTACAAAATAGAACATTTTTATTTTGTTTATTTTGTTAAAAAAAGGGGGGGGGTCTAGTGCAACATTTTAAAACTGGTCTTCAGTGGTAAATCAGATTATCGGGAAGGCTCTTGTTATGCAAAAAAGAGAAAAAATGAAAAAAAAAAAAAAAAAAAAAAAAAAAAAAAAAAACCTAAACATGTGTGTCCCTTTTCAATGTGTTTTTCCTCTCAGAAAGCTGTTATGTAAGTCCTCCTCAGCAACCTCTTCACATAAGTTTAGAACTGGTCAGTCTAGCTGAAAGCATTCTAGGAAATACACATATTTATATCTGTTCCTTCCCACAATACCAGATGCTAGGAGAAGTCAAATAACAAATTAAGTAATTGATATTGGATAGACAATTAGTAATGAACTTAAAAGTTTATGTATGTATGCTTTGACATAGCTCAAATTCATACATACATATACATGACCTAACCATTTTATTTGATTTTATGTATATTTCTGTAAGATATGCATAAAAGTACTATAAAACTATAGAAGACAATCTCCCGTTCTGCCATGGTCCTTAGTTATACATGTAACTAACTTGTGACATTTAAGAACTATGGCCATTATCTATTTTTTTCTTACTTCTAAATAGTTAAAAGATAATGTCACAATCATATCTCCCCACTTTGGCAATCCTTTCAGTTATACTTCATTTTTGACTATGCTCCTCTGATAATTTTTCAGCTCTAAAGATACAATTCACAATTTGGATTTATTTAAAAAGAACACACACATACATACATATATATTCTTACATATATATTTTTCTAAAATCATTGATATCCTTGAAATAAAACCACTGATCTGTTTTGCATCATTATAGATTAATTTTCATCTATGGAATTTTAAATAAATAAAATAATATGTGCTTTATTCTTTTGTTTTTCAGGCTTTCTTCTGAAAAGTTATTTAAAGATTATCCCACATGTTGCAGACATCAATACTTCAGTAAATTTTTGTTGAATAATGTTCCATTAATTTGATACAAAATAACAGGAGTTTCCATTAACTTGTAGATGTATGCTTGGATTCTCACTTTGGGGATATTATATAATACTGCTATGAACTTTGATGAACTTGCAAGTCTTCATGTAGACACATGCTTTCATACGTTTTGTACACATTTTGTTAGAATTATCCCTAAGTTTTGTATAGTTTTGATGCTATTTTTGATGATATCACATACTTAGTTAAGTTCTGATTGTTCTGATTGCTAATACATAAAAATATAACTTATTTTTATTTTGCTCTTTTTGTTAACATATTTTGTTATAAATTTCATAATAATATTTACTAAGACTATTATGTTCCTTGAAGATAAAAGTAGTTTTAACTCTATCTTAAAGTTTATGCTTTTTTTATGTGTCTTAATATACTAACAAGAAAATGGTAATTCCTTCCTGGTTCCTATATTTAAAGGAAAAGCATTCAATCTTGCAAGTTTAGACAAATGTATCACTAGATTTTTTTTGTATTTATCCTTTGCATTCCTACTTTGCTGAGAATTTTTAATAAGTAATAGAAGACAGTTCCTGCCAGATGATTTTTCCTGTATCTATGGAGACGAATATAGGCATAAAGTAGATTTATTTCAAGAAACTGGCTTGTACAGTGTGGGGAATGGAAGTCCATTTTTGTAGAACAAACTGGCAGCCTGGAAACTCCATCATAGGTGCTGGAGCTGCAGACTTGAAGCAGAATATTTTTCCCCCCTCAGGGAAACTTCAGTCTTTCTACAAGGCTTTCAGTTGATTAGATGACAGCCCTTTAGATTATTGAAAATACTCTCCTTTATTTAATTTTAACAAATTATAAATATATAAGGTAACTGCAAAATACCCTCAAAACAACATCTTCCTTAGGGAGGAATGGACACTATATCTGAGCTAAGTAAACACATAAAACTGGCAATTCCATTTACCAAACTTTGACTATGAAACTATTTTATAGCTGATCTTTTTTTTTTGCAAATAATTGTCCTGTGCATTTAAATCCAAGCTCTTTAGCTTGATTACTAAGACATGGACAAGATTACCCTCCATGCCCCCAATTTCTCTTGAGTTTGTGCTTTCTTCTGTGCCCTTTTACTTACACTCTACTTACCATGATGTTTCCACTGTCATTCCAGTCTGCTAAAATGCTCTCAAGTCACTGAAGCAGAGAGTTATTTGTCCTTCATCTTAATTGCTTGTAATAGTGCTGTTCTGCCCATCCAGAACCCAATGTACACATTTTTATGTACATTAAATATCCTTATATATGTTTCAATCTGATCACAATATCTGTATACCAAGAATGTGACTTATAATTCTGTATCATTCTTCATTCATACCAAGTGAAGTCACATATAGTTGATATTCCTCAAATAATTATTTTATTGAAATAATAGAACTTGTTATAATGTTATGGCAAAACTTTGTTCTGGTAAAGAAATGTCTGAAATTACAATGAACTGTTTTTACTGCAAAATATACGGAACCAGTGAAATTAGCAGTAAACAAGTATGTCATTTCCAGTTATTGAACCATTTGACACTTGGTGGTATTTACCTTAGGGCTTGTTATAATGAATTTAAAAACAAAATAGTGGTAGCTAAGATTCTCCAGACACAGAATCAGTAGGAGAGCTAGATAGATAGATGATTGATAGATAGGTAGATTATAGGTGGGTAGATAGATTAAAGATAATAGGTAGACAGATTGACTGATTGATTTCAGAAATGGCTTTTGGCTCATTGGTTATGGAGGATGACAAATCCCATGATCTTCTATTTGAAGCTGGAGAAACAGGAAGTTCAGTTGTATGACTCCTTCATGTTGTGAAAGCTTAAGAAGCAAGGGTGCCCATGTCTGAGAAATGATGAAGATAGATATTTCAAGGCAAGAATGTACTCTAAAATCCCCACCCCTCTTTTTGTTGTTGTTGTTGTTGTTCTACCCATATTGCTGAGGGATGATCTTACTTATTGAGTCTACTGATTCAAATCCTAATCTCTTATGGAAACACCCTCACAGATACACCTTCAGATAAAATGTTTTACCAGCTATCTGGGTGTTCCTTAATCTAGGCAAGTGGGTACATATAATTAACCACTACAAAAGGTTTTGCTTCAAATGTATGCCAGTTCAAACTTTCATTACATATAACAAAATTAATTTATAGCAAACAGCATGATATTGGAAGTCCTTAAAATAGCAAATAATAAAATGATGAAGTCATTGCACGATTGAATTTTGTTTACATTCACAGAACTATAATTTTAATTATAAATGAATTCCATGAATTGAAAACTATGTATTACCACATAATTTCACCTTGTGAACAAATTAAAAATATCCGAAGTAGCCAAAGTTCCAAATTTACTCATATTACTAAATTAAAGAAAGGATAGATTTGAGGTACTGAGATTTTCTACTTTGGTTGTTTCTCATTTGCTTGGTAAAGTTGTGTGTAGGATGTTATTGTCAATATCTTGAACAACAATTTAAAAAACATAAAATACTAAGAACATAAACTGTTTTTGAAGCAAATAGTAATATTTCCAAATGTTTAAAGTGTTTTGAAGATAACAAACCGTGTGTGTGTGTGTGTGTGTGTGTGTGTGTGTGTGTGTATTATATATAGGGAGAAGTAAATGCATACATACATTGAGAAGTAAAGTAATTTTTTCTGTATAACTGTTGGCAGCTACTTTTGTTTCTATTATACTTGTATTTTTAGGGAAAAAAAAACACAAGAATATCACACTGGAGAAATGAATGAGTCTTGCTAGAAAATTTGCATTAAGAGTTTTAATTTACTACTCACATTATTTTTCATACAAGTTTTCATTTAACTTGGTGAGTTATTTTCTCAGTGTTTGGCCTTTGTTTTTTGTAAATAATAATATGAATTAATAACAATATCTTCATGTAATCATAATCATTGAAAATTATGTGAAGCCATGCATGCATTTGAAACTCTCTTATAAATAAATTTATCTTAAGAAAATTAAATTAACTCAATATTTAGCTCCTGTTAGCCTTTAAGAGTTGACTTAGGAAAGTAATGGAGAACTAAATGGTCAGGGGAGTTGAAGTCAACAGATTTTTGTATACTAAATAATACAGAACAAACAGGGGGAAAGCACTGGAAATAGGTGTGTCATAAGGAAAGGTACACAAAGTAATGAAGAAAGGGCTGTGAGAAGTAGGAAACATAATTTTTAGGTGCAATAATTTTCATCCTATAAATCTTTATTTCTCTCTATTACTCAAGAAAGAATGCTCCTCTGTGTCCCTGTGTCCCCATTTCTATTCAAACTCATTTTCCTGTACAGTTACTGCTTTTGCTGAGATTCCTCCTGCCACCTCTCTGTGAAAGAAGTATTGATTGAGTTATAAAGCAAATCCAGTCACATGGCTGTGGTGATCTTATATCACAAAAGAGTCCAGAGAAATAAATGTATCCTTAGAGGAAACTGCAGAACACTTAACGGTTCTGAAATCCTAAAATGCCAACCAAAAGAACATTTCCAGGGGAAATGAATGGCTAAAAAGAGCATGTGTCAGAATAATGCTGAAGGACAGACAAAGAAAAATATTCAGCACAAGACCAGAACTGAAAGAGTGACCAATACTCTTTAAACTTTCTCTCAGTTTTTCCTGTTAGCAACTAGGAATGCAATAGGATTCAAGGTATTTTTAAAAGAGACACCAGATCACTGTTTATTCTTTTCATTTTTAAATTTTCCTTTCTAGATCTTTCACAAAATTTATTTCTAAGTATTCTTATCAGTATTTGTGATGCTTTTGGAATGTGGATTTTATTAAAATATGATTGTACCTTCCTGGCTGCTCTGGCTAGGAGGTGCATAGGGGGATTGTGAAGCAAAATTTGATGGGAGGCTAAGGAATTTATTTTGAGATCTCTGCCTAAAGGGTAAGTGACATTAGTAAAAATTAAATAACCCAATTTTGGGATTTAGGACAGAATAATGAAGTCAAATGTCACAGAGGCTTTCTATTGCTAATAGAATGGGAGATTCCATATCAGCATAAAATCACACACAGGGAGATTCAGATTATGAGAACAATGGTAGGAAGGTGTCTGTCCTCTGTCCAGTGGTACATGGGAAGACATTATTCTGCAGTAGATTAGGCTGGAATACTAAACAAAGAACATCTAAGTAAATCATAAAAACAACTTTTCAATTGGAATACGTAAATCTGTGCATCTGTCTGTACATTCAGCTTGGAGCCATATTTTTATAACCAGTAAAATCCGATCTTAGAAAAGTTTAATGCCATTGTTCTTTTTTTTGTCCTAAACATCTGACAAGGATCAAAATCATCCCTGTTAAAATAGTCATTCATTTTATCTTTTCAATTTCCTTCTTTACTTTCCTTAACTCTTTGCAGAAGCCAGAAAAATCCTATTTCTGAATGTTAGTCTGGTGGCCCTGAACCTCCATTACAATAGTTTGACTGTCTTGGTACCACCTGGCTGCCTATAAATAATGTTTCTGTTCTATTTACCCAAAGTAAAACAATCTGTGGAACATAATTTTGGGAATTTCAATTTAAGCAATATAAACATAAATTCAATAATAGTAAAATAGCTTCAGTAACACATTTAATAGCATTAATGATGATGAGGATAGAAACATCTTGGGTAGCATGTGTTCATGTTCAATTTGACAGTAGTATACTACATAGTTCAGAAGAATTCTCCTTCTAAACACAGCCATGAATCTAGGCTACATATGTCTGTATGTGCAATACATGCCTAATACACAAGTGTCACTTGCGTGTCCACTTGCATGGCCTTAGGAGCAAGTGTTCCCTGATGATTTGCAACTGCCATTCCTTACTTGCCTCACCTTGAAACTGAGAGCCATGAAATATGAAGCTGCACAGGAACACAAGACTGCTTTCCAGCAAATGACAAAAATGGGAGTGATAACTAATTTCTCAGCAGAAAAACATTGGCTCATAGAGGATTTTAAAATAAAATTTTAGTATAATAAAATTTTATCAAAAATTCTATACATATTGATAACAACTTTCAAAATTGAAAAAAAATTGAAAATTTAGTAAAAAATTAATAAATTTTTATCTTCAGCTTCATACTACTGTCTTTATAGGATGTTTATTAGGTAGAAGAAAAATAATTTAATATGGAACTTTCATAATGCATAATGGATTAAAGAGCAGTGGAAAATACAAAATGTGTCACTTACAAATCAATATTTCTGTACATTTCTCTCAAAACAGATTGGCAGACTTCAGTATATAGTCATGCAACATTAAACATATGTACACACATATGTGGAAAGAGATAAATAAAACAGCAAATATCAACAGACTATGCAATGAAAGGATGGAGAATAGAAATGCAATTTTATAAAATTCATTTTAATCTTGAAGGTACATGATATATCCCAAAGAAAATATTAACAAACTCAAGTGGTACACAAAATGGTGAATAAATAATGACCAATTTTATTATACTAAAAATGTAACTTTATAGTAATTGATTGACTTGCTACAAAATATATTTTCACCAATTTAATAGTATTAAAAATAAGTGTCATCCTAATATAGGCAGATATCTTTGCTACTCAGCTTTTACCATTCTTTAGTGATTTTAAAACAAATCTGAAGAAATTTAGACCAAAGTGATTTTTTTTTAGTCTGATAAACTGAGCAGTTTGAAATACTTTCTTTTGGTTGCTGTTACATCAGGTAAGAAAACAGAAGTCAGGAATATACAAATTTTACTAATATTAGACTTAGAGCACAAATTGTTAACCTTCGTGATAAGGAAAAAAAAATAAATGAAAGGTACATAATCTGGCAAAGAAATGTAACTATACATAGCATTCATGTTCAAATGATTATGAACATGGATGAAATAGTATCTCTAATTATAAAAATTAGCACTAATAAGTGAGTTCATCATAGTTGCAAAATTCAAGGTCAATATATAAAAATCAATTTATTGTGTTTTCAAATGGTAGAAGTAAAACATTTGAAAATAAAATTTCAAAAATGATACTTTTTGCTTTATCATCAAAAATACCTGAGAAAAATTTCTATAGGTGGTATGAAAGATTTATGCAAAGAAAATACTAAAATACTGTGAGATATTAAAAATAAATAAAATATCAAAGGGCTTACACTTTTATGAATCAGTCAAGACTACAATATAATCTGATGCAATAATCTAGGTAATAAAAAAAAAACCCTAAATCTGAAAAAAAAATGTTTTTTCTTTTGTTTAATTGCCGACTCTGAATTTAACATGGCAATATAAAGTTATATGATTATTCAAGACAATATGGAAGAATACAATATTGTTAGAGGACTTCCTCTACCCAAAGAAAGTTATAAGAAATGATTGAAAGGTATTGTTGCAAGAAGAGACACAGACTTTTGAGAGACAAACAAAAGTCCAGATGTATTAAGCAATTTACTATTTAGTTTATCGGATTAAGAAAGATTTCTTAGGTTCTGAAATTACTCAGATTTGTTTTAAATCACTAATGAAGGTCAAATATTAAAAATGGCCACTTGTGGTTGCCCATGCCTGTAATTCCAGCAGCTGGGAAGGCTGAGGCAGGAGGATTGCAAGTTGGCAAACAGTCTCAGCAACTAAGGCAGGCCCTAAAGAACTTAGAGAGAACCTGTCATAAAGTAAAACACGGGCTGGAGATGTGGCTCAGTGATTAAGTACATCTGGGTTCAAACCCTGGTGCCAAAAAAACAAACAAATAAAAATTAACAATGTTATCTATTGGGATGACACGTACACATATTTAATTTACTTAATCTTCACCAATTTATGAGGTGGATGGACATTATTACACCTGTCTTAAAAATTATAATATAGAGAATATTGAATAAAAGAGGAATTGGCTCATCCTGAAAGTTAATCTGAATTATGTCTCTAATCTTGTATTATTAAGTACAACACTTTAGCTAGAGCAGAGCCGCCGCCCGCGCAGCGCCTGCAAGGTAGGCACACCTGCGACCGACCGGCAGAGCAGGCCCAGCGGCCCGCCGGCATGGTAGACACAACACCCCAATTGGAGGAGGGGCAGAGCCGCCACCTGTGCCTGCAAGGTAGGCAGACCTGCAACCTGGAGAACAGGCCCAGCGGCCCACCAGCATGGTAGACAGATCACCCCTATTGGAGGAGGGGCCCAGCCATTGCCCGCAAGGTAGGCAGACCACGCGACCTGGAGAAGGGGCCCAGCGGCCCGCCGGTGGGATACACAGATCACCCCAATTGGAGGAGGAGCACAGCTACTGCCCACCCCTGCAAGGGAGACTTTGCAACTCTACAAGAGCAATATAAATATATAGGGGGGAAATTCAATAACACAACAGTTTCACCAAGCAGAAAGAAACGCGAGCAGTATGAAAAAACAAGGAAAGAAAGGACCACAAGCAATGCAGGTCAACTCAACTTTAGAAGAGGTAATAGCTGCAGCAGATGGAATGTCAGATAAAGAATTCAGGATTTACATGCTTCAGATGATCTGGATTCTCAAGGAAGACATTAGACAGCAAAATCAGACAATGAAATATCCCTTCGACAATGAATTACATAGACAAATCCAAGAAGCAAAAGATCAACTATACAGGGAGATAGAGGTTATAAAAAACAAACAAACAAAAATCCTAGAAATGCAGGAAGCAATAAACCAACTTAAAAACTCAAATGAGAATACTACCATCAGAGTAGAACACATAGAAGATAGAACATCAGACAATGAAGACAAAGTGTTTCAACTTGAAAAGAACATAGACAGCTAAGTGAGACTCTTAAGAAACCATGAGCAGAACATCCAAGAAATACGGGATAACATAAAGAGACCAAACTTAAGAGTCATTGGGATACAGGAAGGTATAGAGGTCCAAACCAAAGGAATGAGCAAATTATTCAACAAAATAATATGAGAAAACTTCCCAGACTTGAAGAATGAAACAGAATCCCAAATCCTAGAAGCCTACAGGACACCAAATGTGCAAAATCAAAAGAGATCCACACCTAGACACATTATAATGAAGATGCCCTACATACAGAATAAGGAGAGAATTTTAAAAGCTTCAAGAGAAAGGAAGCAGATTACATTTTGGGGTGAACCAATCAGGATAACAGCTGATCTTTCAACACAGACTCTGAAAGCTAGAAGATCCTGGAAAAACATATTTCAAACGCTGAAAGAAAATGGGTTCCAACCAAGAATTGTGTATCCAGCGAAATTAAGCTTCAGGATGGAAGATGAAATTAAAACCTTCCATGATAAACAAAAGTTAAAAAAATTTGCAGCTAGAAAACCATCTCTTCAAAACATCCTCTACAACACTACAGGAAGAGGAAATGGAAAATAACAATGAAAACCAACAGTGGGAGGTAGTATAGTAAAGGGGGGAAAATAATCAAAGAGGAAAAACAAACCATGTTAAGTAACATAAATAAACAAATATGGCTGGAAGAACAATCCATATCTCAATAATAACCCTAAATGGTAATGGCTTAAACTCACCAATTAAGAGACACAGGCTAGTAGAGTGGATCAAAAAAAAAAAAAAAAAAGATCCAACAATATGCTGCCTACAGGAGACACATTTCACATTTGATAGGAAAAGACATACATAGACTGAAGGTGAAAGGTTGGGAAAAATCATACCACTCATATGGACTTCCGAAACAAGCAGCAGTGTCCATACTCATATCAAATAAAATAGATTTCAAGCCAAAGTTAACCAAAAGGGATAAAGAGGGACACTACATACTGCTCAAGGGAACCATACATCAACAAGACATAACAATCATAAATATATATGCTCCAAACAATGGTGCAGCTATGTTCAAAACAAAGTCTTCTCAAGTTCAAGAGTCTAATAGACCACCATACAATAATTATGGGAGACTTCAACACACCTCTCTCACCACTGGACAGATCTTCCAAACAAAAGTTGAATAAAAAAACTATAGAACTCAATAATACAATTAATAACCTAGACTTAATTGACATATATAGAATATACCACCCAACATCAAGCAGTTACACTTTTTTTTCTCAGCAGCACATGGATCCTTCTCAAAAATAGATCATATATTATGTCACAGGCAACTCTTAGACATTATAAAGGAGTAGAGATAATACCATGCATCTTATCTGATCATAATGGAATGAAACTGGAAATTAACGATAAAAGAAGGAAGGAAAAATCATGCATCACTTGGAGAATGAACAATAGGTTACTGAATGATCAATGGGTTATAGAAGACATCAAGGAAGAAATTAAAAAATTCTTAGAGATAAATGAAAACACAGACACAACATATCGGAATCTATGGGACACAATGAAAGCAATTCTAAGAGGAAAATTCATTGCCTGGAGTTCATTCCTCAAAAAAAGGAAAAACCAACAAATAAATGAGCTCACACTTCATCTCAAAGCCCTAGAAAAGGAAGAGCAAAACAACAGCAAAAGTAGCAGAAGGCAATAAATAATTAAAATCAGAGCGGAAATCAACAAAATTGAAACAAAAGAAACTATTGAAAAAATTAACAAAACTAAAAGTTGGTTGTTTGAAAAAATAAATAAGATCTACAGACCCTTAGGCATGCTAACGAAGAGAAGAAGAGAGAGAACTCAAATTACTAACATACGGGATGAAAAAGGCAATATCACAACAGACGCTACAGAAATACAGAAGACAATTAGAAATTATTTTGAAAACCTATATTCCAATAAAATAGAAGATAGTGAAGACATCGATAAATTCCTTAAGTCATATGATTTGCCCAGACTGAGTCAGGAGGATACTCACAACTTAAACAGACCAATATCAATAGATGAAATAGAAGAAGCAATCAAAAGACTTCCAACCAAGAAAAGCCCAGGACTGGATGGGTATACAGCAGAGTTTTACAAAACCTTTAAGGAAGAATTAATACCAATACTTTTCAAGCTATTTCAGGAAATAGAAAAAGAGGGAGCTCTGCCAAATTCATTCTATGAGGCCAACATCACCCTGATTCCGAAACCAGACAAAGACACCTCAAAGAAAGAAAACTACAGACCAATATCTCTGATGAACCTAGATGCAAAAATCCTCAATAAAATTCTGGTGAATCAGATACAAAGGCACATCAAAAAAATTGTGCACCATGATCAAGTAGGATTCATCCCTGGGATGCAAGGATGGTTCAATATACGGAAATCAATAAATGTTATTCACCACATCAATAGACTTAAAGATAAGAACCATATGATCATCTCAATAGATGCAGAAAAAGCATTCGACAAAGTACAGCATCCCTTTATGTACAAAACATTAGAAAAACTAGAAATAACAGGAACTTACCTCGACATAGTAAAAGCTATCTATGCTAAGCCTCAGGCTAGCATCATTCTCAATGGAGAAAAATTGAAGGCATTCCCCCTAAAATCTGGAACAAGACAGGGATGCCCTCTATCACCACTTCTATTCAATATAGTTCTCGTAACACTGGCCAGAGCAATTAGACAGACGAAAGAAATTAAAGACATAAAAATAGGAAAGGAAGAACTTAAATTATCACTATTTGCAGAAGACATGATTCTATACCTAGAAGACCCAAAAGGGTCGACAAAAAAACTACTAGAACTAATAAATGAATTCAGCAAAGTGGCAGGATATAAAATCAACACGCATAAATCAAAGGCATTTCTGTATATCAGCGACAAAACTTCTGAAATGGAAATGAGTAAAAACACTCCATTCACAATATCCTCAAAAAAAAAAAAAAAAATACTTGGGAATCAACCTAACAAAAGAGGTGAAGGGTTTATACAATGAAAACTACAAAACCCTAAAAAGAGAAGTAGAAGAAGATCTTAGAAGATGGAAAAATATACCCTGTTCATGGATAGGCAGAACTAACATCATCAAAATGGCGATATTACCAAAAGTTCTCTATAGGTTTAATGCAATGCCAATCAAAATCCCAATGGCATTTCTTGTAGAAATAGATAAAGCAATTATGAAATTCATATGGAAAAATAAAAGACCCAGAATAGCAAAAGCAATTCTAAGCAGGAAGTGTGAATCAGGTGGTATAGTGATTCCGGATTTAAAACTATATTATAGTTTTTAAATTTTTTAAATTTTTAAATTTAAAACTATATTAAATTTTTAAATTTTAAATTGCTCTATACTATAGAGCAATAGTAACAAAAACAGCATGGTACTGGTACCAAAACAGGTGGGTGGACCAATGGTACAGAATAGAGGACACAGAGACTAATCCACAAAGATACAACTATCTTATATTTGATAAAGGAGCTAAAAGCATGCAATGGAGGAAGGATAGCATCTTCAACAAATGGTGTTGGGAAAACTGGAAATCCATATGTAACAAAATGAAAGTGAATCCCCTCCTCTCACCATGCACAAAGTTAACTCAAAGTGGATCAAGGAGCTAGATATCAAATCAGAGACTCTACGTCTGATAGAAGAAAAAGTTGGCTCCGATCTACATATTGTGGGGTCGGGCTTCAAATTCCTTAATAGGACACCCATAGCACAAAAGTTAATAACAAGAATCAACAAATGGAACTTACTTAAACTGAAAAGTTTTTTCTCAGCAACAGAAACAATAAGAGAGGTAAATAGGGAGCCTACATCATGGGAACAAATCTTTACTCCTCACACTTCAGATAGAGCCCTAATATCCAGAGTATACAAAGAACTCAAAAAATTAAACAATAAGAAAACAAATAACCCAATCAACAAATGGGGCAAAGACCTGAACAGACACTTCTCAGAGGAGGACATACAATCAATCAACAAGTACATGAAAAAATGCTCATCATCACTAGCAATCAGAGAAATGCAAATCAAAACCACCCTAAAATACCATCTCACTCCAGTTAGATTGGCAGCCATTATGAAGTCAAACAACAACAAGTGCTGGCGAGGATGTGGGGAAAAGGGTACTCTTGTACATTGCTGGTGGGACTGCAAACTGGTGTGGCCAATTTGGAAAGCAGTATGGAGATTCCTGGGAAAGCTGGGAATGGAACTACCATTTGACCCAGCTATTGCCCTTCTTGGACTATTCCCTGAAGACCTTAAAAGAGCGTACTACAGGGATACTGCTACATCGATGTTCATAGCGGCACAATTCACAATCGCTAGACTGTGGAACCAACCCAGATGCCCTTCAATAGATGAATGGATAAAAAAATGTGGCATTTATACACAATGGATTATTATACAGCACTAAAAAATGACAAAATCATGGAATTTGCAGGGAAATGGATGGCACTAGAGCAGATTATGCTTAGTGAAGATAGCCAATCCCTAAAAAACAAATACCAAATGTCTTCTCTGATATAATGAGAGCAACTAAGAACAAAGCAGGGAGGAAGAGCAGGAAGAAAAGATTAACATTAAACAGATACATGAGGTGGGAGGGAAAGGGAGAGAAAAGGGAAATTGCATGGTAATGGAGGGAGATCCTCATTGTTATACAAAATTACATATAAGAGGTTGTGAGGGGAATGGGAAAATAAACAAGGAGAGAAATGAATTACAGTAGATGGGGTAGAGAGAGAAGATAGGAGGGGAGGGGAGGGGAGATAGTAGAGGATAGGAAAGGTAGCAGAATACAACAGTTACTAATAGGGCATTATGTAAAAATGTAGATGTGTAACCGACGTGATTCTTCAATCTGTATTTGGGGTAAAATTGGGAGTTCAAAACCAACTTGAATCAAATGTATGAAATATGATATGTCAAGAGCTTTGTAATGTTTTGAACAACCAATAAAAAAAAAGTCTCTTTCATTCCTAATGTTTTACAAATTACCCAAAATTGAGTAAAAATATCTTATACATATAAAGATACTCAGCGCCAGGACTGAATTGAAATATATTTATTCTCAAGGGTAACATTGAACTGATAGGCTATCAAAGTGATGTTGGTGAGCTGAATGATTTGGGACTATGATTTCTGACTCTGTATGCCTTCTGTTGCCATTTTTGTCAATACTGGATAGTGCTTCAGTCAGGATGTGCTCTGGTATTATCCAGAGTCCTTCTTTGTGCAGTAGAGGCTGGAAAGAAAGGGGAAAACATTTGCCATATTTTCTCAAAGCTAGTTCTGTAAGTAGGCACAGAAGATGTCATTGCAGAATTGAGTAATGTAAAATAGCATTACTCTGGGAAGAGGCCACTTCCTTATGTGTGAAGTAGCAGAAACGTGTTTCTTCTGGGGATGCTTCAGGCGAGTTTGTAGTGCACAGTGACTATAGAAGTTGCCAACTAGGCAATGACAAAAGTAAAATCAGTTCTTGACAAGGAACTCAAAGTTTTCTTTTCTTTGCTTTGCTTTGGTTTTCTATTCCATATATATGAAAAAAACTAATAAACTGTAAGAATTTCATGTGTGCTGCCTAAAGTATATTACATGTCTGCAATGCAATGAAACCATTCTGGCAACCAAATTATCTCACATCAAGAAGTAAAGAAAAATATTGACACATGAAAATATAAAACCAAGTTTAAGCTTTCTTCAGAAATGCCTGGATCCAGAGGATCACTTTTTCAATTCCTTCTTCTATTCACTTCCTTCTTTATAATGTTCACTTGTAGGTCTATCAATGCATTGTAGCAACAGAAATCCACATCTTCAGTCTTAATAGAAAACAAAATTGCTTTCAAACTCAATCAAATGTCATGGGCATGAATCCCACTGGATTAACTGCAGCCCCAGATCCTTCCATAAATGAATCAATATGGCTAGACTATAAAATGAACCGATTGACCAATAAGCACAGGGTCAAGGACCCACCTCTATAGCAAGTGTGAGCAGGGCTCAGTACCATTTGGATCTCATCATCAGAGAAGAGAGGGGTGATTGTCCAAGTAAAATAAATTATTACCAAAAGAGAAAATTTCATACTGAACAAGGAAACAAACACAGACACACAGACACACACACACACACACACACACACACACGTATTTCTCTCTCTTTTTTATTTCTCATTCTCTCTCTCACACACACATACATGTTCCATTAGGATACTAATTCCAGAAATCAGGGAATTTAAATTTATTTGATGAAATCTTATTATTTTAAATATAAATCAAACTTAAAACACTATGAGAATTTTTTGATGTTGTTGTTTTAAGAGGAATTAAAAATATCAGGTCCCTGGTTTCACATGGAATAGTTTTAAAACCAATTCTTACTTGTACCTGGAAATGCACCCTATTGCTTTGTGACTATAATTGTGGCTAATGGAATCAATATTTCCAAGTTTAAATCCTTAATCTGATACTTACTAAAGTATGCCATACAATAGTCTAATCTCAATAAGCTTTGGTTTCTTTATTTCCAAAATCTTAGGAACAGCAGTGCTAATTTTGAGCTATTGTACAAAATAAGTAAGGTAAAATGCTTTGAAGAAATTAATTGCCTAATATCTACTTGCTTTTTTCTGAATTATTATTGTACATGACTGAAAGTGAATAAAATAATGTGATAGTTGTGGGAATAAAAAGTAAAAATCCCCAAATATAAAAAAATCACAGAATCCAGTGTTATAAAAAAGCTACTGTCTTATTGTCTCATATAGAATATTGTAAAAATTTAAATAATAATTAATCAATTTGGGAAATATAACACTGGTTTTATGTATTAAAATTAGCAGTATTATGTAGGTGAATCTGACCAAGTGAAGAAAACAATCATAGTTCTTCCTCAACATTTCTGTAGTTACAGGGACAAATCAAATAAAACGAACAAACATTAGTATGCTAGTTAGTATAAACACTTAGTTCCTGTGGTTTGCAAAATGTAGAATATGATGTACCATACCTGTCTCACCAATGACACTTCTCAGAGTAATTAAAGATTATTTCACAAAGCATGACAAATTTGATGGCCTAAAATAAGTTACAGAAGCAATAAAAGAAGTTTATACAGCTGCCATTGTCTTGGGGTGTAAGTGGGCACTATCCTGTTCAGACTGTATATGAACTGTATGAATCTAATTTCTGTATTTGTTATCATTATCAAAGGATAATGGATATTATAGTGATAGGTATAATGGATACAATAGTGATAGGTATGACTTTTAACTATAAAAACAGAGCAGAAAAATTACTGGGCAAACTATGAAAACTTAACAACAACTAAAAAATATCAGCCAGGCATTGTGGTGTATGCCTTAAATTCCAGTGGCTCAGGAGTCTGAGGCAGGAGGATTGCAAGTTCAAAGCCCGTCTCAGTAAAAGTGAGGTGCTAAGCAACTTAGTGAGATCCTGTCTCTAAGTAAAATACAAAATTGGGCTGGGGATGTAGATCAATGATTGAGTGCCTCAAGTTCAATATTTGGCACTGCCCCAAAATAAATAAAATAAAATTCAAAGAAGTGAAGGTACCAGTAGAGTATGCTTGAATACACCTTGGAAATCCAAAGAATGACCCCAAATTGTCTTTCCTTTTCACTTTTTTAAATCCTTTGTTTGCTCTTAATACATTGGTATAGAATGGCTAATTCTTTGCTTCTATTTAATTTAAATGAACCAAAATGACCAAGAATGGAGATAAACTGGGAATCAGAGAAAGAAGAAAATCAGGGATGTGGGGGGAGAGAGAGAGAGAGAGAGAGAGAGAGAGAGAGAGAGAGAGAGAGAGAGAGAGAGAGAGAGAGAAGATATTTCAGAGGGTTGTGCTTTATTAATAACATTTTATATGAAGCCTAGTAGTGATAATAAAGAAGTAAACTCTAGTATTGATAAAGGAAGTCAGGAATGAAATTGAAACTTAATCCTGATTCTAAAAAAAAGCTCTGGGAAATAATTTAGTCCACCTTATACTCCCAGTCCCAAACATCCATCCTTCTGGAATATTCCTAATATCCCACAGCTTTTAATTTATGACTTGTTTTTAATTATTGTATTTGGTCTTATTTTATGCAAGCCACCTGTGGCATGAAAATAGGGTAAAATTAGTAAAATCATCTGATTCTGGTTAAATTGTCTAGGAGAGAATGGAGGAGGTATGACACCTATGCTTTAAGTGGAGCCATGAGGGCATAGTGTTGTTGACAATCTGAGATGGGCAGGATAACACCCTCTCAGAGATACCCATGCCCTCATGCCTGGAGCCTGTGAATATGTTACCTTTCTTGGAGTAAAAGACACATAGGTTGCAGATGAAATTGTTTTGTTAATCAGTTGACCTAAAATGGGAATATTATCCTTGGTTCCTCTAGTAGGCCGAATGTAATCAAGCTGGTTCTTACAGATGAAAGAGAAAGGCAAGACAGATTTTATTGAAGGATGCAAACTGTGAGTATTCTGCATTCTCCATTGCTAGCTTTTAAGATGGAACAGGGCAATGAACCAAGGAATGTGGGCAACACCCAGAAGCTGAAAAAGTCAAGGAAATAGATTACTCGAAAGGAACTTTGACACTCTGAGTTGGAAATGAGTCCTACTTCTGACCTACATAATTTTAAGACAATACATTTGTATTGCTTTCAATCTATTAAATTTGTGGTGATTAGTTATAGTAGCAAAAGCAAACACAGACCACTTCCTAGAGTCCCTGAGTCACAGCAGCTATTTGAGAACAAAGTGTTAATTTAGCAGACAATCCAATGCTCTGAAGTTTCTGCTGGAAACTAAATAACTATGCTATAGAGAAAGAACAGAAATAATTGTGCAGATATCTGCATAGAATTGATACAGCATCACATATTTTGAAAAACTGGAAAAAAGTTCAGTATGGCTGTATCTAATTTGCTCTGTGTTGTATATGTGAAAAATTGAATGGCAGCAGGAAGAATTCGGGAAAGAAAAAGATAAATCATACCCTATTTGAATCAAATATACGATATGTCAAGATCATTGTATTGTCTGGAGCAACTAATAAAAAAGATAAATCATAATGCTAGAGACTCATTTGTTCAAATAATAAAGGGGATTTAAAAACCAACAAATTTGGAATTATTGCTAACAGCACAAAGAAATTGCTAAATATCTTCAAAGGGTGTCTGTTTTGGTAAGGGAATGATGTTCCAATTTGTATTTTAGAAATATTATTGAGGCTGTGAGCTGCCCGTGGAAGAGACTAGAGAAGGACATATTAAAGTTATGAGGACTTGCACTGACTCAGGGGAAAGAAATAATCACAGACTTGTCTGGGACTGTGATATGTAGAATCCAGACAAGGGACTTGTGTGTGGGCCTATGTAGTTCCCTTTATTTAATCATCATGATTAGCAATGGGCTGGTGGCCTCACCTGAATTTTCATCCTTAGTCTTAAGAAAGATTAATTCTGGCATAGAAATGACTAGCTGTCTGGAAATTCCAGGATATGTTTTATGTGCAAAAACACAGTGAGGTTCTCTCCAATCTATAATTTGATGACCATGTTTTTACTTGATATTTTTGTGGAATAAAAGAAAAAAAAAATAGCACCATGAAAGTCAATCGGTCCTGCTTTGTTTCTATTTATGTTGTTGAATTATTGTCACCCTCAGGGAAAATTCAAAACCTCTCTGGGCCCCTCTTCTACTTACAGGGTGATTAGATAAATCTGTCTCTATAGTATAGGTAAAATTAAACAAAATGGATAATATTTGATCAATTTTAGCTTATAAAACTAGTTTCCATTTAAAATGTTTTATTCCAAAATCATGCATGTTATTTTTCAACATATTAGAGGACCAAAAATAAGAACCCTGTGAATTTATTTTTGAGGTCAGTGGAAAACAAACCAAAGATGACTTCATATTTACTTAAAATGACTTATATAGACATAACTAAAAATCAATAAACTAAATTATATTTTGTAATTATAAAGAACTGATAACATCAGCTCTTTGCTTCTGCCACATTTTCAGAAGCCTTAGGCATATCTCTAAGGAGAAATTATTGTTTAATAAATATGTACTATACTCATAATTATAGAAATGAAAAATTAAAATTAATTTCTTGTCCAACTATTTTTTCTTCTTTTTGTAATCTTAACAGTGTGAAGTCCCTTGTTCATTATTTTTTTACAATAAAACAAGTCAGAATGCCTTAGGTAATTGACATATAATGATGATAATTTTCTCCTTGCTTGAGAAAATTACTTTTAAGTTTCTCCTTAATCTTATGGGAATGATTCACCTTGTCAATTCATTTGTTTTTGATTTCCCAATTTAATTAGTCTGAATTTAATTACAATTGATTGAGTTGAAATATCAAATACAAAACTACTTTCATGAATAGGAAAATATCATTTTCTCAATAAGGATCAACTTATTCTTTAGAG
This sequence comes from Marmota flaviventris, assembly GCF_047511675.1. Taxonomy (NCBI): domain Eukaryota; kingdom Metazoa; phylum Chordata; class Mammalia; order Rodentia; family Sciuridae; genus Marmota; species Marmota flaviventris. The sequence continues at coordinate 7,492,555 of NC_092519.1, forward strand.
AAAAATATCCAAACAATTTCCTAATATGTGCCTGTGTACATGAGTTTCCAAGTTTATTTTCTAAAGCCTAAGGATAAAAAATGAACTTGTCTATAAGAATAATAAAATCATTCTTAGAATCTAAGTTACTTTATTCTTCTTTTGCTAAAACTTGGATGAAAAAATTCCACAGGTGATCCTGATAAACAATCAATATTAAAAACCACAATTTCTAAATATATTTTAAATTTTGAGTATAGTACATATTTATTAAACAATATTTTCTAAGTATTCAGAAATTTTCTAAATATTCTGTGATTTATTCTCTCCCCTTCCACTAATTGCTCAGTCTTATTATAATATATTTATATAGTTAAATATATTATAATATTTACCCTTTTAGGGGAAATATAATTGCAATTAGACATTTTTGGAAAATTAGGTTCAATCTGTTTTGAGTTCCCAACTGGTTATCAGAATAGCTGTCATTTATCCTTATTCATTGTTCATCCATTTTTCCCTGTTGTATAAGTGAAAGTTAAGGAATCAGTGACAAAAGAGTATTTTTAGGAGAAGGTCTTATTAGACCTTACCATGTGGGAGTCATAAATCCAGGACAATCCTTCCAGGAGAGCTACTTCACTTTATTCCCCATCCTGCTTCACTGCCAATTTATCCACTTAATATTCATTCCCAATTGTGAATAGAATATTTTAAATTTTATTATTATAGCTTTTACAATATTCCCAAATGATAAGAGTCTAAAAAATTTTAGCAGACTACAATATATGAGGTTAGCATTTGATAACTGGTTAATACTAATTATAATTATGAATTTTGAATTTCTGGTCCAGGTGATTTTAACTCTACTGGGCTATGGAGACTCTAAATGGCCTATGTTTTCTTATCTTTTATAAAATATTATTAGATTCAAATTATAAAAAAAAATCCAAAAATGTTAAATATACAAACTAGAATGAAAGGGGTCATTTTGAAACAATCAGATGATAAATAAAGCAGGATATTGGTTGGACATTTTTCTATATTTGATACATTTTATATTATTTAAATAAACAAAATGAGGGCTTATTATTAAAAAAAACACTCCATTTTCATGTTTGCAAATAAATGTTGAACATTTTGTGATGTTTTGTTTGAAAGCATATGCACTTTAACTACTTATGGTTTACAGTTATTGAGAATTCTTCCAGTAGATAATCCTTAGATATTTTATTTATTTTTCAATATCAAAAATATATGGGAAGAGACTCAAAAAAATATATTGGAAGGAGTCGTTCACTAGGAAATTATTTGCCAAGCAGAGTTTCTGCCATGAGAAATACAATCATGAGTATAGGTACTCTTTGTTTTATAAAAAACAAAAATATTTAAGAGTTCTCTGAAAAGTGTTCAGAAATATAATACAATTTAAAATGGATTATAAAAAATGTAGAATGGTGGTTGCCAGGAAATAGTAAAATGGAGAGTTGTTTAATGAATATAGTGTTTAACAGTATAATGATACACTTATCAGTATAAATGATACACTTCAAATGTGGTTAAGATGGCAAATTTTATGCTACATGTATTTAACTACAATGAAAAATTGTGCAAATTCAGTTAGAGTACATTCATAAAATGGGCCATTATATGGTATTTAAAATGATATTACAAAGTATAAGAAGGCCTAGATATTATAATCTATGTAACCTAACTAGTACAAATTTCTAAAAATAGCTAAATTAAAAAATTAAAAAAATCTTTTAGAAGATTTCATGAAGTCAAAGAAATACACTTTATAATTAAAATTCAGAGTAAATGACTTCATCAGCATAGAAATTTACATTGAAAGTAAGAAGGTGATGGATAACTTTCATGTCTTAGTATCTTATGAATTATGTAACAAAAATTATATGGGGGCAACACAACAAAGAGACAATGATAAAAAGCAGAATTGAGAGGCAAGTGATAAAATAAATTCTCCAAGAATTCATATTATAAAGTCTGAGACCTGGAGAGACTGAAAGATAGGGTAACAAAGTAGAAAACAAGCTGAGAGTCCCCTAATTTTAAACCCAGACCTGGATCTAGAAGTGGGGATAGGCAACAAAGAGAGATGGGGAGCTGAAAATTTCTGAAGATCACCCAGTTAAAAACATCTGGAAATGTGGTAAAGGTGTTCCTGCACCTGCTGTCTGACAGGGTCACAGCATGGGGAATACTGCAGCAAGGCCACCCCATCTGGAAACTGGAACCATTAGGAATGTTAAGTGTTTTGTTTATGATATTGATGATATGGATAACAGGGCATACATTAATTAATAATAAAAGTACATATTGCCTGAGATTGCAGGAAAATTCCCAGAATGAGACTAAGGTACAATGGAGACATGCCATGAGATGCATTTCAGTATCTCTCAGGATGCAAACAACGGTGTTATTCCTTAAGCCTAAGCAATGAGAAGTATTTATCACAGGGTTAACAATTTACACTAGCCCAACCCTATCCTAAAGCCATAACCTGTACAATAGGCTAGCTACAGAAAAACAATTGTTCTGCCAACAGTACAAGGACCACCATATGTAGCTTACTGTATCCCCTTGAGGACAAGAGGCTAATAAAAATACATTCCCCAACCAATAGACCATACTTTGCTTTATGCAGAAACTTATGATAAAAATGGAAAACACAGAGGTAATATAAATGACAAATGAGTTGAGGTGTAAAGCCTGCCCTTTAGTTAAAGACTACAGAGACATAAGAATGGTGGGCTTTGACCAAGGATCAAGGAAGTTCTTTAAGAAAGCAGTTGAATACATCATATAAAAAAGGAAATTAAAATAGAATAATGTAAAATTAACATAGATATATTTTAGAGGCACTTCAGAGTAGTAGGTTTTTAAATAATAAACTTTCACTACTTTAAGTGTGTTTTACTGGGATTTTAGTTTAGAAGTAAGAAAGTTTACCAATAATCATAAGTATGCTTCAAAGTTAAAGGTTAATGAAATAATTATAGGTATGCTTTAAAGTTAGAAGTGAATAATAGGTCAGGAGTCATGTAGTCTAGTTGTGTCACCTAGCACCTAGTGATTGAGGTTAAAATGTAAAAGCTTAATCATGATTGTCTAAGGGTACAGAAAAATATTTTGAACAATGTACTCAATATCTTAGGTAATCAATGTATGTCAGAAAAGATTGTAATTCTGGAATATTATGCAAATCAAAAAAGATTTGGGTTTTGAAGCTATGCATTAACTACGTGAAAAAACACCTGTAAAAAAGTATAAAAAGAAAGATCCCTCCAGAGGCAGCATGAGGTGTCTTCTGGAGGTTGCTTGTAACTTGCAACCTGTAGTCTGGACTCCTCTTCTTTCGCTGATGCCACTCCTCCTTCAGGACCCCCTGGACCTTCAGTATCCCCGCCGGGGCTGGACCTCTGCAGAAAGGCAGACAAAATTTAAAATGTTACAATAACTGAAGGGTCCTTAAAACAGAGAAAACAGCTTAAAACCAAGTCACAGATAACTGAGCCAGGGTATGTGGGAGGGTTGCAGCCATTGTGGAGCACTCAGGCTAGAAGGCTAGCCAGCCCCTCAAATCAACCCACTGTCTTTCCACACTTAGTCAGCTGCAAATCAAACAAGAGGGAGTCCAGTGCAGTGGGACCTCTTAAGAATCTGGCCAGAAAGAACTTCTAGAAGGACTACTTCTTTCTCGTGACAAACAAGGGGTACAGAAAGGGCTGGTGGAGACCTGTGTTGGGAACTGCTTCTACCCCTACTAAGTTGTGTACTGTATCTACTCATTCAACTCAGACAGAGACAGCAACAAAGCAACTTTGGCCCTGAAAAAAAAAAAAAAAAAGTGGATTCACCAGGCCCTGACCATTAACACTGCGGGAAAGCAAGCTTCCTCTGGAAATGGTCCTGGGATCTCAGGGATCCAGAGGGAAGAAGCGTGGATATTTAGTGACACTCAGACCCAGCAGAAAATTACTACAGTTTGCACAGCAGGGAGAGGCTAATCCCAGCTTTAACAGGTGCACAACCTGACCTGTGATCAGAACAGGCAAGTGACAGGGCATTGTTAGGATAACTTGAAGAAACTTACATCAGACTTAATAAATGGAGGGAATCAATGTCCAATATTCACATTGTAGGGCAATGGAAAAGAGTTCAACTAAACAACCTGAGACCTTTCATCAAACTTCCTCAGAGAGAAAGGTTGATCAGGTGAATAATTTTGAACCACAGAAAATCCATAAGTAGAGTTCTTGAGATTACAAGACAGCCACCCGAATCTTCACTACAGGGAAAAGGATATCATAGAGGAGAGCAGGTACACAGTGACCCAGGTGCACTCCAAAACCTGCATTCTGAACTACTGCACTAAATATTCTTTTTTTTTTTTTTTTTTTTTTTTTTGGTGGTGGTGCTGGGGATTGAACCTAGGGCTTTGTGCATGCTAGGCAAGCACTCTACCAACTGAGCTGTTTCCCCAAGCACTAAATAATAATAATAAAACCCCCCACAGCATTGAACCAACCAAGCAGTGAGCTCCAAGCCCCTGAGTTGAGAAACCAGAAGCTGATGTAAGAGATTCATAGCAACTAGAAAATGTAACATGGAGAGATCCACAGCCAAAGGCTAATGGACATCTGATAAATATACAAATGCCAATGATATCCAAACCAAGGTTCAAGGATTTTCTTCACCTTGAAATGATTACTATAAACAACTCTAATGTCAAATCCTATAAATAACTCTTTAACTTGAATGGTAACTTTTAGTCCAATAGTCTTGAACCCAATTAAAATATATTTTATCTAATGATTTAAAGCATGAATTGGAATCAATTTTCTTATCTTTATTTCCTAGTTCTATTTTATTCCTGCTTCTCTAACCCCTCACTCATCCTCTTGCATTATCTGCTACTCCTTAAAATGCCAATCATTTGTCTATTTCTTCTTTCTACATTGGAATAAATATGACCCTCTCTCTCTCTCTCTCTCTCTCTCTCTCTCTCTCTCTCTCTCATCTCTATCTCTCTCCCTCCCTCCCTCTCTCCTTCTTTCTTTCTGCATCCTTTTTTTTTGGTCTATTCATATTTTTTCCCAGTCTCCTCCCTCATTAACCCTCACTTAAGGATATAATACACAATGATCAAGTAGAGTTTATCCTAGGGATTTAAGATTGGTTCAACATACAGACATCAAAAAATATAATTCATCACATCGATAGACATAAAGATAAGAACCATATGACCCTCTCAATGGAGGCAGAAAAAATTGACAAAATACAGCATCCCTTAATGTTCAAAACACCAGAAAAACTAGAGATAACAGGAACATATCTCAACATTGTAAAACTATCTATTCTTAGCCTCAGGTTAACATCATTCTAAATGAAGAAAAGTTGAAAGCATTCCCTTCAAAAACTAGAACAAGACAGGGATGTCCTCTTTCACTACTTCTACTTAACATAGTTCTTGAAACACTGGCCAGAGCAATTAGACAGATGAAAGAAATTAAAGGGATACACATAGGAAAAGAAGAACTCAAATTAGCACAATTTGCCAACAATATGATTCTATACCTAGAAGACCCAAAAATTTCCACCAGAAAACTTCTAGAACTAATAAATGAATTCAGCAAAGTAGTAGGATATAAAATTAACACCCATAAATCAAAAGCATTTCTGTATATCAGTGATAAATCTTCTGAAAAGGAAATGAGGAAAACTACTCTTTAACATAGCCTCAAAAAAAAAAAAAAAAAAAAAAAAAAGAAAGAAAGAAAGAAAGAAAAAGAAAAAAAAAGCAACTTGGGAATGAACCTAACAAAAGAGGTGGACAACTTCTACAACAAAAACTACAGAATGCTAAAGAAACAAATCAAACCAGACCTTAGAAGATAGAAAGATCTACCTTGCTCTTGAATAGGCAGAATTAATGTTATCAAAGTGACCATACTACCAAAAGTATTATACAGCTTTAATGCATTTCTGATGAAAATCCCAATGACATTCCTCATAGAAATGAAAAAAAATCAGTCATGAAATTCATCTGGAAAAATAAGAGAGCCAGAATAGCTAAAGAAATCTTTAGCAAGAAGAGTGAAGCAGGTGGTATCACTATACCAAAACTTAAACTATACTACAGAGCGTAGTAACAAAAACAGCATAGTATTGGTACCAGAATAGACCTGTAGACCAATGGTACAGAATAGAGGACAGAGAGTACCCACATAACTACAGCTATCTTATACTATGCAAAGGCTCCAAAAATGTATGTTGGAGAAAATGTTATCTTCAACAAACGGTGCTGGGAAAACTGGAAATCCATATAAAAAAAAGAAAGAAAAAGAAAAGAAAGAAAGAAAAGAAGAAAGAAAGAAAGAAAGAAAGAAAGAAAGAAAGAAAGAAAGAAAGAAAGAAAGAAAGAAAGAAAGAAAAGGAACTAAATCCTTGGAGCTGGGGCTGTAGCTCTGTGGTAGAGCACTTGCCTAGCATGCATAAGGCACTGTGTTCGATTCTCAGCATCACATATAAATAAATGAACAAAATAAAAGCCCATTAATGTCAAAAAATAAAAATAAGAATGAAATTAAACTCCTATCACTCACCATGCACAAAACTCAATTCAAAGTGGATCAAGGACCTAGAAATTAAAGAAGGCACACTCTAGCTATTGGAAGAAAAAGTAAGTTCAAATCTCCATCGTGTTGAATTAGACCCCAACTTCCTTAATAAGACTCCTGTAGAACAAGAATTAATATCAAGTTCAATATATGGGATGGATTCAAACTAAAAAGTTTCTTCTCAGCAAAAGAAACAATCAGTGAGATGAATAGAGAGCCTACTATTTGGAAACAAATTTTACCACACACATGTCAGAAAGATCACTAATCTCTAAGATGTATAAAGAACTAAAAAAAAAAAAAAAATTGTAACACCAATGAAACAAATAACTTAATCAATAAATGGGCCAAGGAACTGAACAGACACTTCTCAGAAAAGATAAACAATCAATAAACAAAATATATAAAAAATATATGTTCAACATCTCTAGCAATTAGAGAAATGCAAATCAAAACTACTCTAAGATTTCATCACACTCCAGTCAGAATGGCAGCTATTAAGAATACAAACAATTTTAACTGTTGAAGAGGATACGGGAAGAAAGGTACACTATACATTGCTAGTGGGATTGCAAATTGGTGCAGCCAATATGGAAAGCAGTATGGAGAATTCTTGGAAAACTGGGAATGGAACCTCTATTTGACCCAGCTCTCCCACTCCTTGGTCTATACCCAAAAGACTTAACAATAGCATACTACAGGGACAAGCCACATCAACATTTATAGCAGCAGAATTCACAATAGCTAAACTGTGGAACCAAACTAGTTGCCCTTCAGGAGACGAATAGGTAAAGAAAATGTAGTATATATACAAAATGAAATATTATTCAGCATTAAAAGAGAATAAAATCATGGCATTTTCAGGTAAATGGATGGCATTGGAGAAGATAATCTTAAGTGAGTTTAGCCAAATGCCAAATAATTTATCTTATTTAAGGATGCTTATTTATAATGTGGTGGTAGAGGGCATAGGAGGATTAGATGAACTCTAGATAGGGCAAAGGGTAAAAGGGGAGGGAAGGTAAGGCAGGGAGCATGAGGGTAGCAAAGACGGGAAATGAGATGGACATCTTTATCTAAGTACATTATTTTAGTTTTATTCCTGAATTTGAGGAATATAAATCAATTGCAGCAAGTTTTGATTTCTTATAAGTTTGACTAGAATAACATTTGTCTCTGAAATAATTATAAATAAGGCTTATATGGCATCTCTTAAAGACCTGCTGATTTTGGGATCAATAGAGATCACACTTTGAATTAAAATATCATTCTCTAGATCTATATGCAATCCAGAGCTCTTATGAAAACAAATCTCACAAAGTAGTCAGAACTCAAGTAGTAAGCTTACTTAAAAGTAAGGCAGAACTATACCAATAGATGGGTAAACACACAAACAATGTCAAAAAGCAAGAGAACAAACCATCCCAAAGAGCTATAATGGTCAAAGAACAGACATTGTTGACACAATATTAGAGTAAATATCAGAGAAAGAATTTAGAAAGTTCACAGTCAAACTGCTCTATAAGTTAAAAGATGATGTAAAGGCCACAATCAGAGAGAAAATACAGGAATTGAAAGATCACTTTCAAAAAGAGGAAAAGATTTTTATAAAGAACCAAATATAAATCCTCTAAATGAAAGAATCAATAAGCCAAATTAAAAATTAAACTGAAAGCATCACTAATAAATTAGACCACTTTGAAGGCAGATGTTCAGGCCTTGATGACAAAATATAAATGTTGAAAAAAGTTGTCTATAAAGCAAAAATATTAACAAAACATGAACAGAATATTCCACAAATTTGGGATAATATTAATAGGCCAAATTTAAGATTTGTTGGAATAAATAAAAGGCTCTTAAACACAAACTGAAGTAACGTCCAATCTCTTCACTGAAATAATATTAGAAATTTTTCCAAATTTTAAAAATAAGTTAGAAATTTGAATCCAAGAGACATATAGGATTTCAAAAATACAAAAGCACAATAGATCAAGTCTAGGACACTTTATAATTAAAATGAATAGCATACAGAATAAGAATAGAATTTTAAAAGCTTCAAGAGAAAAATAATTGCTCACATTTGGAGATCAACAAATCTGAACTTCAATTGATTTCTCAACCCAGTTCTAAAAAGCCCAAAAGCTTGTAATAATATACCAAGCTCTGAAAGAAAATGGATGCCAAACAATAATACCATATCCAGCAAAAGTAAGTTTCAGAATTAGAGATGAAGTATAAACCTATATAATTAAAATCAGAGCTGAAATCAATGAAATTGAAATAAAAGAAATAATTGAAAAAAATGATATAACAAAAAGTTGGTTCTTTGAAAAAATAAATAGAATTTATAATCCCTTAGTCATGATAACAAAGAGAAGGAGAGAGAAAACACAAATTATTAACATCTGTGATGAAAAAGGAAATATAATTAGAAATTATTTTGAAAACTTGTCCTCCAATAAACTAGAAAATATCAAAGGCATTGACAAATTTCTAGAGTTATATGATTTGCTCAAAGTGAGTCAGGATTATATACACAAGTTAAACAGATCAATTTCAAGCAATGAAATAGAAGGCATCATCAGAAGCCTGTCTACCAAAAAAAGCCCAGGACCATATGGATACACAGTTGAGTTCTACAAGCTTCTAAGAAGACATAATACCATTATTCCTTAAATTATTTCATGAAATAGAAAAGCCTAGGATCAGTTGGATACACAGCCCAGATATACAAGATCTTTAAAGAAGAACTAATACCAACACTCTTCAATTTATTCCAGGAAATAGAAAAAGAAGCAGCACTTCCAAACTCATTCTATGATGCCAATATCACCCTGAAACAAACACCAGAGAAAGACAAATCAAAGGAAGAACACTTCAGACCAATATCTCTAAGGAACATAGATACGAAAGTTCTAAATAAAATTCTGGCAAATCAAATGCAAAAACATATTATAAAGATAGGGAACTATGATCAAGTGGCATTCATCCCAGGGATGCAAGGTTGGTTGAAAATATGAAATCCATAAATATAATTCATCACATCAATAGACCTGAAGATAAGACTCATAATCATCTCAATAGACGCAGAAGAGGCATTCAACAAAATACAGCATCCCTTCATTTCAAAACACTAGAAAAAATAGGAATAACAGAAACATATCACAGTATTGTAAAAGGTATTGATGTTAAGCCCCAGGTCAACATCATGCTAAATGGAGAAAAAATGAAAGCATTACTTCTAAAAACTGGAACAAGACAGGGATGTTCTCTTTTACCACTTCTATTTAACATAGTTCTTAAAACTCTAGCTAGAGCAATTAAACAGACAAAAGAAATTAAAGGGATATGGATAGGAAAAGAACTCAAATTATCACTATTTGCCAAAAACATAATTCTATAGCTACAAGATCCAAAAATTTCCACCAGAAAAATTATAGAACAAATAAATTAATTCAGCAAAATAGCAGGATATAAAATCAACACCCATAAATCAAAGACATTTCTATACATCAGTGATGAATGCTCTGAAAAGAAACTAGGAAAACTACCCCATTTACAATACCCTCAAAATAAGTAAATAAATAAAATACTTGGGTATCAACTTAACAAACGAGGTGGAAGACCTCTACAATGAAAACTATAGAAATAAAGAAATTAAAGAAGACCTTGGAAGATGAAAAGATCTCCCTTGTTTTTGGATAGGCAGTTAGTGTTGTCAAAATGACCATACTACCAAAAGCACTATACATATTTAATACAATTCCAATTAAAATCCCAATGACATTCCTCATAGAAATAGAAAAAGCAATCATGAAATTCATCTGTAAAAATAATAGACCCAGAATAGCCAAAGCAATCTTTATCAAAAAGAGTGAAACAGGTGGCATCATTATCCTAGAACTTAAACTACACTACAGAGCAAAAGTAACAAAAATGTCATGGTATTGGCACCAAAATCAACTTGTAGACCAATAAAAGATACACAAATATACGGATATCTCATAGTAGTCAAAGGCACCAAAAACATGTATTGGAGAAAAAATATCCACTTCAACAAATGGTGCTAGGAGAATTATAAATTTTTATGTGGTAAAATGAAATTAAGCCCCTATCTCTCCCCATGCACAAAACTCAAATAAAAGTGGATCAAGGACCTAGGAATTATACCACAGACCTTTTGCCTAATAGAGGAAACAGTAGACCCCAAATTTCAACTTGTCAAAGTAGGCCCTAACTTCCTTATTAAGACTCTGATAGTGCAAGAAATAAAATCAAGAGTTAAAAAATGGAATGGACGCAAACTAAAAAGCTTCTTCTCAGCAAAAGACACAATCATTGAGGTTAATAGAAAGCCTACAGAATGGGAGAAAATTTTTACTACACACACATCACATTGAGCACTAATCTCTAGGATATATAAAGAACTAAAAAAAAATTAATATCAAAAAACCAAATAACACAATTGATAAATGGGCCAAGGAAATTAACAATTATCAGAAGATGATATGCAATCATTCAACAAATATGTGAAAAAATGTTTAACATCTCCAGCAATTATAGAATTGCAAACAAAACTACTCTAAGATTTCATCACACTCCAGTCAGATTGGCAGAATACAAACAACAATAAGTGTTGGCAAGGATGTGGGGTAAAGGCACACCATACATTGCTTGTGGGACTGCAAATTGGTGTGACCAATTTGGAAAGCAGCATGGAGAATCCTTGGAAATTTCCTTGGAAAACTTGGAATGAAACCACCATTTGACCCAGCTATCCCTCTCCTGGGTCTATACCCAAATGACTTAAAAACAGCATACTATGGTGACTCAGCCACATCAATGTTTATAGCAGCACAATTCACAATAGATAAATTGTGAAACCAAATTTGATGCCCTTCAATAGATAAATGGATAAAGAATATATGGTATATATACACAATGAAATATCACTCAGCATTAAAAGCAATAAAATAAAAGCAATAAAATCATGGATTTTTGAGGTAAATAAATGGATTTAGTGCATATCATGCTAAGTGAAGTAAGCCAATACCAAAAAATAAAAGGCCAAATGTTTTCTCTAATATGTGGATGATGATACATAATGGGAGTTACGGGTGAGCTTGGGAGGAATGGATAAACTTTAGATAGGGCAAAGGGGAGGGAGAAGGTATGATGGTAGGAAAGGTGGTGGAATAAGATGGAATCTTTACCCAAAGTACGTGTATGAAGACACGAGTGGTGTGATGCTACATCATGTACAACCAGAGACATGAAAAATTGTGCTCCATATGTATACTATGAATTGCTATTATGTATAACAAATTAGAATAAATAAATAAATTTTAAAAAATGAAATGGAGATGATACCAAAGCACATAGCAGTTGAAATAGAGCAAGTTATGATAAAAATCAAAATTTAAAAGATATGAATGATTTTACACCAAATAATAAAGGATCAAAGCATTCATAGCAAACACAGCAGAAAACGTTTGTACAAATTAAAGTATAATAGACTTAAAAAATTAACTCACTTTTGTCTATGACAAGCTAGGTAGACAAACGTGCATTTCAAGTATTCAGTTATGCTTTAATCAGATTTTCTTTGCTATGATTTAAAGTCCTGAAGAGAACAATGAAGAGGAGGAAACATTTATTTTGGCTTATGGTTTCATAGTTCTCAGTCTATTGAAGGTTGGCCCCACAGCACTGGGCTCAAGGTGAGGTTGAATATCATGGCAGAAGCACATGGCCAAGAAAAGCAGCTTAGGACATGTCCCCCAGAAAGCAGAGAGAAAGAGCTTCATTCATCAAGGGCAAAATATAAACCTCAGTGACCTACTTAAATTGTTTTATATTGAATGTCTATATTTAAAGTCCAATGTTTAAATATTGGCTCCTAATGATAGTAGATGTCATAAAAAAGCAAGTAATTTGGAGAATATTGATCTTGGTTTCTACTATCTATTTTGTATTTTTGCTTGTTGCTTGTTACATAAAATTAAGGAGTTCAACATGAGGCTTTTATATATTTATGCATGGTAAAATCTTTATTATATTCAAGTAATTAATATATCCATAATTTCAAATAGTGACCCTTTTTCAGGGCAGGGAGGCAAAGGGATATGCCATCTTCAGATGCCAAGATACAGAAAAAACCAAAGTGACCATCAGCAGATGGTCAATAAAGAACACACAATGGAATATCTTAGTAAGAATCTCTGGTCCAGTACAATATTATTAACTCTAGTCCTCATGTTGAACATGTAATCTCAGGATTATTCCTTCAGTATTTCTGCCATTTTGTTGACCTATGTCTCCCCCTGTCCCCACCAGGCTTCCATCCATCTTCAGTAGCCAATATTTCTTCCCTATTTGACTTTCTTTTTCAGACTTCCGCTAGATGTCAGCTAATAATTTTTTTTCTGAGTCTCATGTATCTCATTTTCATAATGTTATGCAGGTTAGTCTATGTTTAATAAAAAATAGAATCTCTTTGTTCAAGGTTGAATAATATCTCAGTATGCACTTATTATATATTCAAGTATCCATGGATACATTGTTTCTGTATCGTGGCTATTGTGAATAATGCTATTAAACAAAGGAGCACAGATAACTTTATTAGTTGGCAACTTAATTTCTTTGAGGAATGGGCACAGAAGGACTTGGGAGTCATAGGAAATTTATCAATTTTTTGAGGACGCTTCATAATGCTTTTCGTAATGACTCTACCAATCTAATTTCTCACCATCAGTGTATGACGGTTCTTGTTTTCCAATTTTTTTTTTGCAATATTATCCCTTGTCTTTCTCTTTTAAATCATATAGAATTCACATTTCTGGTGCTCATGTCCAAGTTTGCATCTAAGATCATGCACCCATTTGTTTAAGCCTCAGGTTGAGGGTGTGTCACATCATGATGGGTATCCATGTCAGAGGAAATGTCATATATTGCATGAGGAAGTGAAGACAAACAAGACAGGTGGGGTCCTACAATTTTGATTGATGGGATGCACCTATGACCTAAGATGCAGTTTCTACTGGTCCAAAGCACCTTCCAATAACATCACAAACCACATTGTGGACCAATCTTTGAAATATGAATATTTCAATAGCATTACCCATATTTAAATCATAGCATTCACACCCCAAGCACCAAAAATAGTTCAAGTGCATCTCACAATGCAAAAAGTATTCATATGTCTCCTACTGTTCCAAAATTTTAATTCTTCCTTGTGCCAAATGCCAAGTGTAAAGTTTCATCTGAGACTCACTCCACACGCAACTGTGAGCCCTGGAAAATAATAAATAAATAAATAAATAAATAAACAAACAAACAAATAAATGAAACAGTTATATTCTTCCAAATATACAATGGTGAAGGAAGCACAGGGTAAACATTTTTATTCCAAAATGGATGGGAAATGAGGAATAGGGAAAGAGTAAGTAGTGATCACTTCATAAAAATATTAAATATATATACATATACATATGTATGTGTGTGTATATATATATATATATATATATATATATATATATATATATATATATATATATGAGAGAGAGAGAGAGAGAGAGAGAGAGAGAGAGAGAGAGAGAGAGGACAAACATTAAATCCTACAGATCCATGTTCAACAGCCAGGAATCAATGTAGCAGTATGTGAACTCCTAAGGTATTGGGCAGCCCTACCCCTACAACTGCTCTGATTCTAGCCTACATGACCAATCTGTAAGGCTACCTTTCACACTGCATGCAGCTTTCCTCAGTAGATATTGCACAATGCTGATGGATTCCATTCCTGGATATATATTGTAGCTTTACTACCATAGTTCTATTTCCATTGCCTTGTTAGGGATTACTTGTAGGGAGTTTTACTCTGTAGCACAATTTTTCATGGACCTCCAAGTTTTCCTTTGGAATTTTGAATGCCACAATGACCACATAACTCTTGCTTTCTGCATGTCTGCAAAACAAGTACTATATGGAAATTACCAAGGTGTACCATCGTTACAAGCTGTATTGTGTGCACTTGAACCAAGCTACAGCTGTGCAGTTCTTTGCCAGCTGAATGCAGCGTAATAAATCCAAAGTTGGTTCCTGAGCGTGTAGGGCACCCTAGAGATTTGTTCTGAAACAATTTTACCTTGGAAAGGGAAGAAATTTGCATTTATATGCCTGAGACTGTGATGGGTGAGGGAGCCTGGTGGAATTCTCAGATGTCCTCAGGCATCATTTCCACTGTTCTGATACAAAATATTTGGCTTCTTTTGATTGGTGCTAATCTCTTGGCAAACACCCCCTCCTTGACCAGATTCTTATAAGATTTTTCACTCCTTTTCCAGCCAAGTGGCAAACTTTTAAAATATTTCCACTCTGCTTTTTTTTTTCTTTTTAAAATTGCTATAAATTTGAATAAAAGCATCTAGCACCACCCATACCACAGTCTGAATGCTCTTCTGCCTGGAAAACTCCTCCACCAAATAAAATAGTCTATGATCTTTAATCTCAGCATTTCACAAAGTGGCAGGGCAAGTACAAAATGTAGTTTACATTTCCCTCACAGTGAGTCAAATATGGCCTTTTTTCCAGTTTCCAGTGGAACAGTCATTCACATATGAGACCTCTTCCATGTGACTTTTAGTGACTACATTTATATCAGCATTCTAATTTTCCAAGCCCTCACCTGAATTACCAGTTATAGACTGGTCTTAGCCTTCTCAGCTTTCTCTAGCCTAGTCTTCAAACCTTTTCAAACCTCCTTCTGCAAACCAATTCTAAGTGTTTCTCCATATCTTCAGGAATATTGCTGTAGCCCCATTCCTTTGTACCAAATTTGCATAATAATCACGTTCAGATTACTATAGTGAAGTACCTGAGACAATTAATTTGCAAAGAAAGAAGTTTTATTAAGCTCACAGTTTGGATGGTCAAATCTAAAATTGTGCAACAGATTGGTCTGGCTTCTGATGAGAGTGACAGATAGCAATTGTTGGGGCACATGGCAGAGGAAGTGGTTACATCTTGATCTGGGAGCCAGAGATATAGAGGACTGAAGGGGTTCCACAATACCTTTTTTAATTAATTAATTAATTTTTATTAGTTACACATGACAGTACAATGATCTTGACATATCATACATTTGAATGAAATAGGGCATAATTTCTCATTTTTCTGCATGTACAGGTTGCAGAATCACATTGGTCATACAGTCATGTATATACATACAGCAATACTAGTGTTTATTTTATTCCTATCCCCCATCCCCACTCCTCCCCTCCCATCACTTCTCTCTACCCAATCTAATATGACACACTTCTTTTTTTCCCCCTCACATCATTATACATGTATTTTGTATAATGATGAGGGTCTCTTTCCATCTTCTGTGCAATTCCTTTTCTCCCTCTCTTTCCCACCCACCTCTCTTCCCTATTTAGTGGTAATCTTCTTCTCATGCTCTTCCTCTCTATCCCATTTTGAGTCACCCCCCTTATATCAGAGAAGACATTCGGCATTTGTTTTTTAGGGATTGGCTAACTTCACTTAGCATAATCTGCTCTGATGCCATCCATTTCCCTGCAAATGCCATGATCTTGTTACTTTTTAGTGCTGAGTAATATTCCATTGTGTATAAATGCCACTTTTTAAATCCATTCATCCATTGAAGGGCATCTAGGTTGGCTCCACAGTCTAGTTAATTGTGCTGCTATAAACATTGATGTGGCTGTGCCCCTGTAGTATGCTATTCTATGAGGCCAACATCACCCTGATTCCAAAACCAGACAAAGACATTTCAAAGAAAGAAAACTACAGACCAATATCTCTAATTAATATAGATGCAAAAATCCTCAATAAAATTCTATCAAATTGGATACAAAAAGATATCAAAAAGATCGTGAACCATGATCAAAGTGGGATTCATCCCCGGGATGCAAGGCTGGTTCAATATATGGAAATCAATAAATGTAATTCACCACATCAATAAACTTAAAGATAAGAACCATATGATCATCTTGATATACGGAAAAAAAAAATTCGACAAAATACAGCATCCCTTTATGTTCAAAACACTAGAAAAACTAGGGATAACAGGACTTACCTCAACATTGTAAAAGCTATCTATGCTAAGCCTCAGACCAGCATCATTCTAAATGGAGAAAAAATGAAGGCATTCCCACAATAACTTTTAATTACGTATCCATAGTGACCTATGAACCTGCCATAAGGCCCTATCAGCTAATTGTCCACAACTCCTTCAATTGTTCCACCCTGTGGGCTGTGCTTTTAACATATAGGACTCTGTAGAAACTACCTATATTCAAAATATAGAAATTATTTAAATCATTTTGAGTTGATTTTTTTGGATATGGTTGAGATAATGTCTAATTTTATTCTTTTGCATGTTAGATATCCAATTGTCCCAATACCACTTATTGAAAAGGCCATCCTTTCTCCAATGTGTGTTCTTGGAATTTTTTTTTTTTTTTTTTTAATGTGAATCCTTGGATTTATTTCTGGTCTGTTATCACTGTTCTGTGTATTTATGTGTTTTGCTGTCTGGATCATGCTATTTTTTTTAATATTACTACAGCTTTGTAGTATATTTTCAAGTCAGGTAGTGTCTTTGTTCAAGATTGCTTTGAATATTTGACATCTGTTATGGTTTAGATATGAGGTGTTTCCCAAAAACTCACGTGTGAGACAATGCAAGAAAGTGTATTGGTGAAATAATTGGGTGGGTTGAAAGTTTTAATCTAATCAGTGCATTAATTTCCTGATATGTGTTAACTTGGTGGTAACTGTAGGTCAGTAGGGTATGGCTGGAGAAAGTGGGTTACTACTACATATTTTGTCTCTGGAGAATTGATCTCTTTCTCTGCTTTCTGGTATGATGTCCTGAACCACTTTCATCCACCACATCCTTCCAACATCATGTTTCCATGATGTTTTGCCTTGTCTTGGGCCTAGAGCCCAAGACTCAGATATCTATGGACTGAGACCTTTGAAACCATGAGCCCCAAAACAAACTTTTGCTTCTGTAATTGTTGTTGTCTAGTCTTTTGGTCATAGCAGGAAAAAAAATACTGACTAAAACATCAGACTTTCTGTTTTAATATGAAGTATAAGATAGTTTACACTATATCTAAAAAAAAAGAAAAATTCTATTAAAATTTTGTAGAAATTTCATTGATTATGAATCAATCGAGATTGCTTTGGGTAGCATAGACATTTTAAACAATACCAATTTCTCTACTCCATGAACATTATGATTGATAATGTGAGGTATAGATTCATTTATTTATGTATTTATTTATTGAATATTTATTTTTTAGTTTTAGGTGGACACAAAATATTTAATTTTTATTTTTATGTGGTGCTGAGGAGCGAACCCAGTGCCTAATGCATGCTAGGCAAGCACTCTACCACTAGGCTACAACCCCACCCCTTATTTTTTTTTTAATGGAACAAAGCTACATTTCATTAACATAATGAATTGATGTCTCTCAAATAATTTCTTTCAAATGTTTAAAAAATTTTTTCAACATACCACATCACAAAATTGATTTCCCAATATCATAGAAGAGAAACATTTTAATTCTAACTTATTTTTTTGATCTTAAATTTTCTTCATCAATGTTTTATAGTATTTAGGACAAATTTTCCATATCCATGGTTAAATTTATTGCTCAGTATTTTTTTTTTTGTTTTGTTTTGCAACTCTTATAAATAAATGGGATGGTTTTCTTGATTTTATTTTCTTATTCATTTCCTGTTTGGATGATCTTTTTATTGATAAACATGTTATGGGCTAGGTTTTATGGGCACTGACTAAACAGATTCCATTTTCCCTGAGACTCCATATCATTGTAATAAACGCTTCTCCCATGAGAAATCCCTGCCTCTGTACCCATTAATAGTTACCTAGTTTCTTGGTAACACAAAATAGCATTGGTAAAATTGTTCTCTTTGGTTTTCATTTTTCTTGGGCAATGTACCTTGTCAGAGACTGATAGTCTAGAGAGGTTATTTCTTCACTTCTGAAGGACAGTTTCATCAGATGTAGTTTTCTTGGATGGCAGGGGTTTTTTTTATTTTTTATTTTGACACTTAACTATATCACCTCCTTTGATCTGTAAATTTCCTTTTATAAAATCCACTGATAGTCTAATAGACATTTTCTTGTAGGTATAAGTTCACTTTTCTCCTGCTGCATTTAAACTTGTGCTTGTCATTCACTTTTGACAAGTTGGTTCTTCATATTATGGTTTGGACATGAAATGTTCCCTCAAAGTCACATGCTGAAAGTTTGGCAGCTAGCCTGTGGCAACATTAGGAGGTGGTGCTACCTTTAGGATGTAAGGCTCATTTGGAGGAAGTATGTCACCAAGTTTGGGCTTTTCAAGATTATATTTTTGTCCCCAACCCCTATTGATCACTCTCTCTTCTTGGTTGCCAAAAAGTGAGCAGCTTTTCTCTGCTACATGCTCCCTGCCTTGAAGATTTTCCTTAATACATGCCTATAATCAATGGAGCAAAGTAATAATGAGCCAAAACCTTTGAAACTTTGAATAAAAAAAAAAAAAAACACAAACAAACAAACAAAACTTTGCTTTTCTAAGTTGAATTTCTCAGATATTTTGTCAAAACAACATAATGTCTAACCCCCTTGGTGAGTATTTTTATTGATTGAATCTTTTGGGGAATCCTTTATTCTCATAGAACTGTTTTCTAGTATCTTGTGGAAGATAGAGGGTCTTGGGACTTGCACCCATGCACCCACGCACTGCATCAGCTATTATTTCATCAAAACCAATTCTGGCCCCTTTTATTTTTCTCTCTCTTTATTTGCCCAATCTCCCATAAATAATACATTGGTTTATAAAATTCTATCCCAGAAATTTTCTAGGCTTTTATTCACTATTTTTCTTTTTATTTTCTCTGATTATATAATTTAAACAAAGTATCTTCAAGCTCACAGACTTTTTCTTCTGATTTATGAAGTCAGTTATTGAAGATCTCCATTGTATTTGTTTTTTACTTTATTGATTTCAGTTCTTTAGCTCCATGAAGTATGTTTTGTTCTGCTCCTTGATTTATATCACTCTGCTGAATTTCTCATTTTGTCAGGAATTTTTTTCCTGATTTTATTGAATTATCTCTATGAATTCAATGATGTGTTACTGAGTTTGCTTAAAATCACTATTTCAAATTCCTTTTCAGACAATTCTCACATTTACATTATTTTGAGTAACTTATTTGGATTTCATTGTGTTCTTTTGCTGGTATAATATTTTCTGACTTTTTCATACTCCTCGTGTACCTTCTTTTTTTTTTTTTTTTTTTTTCCTCGTGTACCTTCTTTGATGTCTGTATGTTTGATGGAATAGTTAACCCTAACATTAGAGATCGTTTTTCATGGAGGAAAACTTTCACCTGAAGTTCAGGCCCAGGGTAACAGTGTAGGGTGGTAGTTTTATTTTGGGTGGACACAGTAATTCAAATTCAATGCTTCTTCATCCGCTTCAGGCAATGTTGTTAAAGACTACATATGCCTCAGTACTCTACACTGCATGAGACTGTAGAGGTGGAGATGTTTGCAAGGGCTGTCAGAGTCCTTGGTGGCAAGGGCTAGTAGGCTAACCCTAACCCTACTACTGTTTTCACAGGGAATGTCCTGGCTGAAGGAATCATTCTTAGAACTGGGTTTCATGCATGACACAAGAAGTTACAGTGGTCTAGATTCCATGATTCAAGTGCTAAGAGTCACTCTGAATCTGATGTTCTGGGCTCAGGATCTGATGAACTACCATAAATCCTGGAACCTGGGTATGGATTTATTCAATATTGCAAAGCTAGATGTGACATGCACAACAAAATGAAGTCTGGGTGCGACTCTGATATGTACTTCCTTCTGAACACTGTGACCATAAGAAATAGCATAGTGAATGACTGTTACTTTAATACCTACATATTGATTGTTCAAAATAATCTTGTCCTCTAACATCAGTCACTTTGTAACTCAATTGTCTGGTGTTTATTTTTAAAAGCTGATTTAAAGTTTTCTGGGTTTTGGGTTTTATTTTTTATTTTATAATTTCTGTTGATATAATTATTAAATAAAATAATTATAGAATAAATAACTTGCAGATCTTTCCAGAATGTTCTGAGTTTTTGGTAATTCTTCTACACTTTTATATCAATTATTAGAGAGGATGATTTTTACCAGGAGGACATTATTATTATTATTTTTTGGTTGTATTGAGATTTAAATGACTATGTGATTGTCATATATATGACAGTTAATACTTTAAGATAAGGAAAAAAATGAGGCAGTTTTACTTATAGAACCAGACTGTATGATACTGGATACATAGAGAAGCTGGCATTCCTATGAGCAAGTGATTTATCACCACACTGCCAAGTCTGTAGACCCTTCCAGAATTATACCAAAGGGCATCCTGGTGTCTTGAAATAGTTAATGAGTTTATATCAGTGTCATGATATTGTTTTTATTTATTTACTTATTCATTTATTCCAATTTGTTATATATAACAGCAGAGTTCATTTAAATTCATATTACTCATTAGAGCACAATTTTCATGTCTCTGGTTGCCCACAATTTATTGTCACACCATTTGTGTCTTCATACATGTACTTAGAATAATGATATTCATCTCATTCCACCATTTTCCCTACGCCAACCCTCCTCCTTCCCCCTCCTTTCCAGCTCCATCCATTTTCCTGAAAATTCCATGATTTTATTATCTTTTAATGATGAGTAATATTCCATTGTGTATATAAACCACATTTTCTTTATATAGTCATCTCC